>NC_137803.1:31776931-32175247 GCF_963383645.1 Muscardinus avellanarius | reverse complement strand
AGGTGAAATTTCTCAGTCCCTACTGTAGACTTACTGAGTCAGACAGGTTGGTGGTTAGGTCCAGGTGCTTGTATTTGTTGGTATGTGTAGTACTTGAGATTGAGCCCAGGGCCATTGTATCTCTAAGCTACACCCCTTGCCTTTTGTATTTTTATTTTTATACAGGGTCTCACTACGTTGCTAAAAGTCTCACTCCATTGCTAAGGGAATCCTTGAACTTGCAATCCCTCTGTCTCAGCCTCCCAACTAGTGGGTTTATAAGTGTGTACCACTGTGCCCGTTTTCAGTGTATTTTAATAACCCTTCAGTGTTATTTAATAACCCTTGAAGAGACTGATACATGCTCAAGATTGAAAAGCACTGCTGCACAAAACTGAGATACTTTTTATGTCTGTAACACTAAAAGCATTGAAGAGAAATGGTTATTTTGTAGAGAATTTGCATTGAAATAACCAAAAAATCTTTTAGAAAGAAACATCAAAACAATTTTCACATTCTACATCTCAAAAATAGTCATGTAGGAATTTGGAAAAAAACACTTATGAATCCTGACCTAAATTAAGAGAAATTACTCATCACAAAGATATAAAATATTGGCACAATGGCAGATATTAACTATCTCCAGACCCGAGCAGGGCCTGCATTGTCTGTAACATCATGTGTAAGCATGCTCAGGTCACATACGTGGCAGTGCTCTGTGGCCCATTCTAGGCCAATGTGACAAGCTCAGCAGTAAGCCATCTTCCTGCTGTTTCTATAATTGGATAAGTGCAGCCACTAGGATGAAGATTTCCCTCGAGGTGACTGGATGAAGCTTTCCAACTCTGTCTTTGTACCATCAAAAGATAAAATCACAGCAAATTTTGTTTAAAGATCTATTATCTCTATTTGCAATTTTAGAGTTGGGCAATGACTTATTATATAAAACAGAACCCATGTTCCAAAGAGCAAAACAGAGTCAGGACCATCATTTTATTGGCTGAAAAGACCTGAAAAAATTGCCAAAATATGGTGGAGAAAGGGCAAATTGATTAAAGGTACTTATCTCACAGAGCTAAAACATGGGAAACTTTATCTCGCTTATTCAAATGATGTGGGCCCCTTCTGATTGGTTGATGTGAATCTCCTATTGTTAAGGAAAGTAGCCCATTTTGAGTTCAGATTGATTATGCAGAACTTAGAGTGATTTCATTCTGATTTTATTCTGGTCTTTCATGGTTAAATTCAAAAGCCTCGTCCAAAACAATGACCTCTCATAATTTTTGCTTACCAGTATAAACATGCTAAACAGACACACAATCTTGGATTTTTAACCTTTTTAGAAAATGGTAAACATCTCCCACCTGCACGATCAAGTATGTATTGTCCCTGCAGCATGATAGTATCTGTCAACTCAAACACTAATATCACAGTGCATGACTGAAGGACTCAGGATGTGCAACTAATACTTTTTTAAAATTTGTCATTGGTGCATTGTAGTCATACATCTTAATGGGTGAATAATGGTAGAGGCATACATGTACACATCACTTATTTAGCTCTTCTCCAAACCCAACCCTGTTTTCTATGCCCTACCTCATTCTCATGTTTGATTTACTTATTCAACCAATACTTCTAAACCTCAGAAAAACACATGTCTTACCCTCAACCTTCATCATGGTGTCCTGGATGATGGAAAACTGCAGATCTCAAAATTTCAAACCAAGCCAGGCATGGTGGTACATAGTTATAAATTCTACTATTGGGGAGGATGAGATAGGATTGTAGATTCGAGGCCAGCACAACTTAACAAGACCTTCAGTAACTTAGCAAAACCCTGTTTCAAAATTTAAAAAAGATAATAAATGAAATAGGGCTGGAGGTGTAGCTAGGAGCTAGAATACCACTGGGTTCAATTCACAATTTAGAAAAAAAAAAAAACTACCATTAAAATTGAACATTTTTCAGGCAAATGTCTTTAATATTCTTTTCAGGCAAGGCAAATAAAGAAAAGAGTCTAAAGATAGAGCCTGCCGAATTAAAATATATATATAAGTATATCTATATATATGTATGTATATGTCTATATATAGATATACATATATATGTATATATTTTCCAGCTACTCTTCTGCAAAAGGACTCATCCAGAAAATATAAAAAACTCAAAAAACATAATGCCAATAAATAAATAAATATCTTAACCAAATAAACGGGCAACTGGACTAAATAGATACTTCTCAAAAGAAGAAACACAAGTGGGCAACAAATATATGAAAAAGTGTTCAATATTTATAATGATCAGAAAAATACAAATACAACTTTCACTGAGATTCCATTTCACTCTGGTTAGAAGGGCAGGGATCAAGAACACAGAAAATCATCAAAGCTGATGAGGATGCAAGGAAAAAGAACTGCTTATGCACTTTTTTGGCGAAATTGTAATTCATTTCCACCATTATGGAGATCAGTTTGGAGGATCCTCAAAAGACCATGAATAAAACCACCATATGCCCCAGCTATTCCATTTCTTGGTTTCTTGCCACAAAAGTTAAAGTCAAAATATCACAGTTATGCATGCATACCCATGTTTATAGCAGCACTATTTGCAGTAGCCATGTTATGGAACAACGCAGATGCACATCCACAGATGAATGGATACACATAATGGAGGTTTGCTCAACCATAAGGAACAAATTGTGTCAATTGTAGAGAAATGGACAGAACTAAAGAATATTATGCCAAGTAAAATCAGCCAGTCTCAGAAAGTCAGGGGTTGCATGATTTATCTCATAAGTGGAAGTTAAAGAAAACATAAGAATGAAAAGGGACTTTATGATAGTAAGCAGGGATACCAGTAGAATACTGGAAGGAGATTATAAGATGGGGTAGGAGAAGGGGGAAAGGAGGCTGAGAAAAAAAAATAAACCAAATGATATTAAGTCCATATATGAAGGTATCACAACTAACCTTACCAGCATGTACAAAGAAGGAGAAAGGGGTGATCAGATGGGGTTAGGAGAGAACCACACCTAGAGATGTTGTGTATACATGGCTATTTGAATCACTTCAATCTCACTATGATGTATAATCATCCTACCCCTATACAATCCTAATTAAAAAATCCATTGTATAAGCAAAATGAAGAATTTAGAATTTTTAATTCTTGGCATTTAATATGGCAAAAGCATATTTATATTTTACCATATTTTATAACATAAAGCATCCCTGTCTTGTGTTTTTAAATAATGGCATGTTTCAACTTTATAGAAAGGAGATTTTTCTCTCTCATTATACAAAGTAGCTGCAAGTATTGAAAAGACTTTCTGCATTCACATAATAAGAAATAACTCACAAAAGAATGTTCAGAGAGGACACCCAATGTTAAGGGAATAGGGAATCAACAGGGAATAGAAAAAACACTGCCTTACAGACCACAGTGTGGAACCAGGGAGAAAAGAAAGCAAGGAGACTGAGAATTAAGAACAGCTGTAGCACTGCAGGTGAATTCAACCAAAAGGAGCCAGGGCAACAGTAGAAGGTCAAACTTCCTGACAAAGGGGCCTTTTCTAAGGACTGGAGATGTAGCTCAGTGATAGGTCGCCTACCTCTCTTGCAAGAGGTTGTAGGTTTAGAGCCAGCTAAATGATGTAGCTTAAAGACAAAGCACTTATGAGTCGTAGAGTTTGCATCTACCTTTATGTAGCCTTACAAAAGCAAAAGAGACATAAACAAATCCCATCTTCCAGGTGCCCAAGGTTTCAAATATTTATAAATCGAATTCCTCCAAAACCCTATAGTTATAGCTCCAAATTTTTATCTACAATTGAATTCCTAATGCACAAATCAAACAGGAAGTGGTAACAATGGCTTACCTTTTTTTCCTGACACAGGCAACTGCTATCAGGCAACTGCTACTGCAATTATAGCCCCACTTGTTTGCTGAGCATGGTGGTGCATGCCTGTAATATCAGCAATTGGGAGGCTGGAACAGAAGAATTGAAGGTTTGAGGTCAGCCTCAGCAACCTAATGAGATTCTCAGCAATCTAGCAAGACCATGTTTCAAAACAACAACAAAAATAAATAAATAAAAAAGATTGGAGCCAGGCATGGTGGCGCACGCTTATAATCCCCGCGCTTGGGAGGCGGAGACAGGAGGAACACGCTGGTTCAGAGCCAGCCTCACTGGCTTAAGAGACCCTGTTTCCAAATAAAAAAATATAAAATAGGTCTGGGAGTGTAGCCCGGAGGTAGAAGGGCTTCCAGGAACCCCAGTACCACCAAAAAAAGGGGGGTGGGTGGGATATAGCTTGAAGGTAGGGTGCACCTGGTTTCAATTCCCAGTTCTAAAAAGAGAAAGAGGGGGTAGGAAGATCTCTTCATCAATTTTGAAATGCAAAACTTAAGCAAAATAAAGTATGTATACATTTTCTTGTCAGTTAAACATTGCTTGTATTGAATAAGGAATGGACATTTATTCTGCCACTACATACAAATATGGCCCTGGAACATTGATAGAAACTATTCCTTTAATACAATATCAATACCAGGCAGATCAAACTCACTATCATCTTAAGAAGAAGAGGAGTCAGGATGATTAATATTTTTGTTTTCTGACTTTAAAACTTGAGCAAATTACTTAACATCTCTGAACGACATACAGCTTTTCCATCTGTAAAGCTATGTTTTTATATATTTTTATTAGTACCTAAGAGTCTCCCATCATAATGCTGTTCATAGTGATGGTGACATACATGCACATAGCACATGATGCACTTTCCACCAGTTCCCTCCCTACTCGCCCTTTTCCCTATACATGATATGAAGATTGACATTGGTATTCTCACATATGCACATAATGTCCTTGGAAGTGATTACATTTTTTCATTCTCCCTCTATCCAACCCTTTCTCCTAGATAACTTCCCTGGCTTCACTGGAGTTTCTCCTCCATAATCTGAAGTTCCTTTGATATGGTGATTGCCAAAGCTATGCTAAAAATACCATTATCGTGTGTGAGATTTGGGGGAAATATATTGAGATGTGTGCATATATTAATGTATCAGTTTGAATTTAACTATGCTGTATAATTACAATGCTCCAAGGAAAGTAAAAAATAACATTACCTAATAGACCTATTGAACATTTCCAGAATTAAATTCACATGGTTAATATTATAGTAACACAGGAATATCTATATTTATAGCATCACAATTTATATTAGCCAAATTATTTAAACAGCCCAGGTGTCCATCAACAAATGAATGGATTATGAAATTATGGGATATACACACAATGAATTTCTACTCAGACATAAATAAGAACAAAATTATATCATTTGCAAGAAAATGGATGGAACTAGAAGATATTATGCTAAATGAAACCAGTCAGTAACAAAAGAACAAAAGATCATATAATCTATTTCATATATAGAAGCTAGAAAAAAAAAAGGTGATACAAAAGGAATTCCAGAACAGGAGGAGATCTATTGGCATGATGTAGGGAGTCTAAGGGAGGAAGGTGGGTGGAGGAAGGGAGGTCTGATCAAAGAAACACTTCAATCAGAAGGATATGCATATACAAAGTAATCTTGCCAATCTCAACATTGTGCATGGGGAAGGGGAAGGAGTGGGGTGGAAGCTTTGATAAGCTCACCAAGTACAGTGTCTCTATTGCTCCGAACTTCATCATGATGTATGACTATAAGGCATCAATTAAAATTAAATAAAATAAATGCAATACAATGCTGTTATAGGGGAAGGAGTGGGGTGGAAGCTTTGATAAGCTCACCAAGTACAGTATCTCTATTGCTCCGAACTTCATCATGATGTATGACTATAAGGCATCAATTAAAAATAAATAAAATAAATGCAATACCATAAAATAAATTTACGTATTTATGCTGCGTACAATATACCATTTGTGAGTATTTAAAATGCCTAATAACATGTTAAAGGCTCTTAGAAGTTCTGCATTTTATTCTGCTTAACCCACAATTTCTCAAATTATCTTTTTGCAAACAGGTCATTTTTCTCATGCAACATCTATAAGATTAGGTAGCACAGTAGAAGAAATGCTGATGTAATAGAAAGGTTAGAGTCTACCATGTGAATGCAGTTTTTGCCATTTACAGAGCTTCAATTTTTTATAGCTAAAAAACAGAGATAGCCGAGCGTGGTGGCACACACTTGTAATCCTTGTACTTGGGAGGCAGAGACAGGAGGATCGCGCAGGTTCAAAGCCAGCCATGCTGGCTTAAGAGACCTTGTTTCCAGTGTAGCCCAGTGGTGGAAGGGTTCCATTCCCAGTACCACCAAAAAATAAAAATAAAAAAAATAAATAAAATAAATAAAAAAGCAGAGATAATAGCTTGGAAGGCTATTTTGAATTCAGTGTGAGACCATGTATGTAATGCCTGAGCAGAATTCTAACACACATATCAATTCCCTAAATTTCTCATCTCCATACATTTTTATCATACTTCTCCATATTTCTAACAAGTATACTTTGTATAGGGCTATGGACTAGTAAGACACTTATATACTTTTTCAAGTAGTAAATATAATACTTAATCATTCAGCTTATCCATACTCTCAGTTATGTTGAGAAAAATATCTTTTGCTGTTTCTAGTAGGAGAATTGCAGGGTCCTTGTACTAGGCATCTGGAAGGAAGAGAATGGATTACTTGTTTCCCCGATGTGCCATTAGCATTTTATGAGGTTAATGCTTGAAATAACACAGGCAGAATAAATATCAGAATGTTTATACTTTCAAAAGGGATCTGTAGATTCAACACAATACCCATTAATTATCAAGTTCATTCCTGACAGACATAGAAAAATCAGTTCTTAAATTTATTTGGAAAAACAAAAAACCCAGAATAGACAAAGTAGTTCTCAGAAAAAAAATACAGAAGAATTACAATACTTGACTTTAAAGTATATTACAAATCCATAGTAATGAAAGCAGCATGGTACTGGCACAAAAAGAGATATATAGACCAATGGAACATAATAGAAGACTCAGTAACAAAGCTGCACACATTCAGCCAATGAAATTTTGACAAAGGTACAAAAAACATATACTGGAAAAAGACAGCTCACTCAACAAATAGTGTTGGCCAAACTGGTTAACCATATGCAAAAAAATGGAAATAAATTCTACTTTCTCACTCTGCACAATATTCAATTCAAGATGGATCAAAGACCTAGAAATTAGACAAGAGATATTGCAGCTACTTGAAGAGGGCATAGGCCCAACACTGCAACACCTAGGCAAAAGTAAAACATTCTCAACAAGACCCCAAAGGCACAAGAAACTAAAAGGCAGATCAATACATTAAACTGATTGCATTAAACTGAAGAGCTTCTTACAGAAAAGGAAACTATCAAGAGCCCGAACCGAGAGCCAACAGAATGGGAGAAAATTTTTGCCACCTATAAATGACTAATATCTAAAATATACAGAGAACTCAAGAAACTCATCACCAAGAAAACAAATAACCCAATTATAAACAGCCAAGTGAACTTAATAGACACTTCACAAAAGAAGAAATTCAAATGGTCAATAAATCTATGAAAAGATGCTCAACATCTTTAGCAATCAGAGACATGCAAATCAAAACTACCCTGATATTTCTCCTAACTCCAAACAGAATGACAATCAATCAAAACACAAACAACAAAAAATGCTGGTGAAGAGGGGGAGAAGTGGAAAGTCTAATATATTGTTGTTGGGATTGAAAATTAGTGCAAACACTTTGGAAAATGGTATGGAGGATCCTCAGGAGAATGGGAACTAACTTAACATATGATCCAGCAATAACATTTCTGGGTATCTATCCCAAAGAATAGAAACAAAACTACCAGCCTAATGCATGCATATCTTTTTTTCATAGCTGAACAATTCACAATTGTCAAACTATAAAACCAGCCAAGATGTCCATCAGCAGATGAATGGATTACAAAACTACGGAATACATACACAATAGAAATCTACTTAGCCGTGAAGAAAAACACAATTATGTCTTATACAGGGAAATGGATGAAACTGGAGAACATTATGCTAAGTGAGATTAGTCAGTCACAAAATGCAAGAAATCAGATGATCTCCCTAATGTGTGGAAGCTGGGGAGGAAATGGGTAAGAGGAGGAACTCTGGACAAATAAGGAGAAACTATAGATGAGCAAATAAGGTGACCTAATTGAGGGGGATGAGAAAGGAGAAGAAAGAAATTCCCTAATGCACATGATGTACAAAGATATCGATGTCAATCACTAAGCCAAACATGAGAAGAGGGAGGGGGAGGAAATGGGGCAGGAATTGGGTAAGGGCTAATTGGGTGATGTGTGCATGTATGCCTCTACCATTTTGTACTTCGTTATGATGTATGACTACAATGCACCAATATAAAATAAATAAAAGAAATGACAGCAGGTGGCATATGCTGCTATTTCTGTTTACAAATGAGTAACCAAAGCTCAGCTGTGCTAAGCTGCTCATGGCCTCCCAGCTAGATGGGATGCTGATTCATACTGGGGTCATTCAGGAAAGCTGTAGCTTTAGGGTGAGGATTTAGTCTGGACAAGGATGAAAACATTAAAAATCACAGCTTGTGGGAATTGTTCTGAAGTTTTCTATATCCCTGCAGGTCTACTCTTTGTCTTCCTCTTCCTCTTCCAATTCTGTGCCTGGGGGGGAGGGGCTGCACCCCAGGCTCTATTCTTGGGCACTTTTGCTCTCTTCCAAATGGGTTCAGCCAATGTAAGATTAGAGCTAGGTGCACTTATTCTTCCATTTCCTCCTATTAGGCTGGGTAATTATGATGTTGGTCATGTGTCTTAACCTATAGCCACAGCTACCTAGAGCTGTCACTGATCTGGTTACAGCTCTATCTCTTAGACCCTTGAATTCTCTGCTGTTATTAGCCCTGGGGTGATTCCCACTTCCTTAAGGGTCCTTTGACCCTCATTCCCCCTCTGTTTGTGCCCTTCAAATGATTCAGGCTGGGACACTGATCCGTGTGAATGATCCTAATGTGGCATCCGCTGGTCTGTTGAGACTGTCCTGTGGGCTGTTTTCATAGACCCTATGTCTATTAATATGTGAATTAACTAAAAGTATTGGAGTCTTAATCCATTAGAATAGAAAAACCAGTTAGAGGTGACGGGAAGGCAGAGAAGAATTTTCAGTTTCTTTAATAAAATATATGAGACTAGATAACTTGTAGAGAAGGTAGTTTATTTGGCACAGAGTTCTAAAGGCTAAGAAGTTTAAGAGCATGGTCCTGGCATCTTCTTGCCACCTGATGAGGGCCTTGCTGCTACATCTTGCTATGGCAGATAGTATCACATGAAGAGAGAGCATGCCAATCCTGGGCTCTCTTTTTCTTATTAGGCTACCAAAGTCATCACGGGACTCTGCCCTCTTGATCTCTAGTCCCAAATACCTGCCCAAAGGTCTACTTCCAAGTACCATCAGCATATAAATTGAGGGATTAAATTTGTTTTCAAATTTTAGGGAGACATATTAAAACCTTGGAAAATGGTTTTATCTGTAATAACCCTACCACATGTAATACATAGGGGTTTGGGGTACCAGCTGATAGTAATATTGTCTTGATTCTTTGTGAAATAGGCATGAGTGTGAAATATTGGAAATCCAGATCAATTTTCTTGGAAAAGTTTCAAATTCATTTGAAAGCCTGATCTTTTGTTCTGACAATTAAAAAAAAAAAAACATTTTGAGGCCTGGAGGTGGGCTGGGGACAGGCGGCCCGGCCAGCTCCCAGGAAGGCCTGGAGCTTGGCTGGGTGCAGGTGGCTTGGCCTGCTTACTCGAAGGCCCAGTGCCAGGCTGGGGACAGGCAGCCCAGTCTGCTCCGGTCCACTCTGGGGAAGGCCTGGTGCCGGGTGGGAGGCCCACCCATGAGTACCGAGGAACTCAGTGCTGCTGTGCTGCGCCAGGCTGTGATGCACTTAGAACAGCAGATCTTACTCTGAGTGGTGAGGCTGTGGGACTCCGCTCTTGGAAGGGAGAAAAAATTCATTGCTACCAAGTGCCTGATCCCACAACTTCTTCAAACCATACATACTGTCTTCTCTTATTCAAACAACAACGAAAAAAAAAAAAAAAGAAAGAAAGAAAGAAAAAGAAAGAAAGAGAAAAAGAAAAAGAAAACATTGGAGAGGGGTCAAGATGGCCATAGCAGCAGCCAGGATTCTGGCGATACAGACAAAACATATCCAACTTACCTGGAACTTTTGGAAAAATTCCCCGCGAAGGGGGACTACTTCTTCCTTACATGCTTAAAAATCCTGGACATCATCTGTAAGGAGGGAGCTCAACTGGAGACCTAGGAGAAAGGCAGTGTTGGCAGCGGTGGCCATCGTGGCGGTGGAGGCTTGTATTTGGGAGAGGCAGAGATCTGATCCAACACACCCTGATCTTCTGAAGAAATTGCCCCAAAGGTGGAATGCTACCGTCACACATGCTCAGGAATACTGGACAATGTGCAGTGTGGGAAAAGAGTTTGGGGAAGAATTGAGAAGGTGGAGGCAGCAGCAAAGGCAGTGGCCAGGACTTAGGAGAGGCAGAGATCTGATGCAACACACCTGGATCTTTTGAAGAAATAACCCCAGAGACAGAACGCTACCACCACACATGCTTGGAAACTTGGGACAACATGCTGTGTGAAGAGGGTGCTCATATGGAAGCTGGCTGAGGGGTGAGGCTGATGCTGGGCACAGCGAAGCCGGGATCAGAGCCTGTCATGAGTCAAGGCCAGTGCAGGGGTCTCCGAGACCAAGATTGGAGCCTGCTGAAGGATTAGGTCAGTGCTGAGGCCAGTGAGGCCAGGATTGGGGCCTACCATGAGGTAAGGCCAGAACTGGGTCCTCCAGGGCTGGGATCTGAGCCTGCTGATGGGTGAGGCCAGTGCCGGGGCCAGCCTGGTCAAGATTGGGGCCTGCCCTGAGGCAAGGCTGGTGCTTGATCCTCCGAGGCCGGGATTGGAGCCTGCTGAGGGGTGAGGCTGATGGTGGGACCACCAAGGCCATGATTGGAGCCTACCATGAGGCAAGGCTGTTTCTGAGGCCTCCGAAGCCAGGACCAGAGTTTGCCGAGGGGTAAGGCTGCTGCTGGGGCCACCGAGCCTGGGATCGGAGCTTGTCGTGAGGCAAGCATGGTGCTGGGGCCTCCGAGGCCAGGATCAGAGTCCGCTGAGGGGTCAGGCCTGTGCTAGGACCAGGGGGCCAGGATCAGAGCCTGCCGTGAGGCTAGTCTGGTGCTGGGGCCTCCGAGGTCGAGATCAGAGCCTGCCGAAGGTTCCTCTGAGGCCGAGATCAGAGCCTGCCAAGGGTTCAGGCCAGTGCCAGGGCCAGTGAGGCTGGGATTGGAGCCGGATGTGAGGCAAGGACACTGGTGGGGCATCCAAGGCTGGGATCAAAGCCTGCCAAAAAGTGAGGCCGGTGCCAGGGCCAGGGAGGCCAGAATCGGAGCCTGCCATGAGGCAAGGCCATTGCTGGGGCCTCTGAGGCTGGGTTTGGAGCCTGCTGAGGGGTTAGGCAGGTGCCAGGGCCAGCGAGGCCGGGATTTGAGCCTGCCATGAGGCAAAGCTGGTGCTAGGGACTCCGAGGCTGCTATTGGAGCCTGCTGAGGGGTTAGGACAGTGCTGGAACCAGCAAGGCCGGGATTGGACCCTGCCAAGAGGTGAGACTTGTGCCGGGGCCAGTGAAGGCAGGATCGGAGCCTGCCATGAGGCAAGGCTGATGCTGGGGCCTCCGAGGTCGGGATTGGAGCCTGCGAGGGGTTAGGCCAGTGCTGGTGCCAGCGAGGCCAGGATCAGGGTCTACAGTGAGGCAAGCCAGACTGGTGCCTCCAAGGCCGGGATCCAAGCCTGTTGAGGGGTGAGGCCAGTGCTGGGGCCAGCCTGGTTGGGATTGAGGCCCGCCCTGAAGCAAGGCTGGTGTTGGGGCCTCCGAGGCTGGGATTGGAGCCTGCCAAGTACTTAGGACAATGCTGGAACCAGCGAGGTCGGGATCGGAGCCTGCCGTGAGGCAAAACCAGTGCTGGGGCCTCCAAAGTTGGGATCGGAGCCTGCTAAGGGGTTAGGCTGGTGCCATGGCCAGTGAGGCCGGAATTGGGACCTACTGTGAGGCAAGGCCAGAGCTGGGGCCTCTGAGGCCCAGATCTGAGCCTGCTGAGGGGTGAGACCAGTGCCGGGGCCAGCTTGGTCTGGATTGGAGCCCACCCTGAGGTAAGGCTGGTGCTAGGACCTCCGAGGGCAGGATTGGAGCCTGCCAAGGGGTGAGGCCAATGCCAGGGCCACCGAGGCCAGGATCGGAGCCTATTGTGAGGCAAAGGTGATTCTGGGGCCTCAGAAACTGGGACCAGAGTCTGCTGATGGGTGAGGCTGTTGCCGGGGCCACCGAGGCTGGGATTGGAGCTTGCCATGAGGCAAGGCCAGTGCTGGAGCCTCCGAGGCTGGGATTGGAGCCTGCCGAGTGGTTAGGCCAGTACCGGGGCCAGCAAGGCCAGGATCTGAGCCTGCTGTGAGGCAAAGCTGGTGCTGAGTTCTCAGAGGCTGGGATTGGAGCCTGTTGAGGGGTTTGGCTGGTGCTGAAACCAGGGACACCGGGATTGGAGCCTGCCAAGTGGTGAAGCCGGTTCCAGGGCCAATGAGGCCAGGATCAGAGCCTGCCATGAGGCAAGGCCAGTGCTGGGGCCTCTGAGGCCAGGATCAGAGCCTGATGAGGGGTGAGGCTGGTGCTGGGTCCAGTGAGGCTGGGATTAGAGCCTGCTGTGAGGCAATGCTGGTGCTGGTGCCTCCGAGGCCGGGATTATAACCTGCCGAGGGACGAGGCCGGTGTCAGAGCCAGCAAGGCCAGAATCAGAGCCTGCTGTGAGGCAAGGCCAGTGCTGGGGCCTCTGAGGCCAGGATTGGATCCTTCCGAGGGGGGAGGCCAGTGCTGGGGCTCTCAAAAGTGGAATTGGAACTTGTATTGCAACGTACACTGAGAACTATCACAGACAATTAAAAAAAAAAAAACTAGATGCTTTCCCTAATATGCAAAACCTAGGAAGAAATAGGTAATAGGAGGAGATGTAGTTGAAGAAAGGGCCGTATAGAGGAGCAATTAAGGTGACCAATCAGAGGGGATGGGATGGGGGAGGATGAAATCTCTTTAAAACTCATGATGTATGTAAACAAATGTATCAAAGTTAATCACCAATCAACATGGGATTGAGGGAGGGGAGGGAATGAGATGGGGATTTGATAAAGGCTAATTGGATGGCGTGTACTTATATATCCTCACAAGTCTTGTATTCCATTGTTCCATTGTGATATTGTGATGTATGACTACAATGCATATATATATATATATATATATATATATATATATATATATATATATATCAGATGCAAACATCAGTTCAAAAAAAAATTGGCTGCTTTGTGTCATGGTGTGGAGATTTAGAAATCCAGAATTTAATGGTATGAGAGGGAAGGTGCTCCTCTGGTCATCTTAGTTGTGCTGGGCTGTCTCAGATACTCCAACATGTGCCATTTAAGAGCTTTTTAAGCAAATAAACAATGTCAAAAACCAAGCACAAGGATGAGGAAGGTTTAAGCTATAAGCGAGGAGGATTCACTGTAGTTTTGTGATCACATCATAAGAAGCCTATAGGCTTCCTTCTGTACCCGGGAGATTAACACATTTGATAATACATCATAAATACTCATTGTGGGGCTAGCAGAAGCAGGCTTTGATGGTCTTCATCAGTAGTTCCCCAACCAAGATCCGTTCTGTCCCCCAAGTGGCAGACAGTAACATCTGAAGACATTTTAGTTTGTCTCAGTGAGAAAGGGGGGTCATATTGACACCTAACTATAGGACATGTAGGAGCTTGGAATGTTGCAAAAATTCTAGACTGAAGCACAGTCTCCCACAATAGATAATTATCAGGCCCTAATTGTTGACAGTGCTAGGGGTGGGAAATATTCATCTAATTTCAAAAGAAGTAGGTACTACTGCAACCTTTAAAGATCTTACAGCTGGTTGGGAGAGAGAATCAAATGGAAAAGGTAATGTAAAGGCTGGTACTATCATGGCAACTAATAGTACCAAACATAATGGTTGGGATGGATTTAAGACAGCAATTTTCTCTATTTTGTATTAGCAGTGGGGAAATGTGAAGGAATTAGAAAAATGATCACAAAAAAGCTGAGGGTTAGACTTTAAGCATTGATTCAAAGGCAGGTTTTCTCCAGAGGTGGTGTATTCCAGTAACCCCAGTACTTGAGAGGCTGAGCTAGAAAGACCGCAGGTTTGAGACCAGCCTTAACAACATGGCAAAGACTCTCAGCAACCTGGTGAGATACTGTTTCAAAAGTGCAAAATATAAAAGACTCAAGCTGTAGCTCAGAGATATAATACCCCTGGTTTAACTCCTCAATACCATTAATCAATCAATCAATCAATCAATCAATAGGCAGGTTTTCATATTTATGTCTGATTTTATTATCACATCTACTACCTATGCTACACCACAACCCACCAGTAATATAGTACCAATAAACTGAATTTCAGCCAATAAAATGTCTGGGAAATTACCTATTTTAAGTCCAGTATTTTAGCTGTAATTGTGTATGATCTGTAAAAAGAACACATTGCTCCTCATGTGGTAGGGGTAAATTGATATAATCTTTCTTTCTTTAGGCAAAGGTACTCTTTCCAGGGCAAAAAGCCAAGCCCATCAGGTGTCAGTTTTAGTGATTTCTTTCCACTATATATATAGGCTTCATCCACGTGCACATTTCCCATTTAAACCTACAATCTATAAATTAAGTACCATTACTTTCATTATCAGAGAGACACATGCAGGTGAATAAAATATATTAAATTTATAAAAATATAATTTTCTTGCATACCCAAAAGAGTGCTTTATTTCATTGGGAATTTATATTTTCCTGATGGCAAATTCCACTGCTACTTTTTTTTTTTAATGCTAGCTACTCATATCATATGAAAACAAGTGTCTGGATTTACTGAAGTTAGCATTTCTTTATAAATCTCCTTATGGTATTGATCACTTTGGCATGATCATTTCATTTCTGCACAAGTATGATCTAACAAGCTAGAGAGAAGTTGCATAGTGTTTAAATCACACAATGCAAATAAATGTCCATAATATTTCATATATTAACCCAATTTTCATTTGTTTACAGATCATCTTTGTACTTTATTTTAAACCTAAGGCGAGCTTATTGTCTAGGAGGTTGTTTTTCTGTTTTGTTTTGTTTTGTTTTGTTTTGTTTTGTTTTCACTGGTGATGGAACCCAGGGTCCTTCTACCTCAGGGCTACACTCACAGACCTATTTTTTTTTATATATTTTATTTGGAAACAGGGTCTCTTAAACAAGCTGAGGCTGGCTTTGAACCTGCACAATCCTGTTGTCTCAGCCTCCCAAGAGTGGTGATTACAAGCGTGCACCACCATGCCCGGCTGGAGGTTGTGGTTTTAAAGAAGATATGAACAAAGAATTTGGGAGGCATAATAATAAATGTCATAGCTCATTGGCCTTTCACCATTTTTAGGGTCACAGATATTTTGAGACACTGATAGAAGACATACACCTAGAAAAATGCAGCTATACACACAGAACTATACATGTAGTTTCACATTCTATTAAGAAAACATCTAGCCCTATTCCTAATACTGCATTAAAAGGATCAGATAGGTGCTAAGGAATATGATATACAGAAACTAATCCCATTAACGAAGAATATAAGAAGTTTCTATTTTAAAATAAATGTAATCCCATATTTTGAAATTTACAAATTTTCTCAGGCAGATATTGGGAAGAGTAGAACATATTTATAATATATTTAGAAAAATATTATAAGACCTCCACAGAATGTAAGGCACAAGGATTATTTATGGAGTATATTATATTTTATGAAGTACTTTACAATAACTGCAAATTGTGTGTAGAAATCATATGTGACAGTAAGCTAGATATTAGGTGTTGAATGAACTCACAGATATGTAGAGACATGGAAGGCACTTTAGCAGAGGTTTAACCTAAGCCGATATATAACACAGAGAACTACCTGTGGAAACAAAGTGGAAGAAAGTTCAGAAAATGAGAAGATGGCAGTTGATCAGGTCAACAGTACAAAAGTCAAAATGAGCAACCATGACATCCTAAGGTCTAGCCAGAAATTGATAATGATGAGGGGGATACAGTTGCTGCTGAGGATGGATTCATTATAACTATTTTAGTATGAGAACATTTTTGAGGTACAAAATATAAATTTAAAGGCTTTGAAATTAAAGATAAAAACAAATCAGAATAAATTATCCTTAACTGGCTTTCTTAAAACTATAAATGCCTAATGCATAACAGCTATATGTTAGTCCATTATGATATTGTTTTTAAGATAAGTCAGACATTATAAGACAAGTGGGTAATTTCTATAAGTGGTAAATTCCCATATGAGTACATTAAGTTTAAAGTTTTTCAACTAAAAGAAAAATCTGGAACATTATCAAGGGAAGTTTTAAGAGATGAATTTATTTTCCAATTATGCTTTTGTGTAATGGATGTCTTCAGGCCAAAAGTTGATGTTATTTTACATATTTAAAAAAAAAGTAATTCGCTGATGGTTGATTATAGAACCATCCCCTTCCTTTCTATACACAGGAGCAAGTTTTCCACATGCCCAATAACAAATAGAATGTCATGCCATGGAATTTTAAGATATTTTTTGTTGTTATTTGTGGTACTGGGGATGGAACCTAGGTACTTCCTATCTCCGGGCTATACTTTCAGACCTATTTTATATTTTATTTGGAAACAAGTTCTCACTAAGTTGCTGAGAGCCTCACTAAGTAGCTGAGGCTGGCCTTGAACTTGCGCGATCCTCCTGAATCAGCCTCCCAAGCGCAGGTATTACAAGTGTGTGTCACCACATGCCATAGGATTTTAATTAAGAACTAATGTAATAAGCAAATTAAATGTTAGAAACAAAGCAGTTAATATTAAAAACAGATGAAAATTTCTTGTCTTCCTTAGATACATCTTTCCTTCAGAATTTCTCCCAAGATGAGAACCTGTAAATGTTCCAAAACTCTAGTCTACCTCTTCTGAGAAAATTTATCTCAATCAAGGTTCTATAAAACAGTAGCACAGAATAAACCCATGAAGGATTGAAAGAAAAATTATTAGAACTCCTGTATTCTTGGTTTTTATGTTTTTATTAATTTTGAGTCTTTGGAGATCTTTGATAAAGTTCTATAGCACAATCCTGTGTTTTATGTCATAATAATGTCATATTAAATAAAGTAGATGTGTTAAGGTACAGGATCCATTCTATCACTATTTAAAATACACAGATGAATGGATTAGAAAACTATGTGATATATACATAATGGAATTTTACTCAACCATAAAGAAAAACACACATACCAATTACAGGGAAATGGGTGGAACTGGAGGACATTATGCTAAATAAGATTAGTCAGTCACAAAAAACAATAAATCAGATGCTGCCCCTAATATGGGAAATCTAGGGAGAAATGGGTCATAGGAGAAACTCTAGACAAAGAAGAAGATTCTATAGATGAGCAAATAAGGTGACTTAACTGAGGGAATGGGAGGGGGAAAAGGGAAATTTTCAAATGCACATGATGTACTTTAACATACATATCAAAGTCAATCACCAAGCCAAACATAAAAGGAAGGGGAGGGAATGGGGCAGGAATTGCATAAGGGATAAATTGGATAAATGATGCCCCCACCATCTGGTACCCCATTAAAATATATGACTACAATGCACCAATAAAAATCTTAAAAATAATATCTGTACATGCTAAAAATAAAAAGACATTATATGTATTCATGATATAAACCAATTCTTTGGGTTTAGGGGTCAGAATTTTTTTTTAGCAGTTAAAAAAAATTCTTTCCCCTGGTTTTTTTGCTGGCTAACCTGCTCTGGACTGACTTCTGTAACCCAAGTGATTCAAATATGACTTTCTTTTTATGAAGTAAAATGAAACAAAGGAAGTCTTTTCAACTTTTTCTGGATGTATTTATTAGGCTTGCCACAATTATACCAAAATATTCTTTCATTAGATTTACATTTTTAGAGTTAAAGCGAAACCCTTAAAGCAATGGAGATTTCTTTCTTCCTATTATTGTTTCAGTCTACGATGTGGAAGGAAGTGAATGGTTGATTCAAAGTATATTCGGGCTTAATAAGGGACTATTTGCATAGATATGACTTAAGGGGACCAAGGCACATGGTAAAGTGCCCAAAGGCTAGAAAACATAAGAAGCAGTTATAAGTTATAGACTTGAAAGTTCAAATATAAGATATAGGATTATAGAGTACATAAAGAGACATAATTATGGTATTAGAGTAATATTAAAGAAGCTGTGAAACTCTCTAACCACATGATGTACTTAAACAAACATATCAAAGTCATTCACTAAGCCAAGCCTGGGTCGGAGGAATGGGGAGGGAATGGCATGGGGATAGGGTAAGGGCTAATTGGGAGATGTGTGCATGTATGTCTCCACAAGTCTTTTATCCCATTAAGATGTATGACTACAATGTACTAATAAAAAAAAATAAAAAGAAGCTGTGGTCATAGCTAAACATAATCATGCTTCAAAACATGGAAAGACATGATGATACATATTGTATTCCCAGTCCTTTGGAGGCTGAGACAAGAGAATCACAGGGGTGAGAACAGTGTCAGCAACTTAGCAAGACTGTGTTTCATTTTGTTTTATTGGTGCACTATAGTCTCACATCACAATATGGATTAGGTTGACAAAGGCATATAATCACACAGTACTTGGTGGCCTCATCCCCTTCCCCTTTTTCCTCCCTCTCAATACTGTGTCCAGGTTAACAATATTATATTCCATATATTCACATAGTCGAATGTAACTTTTCCATTATTAAAACTCAGCCTTCTTCCTCCCCTCCCCTCCCCTCCCTTCCTGGCTTTGCTGAGGTTTCTCCTCCATTACCTGGAGTGGTATCCCTAATACTTCCTAGCTTGAGCATATTCAAGAATACATATGTCCCTTCTCTTTCTGTGCTTTGCTAATCTCACTTGACATAATTTTCTCCATGTATTTCCATCTTATTATGAATGACATTATTTTGTTTTTCCTTATTGCAACTGAGAAATGGGCAACTGAATTGAATAGACACTTCATAAAAGAAGAGAAACAAATTGTCAATGGATACATGAAAAAATGTTCAACATCATTAGCAACAAGGGAGATACAAATTAAAACTACACTGAGATACCATCTAACCCAAGGAGAGTGGCAAGCATAAAGAAGGCAAATAACAACAAATGTTAGTAAAGATGCAGGGAAATAGGAACTCTTTTATACAGTTGGTGTGAGTGCAAACTAGTTCAGCTGCCATGTTTTAAGTACAATGGGCTGTAGGTATAGCTTGGTGGTAAAAGGCCCCTGTGTTCAGTGTCAGTACAAGAAGGAAGGAAGGGAAGAAAGAAAGAAAGAAAGAAAGAAAGAAAGAAAGAAAGAAAGAAAGAAAGAAAGAAAGAAAGAAAGAGGAAGAAAGAAAGGGAAAGAGAAAGAGGGAAAGAAAGAAAAGAAAAAGAAAGAAAGAACAAGATTAAGTAAGCAGAAAATTAGAAGATAAAATATACTTTAAATATACTTTTATCTCATCCTAAAATCTCTTCCTAGTAATTTAAATTGGCTGAACTTAATATGAAATGAGTAAATATAGAGACTGGAGTGGTGTTTTCTGTAGTTTCTATCCTCCATGGGCATACAGCATGTAAAGAATTTTGAAAGTTGGTCTGGAGAGATAACAGAGATCTTTAAGACAAGAGTCTTCTGTCCATATATTTAACAAGCATCTGCTCATTATGGGTGGCTTATTGTGGGTATATTTGTATGTTTGAGTTTCTGCTCTTTTGGTTAAATTTTTTTTAGCTCATCTTGATTTTTACATGAAGTACAAGTTAAAGACAATCAATCTTTCTCCTTTGACTCCTAGTCTGTATTGCAGAGACTAATCTCTAACATCTCAGAAATTGGTCTCCATTTTATTATTATTATTATTATTATTATTATTATTATTATTAAGTAATACCTATAATATATGAAGAATGCCCACACCTAAGAAAACCTTACGTTTTTACTCAGTAAAATAGGAACCTTCTGAATGTTTTTTTTTTTTTTATCCTAGTGATTTAATTTCTCTTAATCTGGGTAAAAATAATCTTTAGGTTATTTTAAAAGTTGCTCATTAGTGATACTAATTTCTTAAACTGTTATTTTTATGACAAAACTTTAATTCATCACATATGAATTCCCTATTATGTTCTGAGGCCCCCTCAAAACACCAGTGGGTCAGGTTAATCTAAATTGATTAGTCCAAACTGTCTTAGGTTACTCTCAGTTAAGTTCAAATTGATTATAAGCATTAAGGTGTTGAGGCCAATACAAAGTTACAACGGCTCCCATTTTACTGACACCATAGTTATTTCTCTCCACGGTCTAATTCAAGGCAAGTCCTTTTCTCCATCTTTAAAAATATTTTCCATGAGTTCATGTTTTATGAATGCCAATGTATAAAACTATCTCTTATTTAAATAGAATTTTTCAAAGAGAATGGAATGGCATCCTTCCCCTGGTTACTGGCAGAAATCAGTCTTGGGAGACATAAAATGAAAATAGTGTATTTCGATTAAGGATAGAAGAGTCTAAGAAAGAAAACTTGGAGGCACTGAATGCCAAAGGGGGTTTGAAACAAAAAGAAGAATAAACAGGAAGGATACCAAAGAGACATACAGGAAGAACTCTTCCGTGACACCACTAAAGGGAAAGGTATTAGATATTTTTCATCTCTGTGAATCCAGCACAACAAAGATCGCAGGAAGTGTCCATGTCAGTGTTTAGGGGCTGAATGTGGGTACATGACTCTGCTGGCATATACACAAATAACTTGTTTCCATTTTCTCACTTAAAATAATGCTGTCAGATGAGTGGGGCGGTACTCATCTGTTATCTCAGATCTTGGAAGCCTGAAACAGGAGGTTAACATGTTCAAGGATAGCTCACAAGAGTAGCTCAGAGGTAGAATATCCCTGGGTTCAATCCTCAGTAGAAAAATAAAATAACATATAATAATACTCCCTTGCAATGTTCAGATGTAAATTTGTATGTTCTTGTGTTTGTTTTTTCCAATACACACTTGTCACCTAAATGCATAGTTAAAAATCCATATGTCATCCTTCCTCACCTCACAAGAGTACTTCATACGATATTACTCTCCGTGATAAGTTATGATCTATTCTATCCTTTCTGTTTTGTTCTATTGTGTTCTTTCATTTTTGATTACCTTTCAATAAAAAATACAATTTCATTATTCACAAATTTCATATCATGGATTTCTGATAGGTCATGGGTCATTAAACATTTAACTTCAAACTTGTAGGACATTCAAACTTGCAGTTTGAGAAAACTTGTTCTAAAAATTTCTATGTGCTTTTTGGTAGAAATATTCATATCACAAGAATCCTTGGTTCTTCACTTCAATAATACCTATTACTAGACAGAAACTAAAATTATGATACTACTTTTCCCGTTAAATTTGTATAATAATCATAAATGTTAATAAAATTGGAGCATTTTTAGATTCTGATCTTTGCTGGAGGGTTTTTAGAACTAAATCTGATGTTCATATGAAAAAGCTCCTAGTCTTTAACTATTTCACCTGGCAGTGATGAAAAGACTTTGAACGAACCTGAATATGGCAAAGAAATACATCTGCTTCTTTTTAAGAACTTGGCTGATTCCTTGAAAATGAGATTTTTCTGTATCTCACTGGAGTCAAAAGCAGAGTTGATGGGGAAATATTAATATTCCATATGCTGTACTTATGGAAAGCCTCAAGCACTTTGCTTAGATTTCAAGAGAATAAATTTTCTTTGAAACATAGATCAATCATCTTGTAAAAGTGTTCCATATTTGCCACCTCAGAAATATCACAGAGTGTGATCCCACAGTCCTGCACAGTTACTGAGATGTTAGCTAAATACAGATCTTGTTCCTGTGCCCTTTACTTGGCCTGTCTACAGCCTATTGCCCCTAGTCCACCTGCTGTCACAAACACCTCAGATATACTGACTTAGTAAAATACTGGCACCATAGAGTCAAATGGCTTCATTTATTTGAAACTTCAAAACTCATCTTTGGGTCAAAAGAATTTTTGCTTTGGTGGATGTTTTGTGTGTTGTACGACCATCATCTATCATTAATCTGCAAATTTTAGAGTTCAGTGAACTGAAACTTTCTATGTGTGAGACTGGCAGGTTGCCATCTATCAAGGAATTGAAAAACTGAGGAAATATGACTGTAATGAGTATATTGTATACCATCTGATATACATAATTATCTCAAAAAAGAATTAGGCCATTTACTCCTTTCCAACAAAATAGCACTTACCTAACCCCTCTTGTCTTTAACTAACCCTAATTCTTCTCCTGTTCTGAAGAGGTTAAAGACTTGTTTCAGAGATGCTATAATTCTATATACACCTGCCTACCACCCTGTCCCAGTCAAGGTGACAACACTAACTGTCTGTTCCTGAAGAGCCCAATACGGTTCAACACTTTCTCCTGTCCACACAGGTACCACTTCCAGGTGATTTTGTTCTGTGTACAGGTGTGACATGAAAAAAATCAGAATGTTTGTTTTATGAGCAATTCATTTAAAACAAACCCAGATAATAGTACTACTGCCAGAAGATGAAAACATCTTAGAATTTATTTATTTACTTATATATGTATATATATATGTACTTATATATGTATATGCATATGTGTATGTATGTATGCATGTATATATTTTTAAGTTATTTATTTATGAAGTACTAAGGATCAAACCCAGGGGTTCTCTGCCTCTGAGATACACCCCAGCCCTTTTTAATTTTGAGACACTGAACCACTGAGGAAGGACAAGGTGGCATCAAACCCATAATCCTCCTGTCTCAGCGTCCTAAATACCGGGACTATACACCTGCCCCACCACAGCATGCTAATTTACTTATTTCTTTTTCTTTATTTATTGGTGCATTGTAATCATACACCATTATGAGGTGCAGGATGGTAGAGGCATACATGCACACATCACACATTTAACCCTTCCCCAGTTTCTACCCCATTCCCTTCCCCTCCTTTCTTCTCAAGCTCTCTCGAGTTCTGCTTGGTGACTGACTTTGATATGAATGTACCTCATGCACATTAGTGTGCTTCCCTCTTCCCCCTCCCATCTCCCTGAGTTAGGTTGAGACAGAGTGAGATGAAGCATTTAGATTAATTCTTAAAATTGTCTGAAGAGCTAATTTAGCAATGGAAAATAATTTCACTGCCAAAAAGCAATACACTTAAGCTCCTAAAACACTAGAAGATTAAAAGTCCATAAAGCATGTTTCTCAATGTAGCATCTGAACATTTACTGGAAGGGAAGAAAAAGAGTGAGTTTGGGAAGGAGGGGAAGAAGAAAAAGGGGAAGAAAGAAGAGCCAGAAACTCCAACAAGACTTCCATTGGCTCCATGTAAGATTTCCTGGATGGCTCTCACTGTGATGCATATTGTCACAAAAACAATGCATCCTGTCTGGTAACAATTATATTTTCCTTCATTGTAATTCCTGTCTTGAGAATAAAATCCACAATTTTAAGGACTCACACATGCCCACTTATGCTCAGAATTATGAGTAGTTGTGCTGAGGCCTGAGAGATGTTTATTTGGCTCAGAATTAACCAGAATGGTTGATGATCCAAGTTGTTAGGTGCTGTGTCTTAAAACAATTGATAGCGTCAGTCAACGTGGTTTTCTTCAGTCTTCCAAGAAGTTACTAAATACTTGACTAAAATACCTGCCAAGTTACAGAAATTGTCTATTCTTACCATGGACACTGAAAACAGTAGCCTCAATGCTTACAAACAACAGAAGTGACATAATTAACAGAGAACAGGCTTGGTTCTTTTAGAACCATACAGATCGGAAAATTTTGCTAAGTGTTTGAGGTAAGACCTATTAAGGCACCATAGCTTAGAGTATAGTGATTTAAAACAAAGGGAAATCAAAATGAAGTTAGAATAATTTATACAAAATTAGTGAGTAGAGAAAAAAGTACAAGAGAGTGAGAAAGAGAGGTAGAGATGTGCTATGTTGCTGAAGTTTTTATCTTTCTGAACAGCAGGTGCAAAGAGACTTTCTGTGCTTTCTGGAAAAGGGTTTTAACTTGGTCATGACTTGTCTACCTGAAAGTCTGGAGATCAAAGTGTCTCTGAGAATTTTGGTGGAGAGTTGTACAACTCTAGACGTGCCACCCGACCTCTTGTCACTGCCTTGAATCTCTGCTTGGATCCCCATTTCACCAGAGCATGCCTGATTACCTTCCCCTTTTTGGTAGCTGACTTATGTAGTAAACAACATTAACTTGGATTTTAAAGTTAAGTCTTAAAAAAAAGGAAAGTTAAGTTTTATTTACTTGTCTCCAGATGATAGATAACATCTTTACAACATGTATAGAAAACATATTACAAACCAAGGACTGCTATTTTTTATGCTACTTATGTAAGTACCACATATTGAACAGATCCCAAATCAGTCACATTCACTGTTTTGTTATTATTCTAATTATATCTATCTAAAAATTTGTACAGGAACTAAATATAGATCCCCAAAGCTGTTCTGAAAAGTATGAGTGAGTTGAATGTGAAAAATGCCCTTTTATGAAGAATTTCTGAGCACAAAGCACTGACCTTGTCATTAAGAATGGGCACCCTTTTCATGTCCTCTTACAGCTACTAGAGCATCATAAGATAACACAGAAGCTCGTCTATTTATCCTGTGTAGGTTCTGGAGGGAATTTGACTTAAAACATGACATTTTGGTATTGTTGATTTTCCCATTTACGTAAGGGGACTCTTCTGCTATGCTTCACCAGTCACTCTTCAAACTTTGCTGTTATCTTGTCCTCCAGAGTTAAAATATTTAGTTTGCTCTATCATATAGTCAACAAACATTTATTTAGTTCTTATAATAGGACAGATAATACTCTATGCAACATAAAAATAATGAAAATATTCCCTGTGCCCAGATGACTTACATTTTGCTGAAAATGATTTAAAAAGTATTTTAGTGACTAAGAACATCACATAATGAGCTGGGCATGGTGGTGCATACTTGTAATCCCAGTATTTGGGAGGTTGAGACAGAAGACCTGCAGTTTGCAGACCACCTCAGCTACTTGGTGAGGCCCTTTGAAACTCAGTGAGATCCTGTTTCAAAATAAAGAATAAAAAATAGAGTTGGAGGTGGAGCTCAGAGGTAGAATGCCCCTGGGTTCCATCCCCAGAACCACAAACAAACAAATAAAAAAATATATAAATTTCTGATTTTAAGTCATGTCAATTACTGTACATAGTAGAAACTTACGAATCTGTTTTGAGTAATTGTTTTATATATAGTAGAATTTTTATTCAGAGTTTTCTAAATCCCTGATTTGGATCACTTGTTTATTATGACCCAAAATATATTCTATTATTATTACAAATCATATTATTTTAAGCTCATCTCATAAAATTATCTAATTAGTTTTGACACTGAACAACTGTACATTTTAGGAGTCATTAAGAAGCTATTTGATACTAGAAACAAATTGAATTTGAAGTAATGAAGGAAGAATGGAGGGTCTTTACTGCTGGTTTTATTCTGTTCCTTCTGTGAGCAAAAGTAGACATTGAGCACGGATATTGATCAAAGCTATACAGAAGAGGTGGGAGGAAATATCTTGTTTTGATAGTAGAAGAAGCCAAGTTTTTCACGAGAAGTCATCTTAATATGAAGTTATGTCACCTACACAAGTACCACTGCTTCAAAGTCAAATTTCATATTGGAATCTCCAAAAGCATTAAAGATAATATTTGTAGCCATTTCTATCTCTCTTCCTTTTTCTTTTGTTGTTCTTTATTTCTCTTTTCTTTTTGCATTTGTTGGAATTGAACCCAAGGTTACTCACCCTCTGAGTTATTTCCCCAGACCTTTTTATTTTTTATTTTTTAAACAGGGTCTCACTACATTGCCCCAGCTGGCCTTGAACTTCAGATTCTCCCTCCTCAGCCTCCTGTGTTACTGGGATGATAGACATGAATCAATAAGTTCAATTGAGCCACAGTTTCTAATTTAGGGTAAATGTATACACTCTACTTTCTGACAAGTAAAAATTCTTCATGTGGCTGCTTGCTTTTTCTTAAGTATTTTCCAACCATTCATCATTAGGTTTTGATTTTGTCTTTTACCTCAGGAGTCAAATTTACTTGAGAAGGAGATTAAGTAACTGATTCTGTTTCTAATTTTTATTAATTTACTATTTGTTGTTTTATGATAAAAATATATGGCCCATGTTTTAATGTATGTATGTATGTATGTATGTATGTATGTATGTATGTATGTATTGGTGGTACTGGGGTTCCTGGAAACCCTTCTACCTCTGGGCTACGCTCCCATAACTATTTTTATACTTTTTTAAAATTTGGAAACAGGGTCTCTTAAGCCAGCGTGTCTGGCTTTGAACCTGCGCCATCCTCCTGTCTCAGCCTTCCAAGCGTGGGGATTACAAGCGTGCGCCACCACAGCTGGCATTGTTTTTATTTTTATATGTATTCTTTATGCTTACTTATAATCAGCTCTTTTAGAGTATTCTGTGGACATATTGAAGAAGATAGATTCCATGGGTGTGGAGTATAGAATAACCTACTAGTTACATTGTTAGGGAGGTTTTTATCCTTAAGTTAAATCTTTTTTATCTGATTGGGGACCAAAGTTATTATTAAGACCTCCATTAGTTATGCCCTTTCAATTTTTCTTGATTTATAAGAGTTTTCACTTAATACATTTTAATGCTATGCTATTCAGCACATAAAGGTTTGTGACATTCACATTATCATTGTAGTTTTACATCTTACCAATAAAACATGACCTTCTTTGTCCTATTTAGCTAATTTTACCTTGAATTCTACTTTACCACTTACTAATACTGCAGCCCTGCTTAGGTTTTGTTTGTATATGCAAGGGCTCTCTTTACTCGTATTTTTGTTTTAAATTTTTAAGGCTTTTGGGGTTTAGATTATATTAGATATCATATATTTAGTCACTATTTTTTTTTTTTTTGCAAAGAGTGTCACTAAGTTTTGGCTGGATGTGAACCACTATCCTCCTGTCTCAGCCTCCCAAATGCTGGGTTTACAAGTGTGCAGAACCATGCCTAGCATTATTCAATTTTTTTGTGAATCATATTGAAAATGGCATATATTCAGACTGCTTGGTGCCCTCTCCCACCCCCACTTCCCCCACACCCACAACAATGAGTGTCCTGGTTAACCTATATTCATACTTTTATACATATTCAAATGTAGCTCCTCCACTAATCAATTTCAGCCTTTTTTGTCTCCTACCCTTCCATTTCTGCTTTGCTGAAGTTTCTCCTCCATTTACTGGAGTCCCTCTGGTATTTCTAATACTCCCTAGTTTGGGCATATTAGAAAGAACATATGTCCCTTCTCTTTTTGTGCTTAGCTTATCTCACTTAACAAAATGTTCTCCAGGGCTTTCCATCTTCTTGCAAATCACATGATTTTGTTCTTCTTTATAGCTGAGTAGAATTCCATTGTGTGTATTTCCCATAATATTGCAATTCAGTCATCTGTTGATGGAGATCTAGATTAGTTCCATGTTTTGGCTATTACAAATTGTGCTGCTATGAATGTGGGTATGCACATGTTACTGTAGTTCTCTGATTTCAACCCCTTTGGACAAATACCCAGGAGGATCATATGGTGGATCTATTCCCAGTTTTCTAAGGAATCTCCACATTGATCTCCATAGTGGCCTAACTAGTTTGCACTCCCACCAATAATGTAAAAGAGTTCCTCTTTCTTTATGCTTGCCACTCTGATTGGGGTTATATGGAATCTCAGAGTAGTTTTGATTTGCATCTCCCTGATGGCTAGTGATGTTGAACATCATTTCATGTATCTATTGGCCATTTGTTTCTCTTCTTTTGTGAAGTGTATATTCAGTTCAGTTGCCCCTTTCTTGATAGAGTTATTTGTTTTGCTAGTGTAGTCTTTTGAGCTCTTTGTATATTCTGGATATTAGCCCCCTATCGGAGTGGTGCCTGGTCAAGATCTTCTCCTATTCTGTAGGCTTTCTCTTTAGTTCTTGGTGGGTTCCTTTGGTGATAAGAAACTTTTTAGTTTGATGCCATCCCACTTGTTAATTTTTGCCTTAATGTCCTGTGCTTTGTAGTTGTTGTTGAGAAAGTTACTGCCCGTGCCTATATGTTGGAGTGTTAAGCCTATGCCCTCCTCTAATAACTTCACAGTCTCTGGTCTACACTGAAAACAAAAAAACAAGGAAAGAAATTGAAGAAGACATTGGGAGATGGAAAGATCTCTCTTGCTCATGCATAGGCAGAATAAATATCAAAATGGCTATTCTGCCAAACGTGATCTACAGATTCAATGCAATTTGTATCAAAATTCCAATGACATTCTTCATAGACTTAGAAAAGTCAGTAATGAATTTTATATGGAGAAAAAAATTCCAGAATAGCCAAAACAATCTTTAGCAGTAAAAAACATGCAGGAGGCATCACAATTCCTGACTTCAAATTATATTATAGAGCAGTAGTAGTAAAAACAGCATGGTATTGGCACAACAACAGGCATATAGACCAGTGGAACAGAATATAACATATAGAACAGAACAGAATAGAATAGAACAGAAGATATGGAAACAAAACCACATACCTATAGTCAATCTTTGACAAAGGGACAAAACTCATAAGCTGGAGAAAAGACAGCCTTTTCAACAAATGGTGCTAGGAGAACCGGCTATCCATTTGTAGAAAGATGGAACTTAATCCTTACCTCTCACAATGCACAGTAATCAACTCGAGATGGATCAAAGACTTAGAAATTAGATCAGAACTGTGAAGTTATTAGAGGAGGGCATAAATGTGTGTGTGTGTTTTTTTTTTTTTTTTCGGGTCTGGGGATGGAACCCCAGGACATTTGGCCTCCAAGCTACACCTCTGTCCTATTTTTTATTCTTTATTTTGAAATCGGGTCTCACTGAGTTGTAGAGGGCCTCACTAAGTAGCTGAGGCTGCCCGCGAACCGTGATCCTCCAGGTCTCAGCCTCCCGAATGCTGGGATTACAGGCGTGTGCCACCATACCCGGCTGCATAAATGTTTTTAATCAGTGAGAATTTAAAGATTTTTCAAATAAAAAATTACCACTTGCTACTACCATTGTTAACAACGATGACCATGATGGAGTGGCATCTTGTCTTCTGGCACAAATTAAGATGTCATCTGTAAAGCTGAGGTTAATTAATGGAAAGGCTACATTTGAATATGTGAATACATGTGAATATATCATAGTTAACATGGACACTCAGTATTGGAAGGTAAGAAAAAAGGGAGGAGGGGGGAGAAGGGCACCAAGTCCCGTGTGAATATATGCCATTGTCAACATGATCCACATTATGATGTGAGACTATAGAGCACCAATAAAAATCAAAAACGATGTCTTCTTTAAAAAATCCCCACCTGGGCCCTGGGCCGAACTGCGCGTAGCACACCAGACCCCTGGAGAAACCGGGCCCAGTAAGAAGCTGGGTTCTGGGCAGGGGTCACGAGCGGGGCACGCCAGATGGGGCCCGGGTCGCGGGACTCTGGGCCCCAGGCCGAACTGTGAGTAGCACGCCAGACCCCTGGAGAAACCGGGCCCAGAACAGAAAAAGATAAAGAAAAATATCGGAGAGGAGGTAAGAAAGCCGTTATGGATGCCAGGACACTGGAGATGCAGACAAAACTTATCTAAATGCACTGGAACTTATGGAAAAATTCGCCGTGAAAGAGGACTCCTATTTCTCTATATTGTTAACAATCTCAGACATCACCTGTAAGGAGAGAGTTTAGCGGAGACCAAGGAGAAATGCGGTGTTGAAAGAGTTCTCCACGATGGTGGTGGAGACTTGTATTCAGGAGAAGCAGAAACCGGATCTTACCAACTTTATTTTTTAGGAGAAATTACACCAAATGTCGAATGCTACCATCACGCATGCTTAGGAACACTGGACAACATTCAGAGTGGAAAAAGAGCCTGGGAAGGATTTGAAACGGTGGAGGCAGTGGCAATTCCAGTGGCCAATACTCAGGGGAGGCAGAGATCTGATATTACACCTGGAACCTTTGAAATAATAACCACAGAGACAGTGATCGGAACCTGCTGAGGGGTTAGGCGGGCGCCGGGGCCAGTGGCCGACATCAGAGCTTGCTGTGAGGCAAGGCCACTACTGAGGCCTCTGTGGCCGGGATTGGAACCTGCAGAGGGGTTAGACCGATGCTGGGGCCAGCGAGGCTGGCATTGGAGCCTGCCGTGAGGCAAGGCTTATGCTAGGGCCTCCGAGGCCAGGATAAGAGCCTGCCAAGGGGTTAGGCCGGTGCTGGGGCCAGCGAGGCTGGCATCGGAGCCTGCTGTGAGGCAAGGCCGGTACTGGGGCCTCCGAGGCCAGGATAAGAGCCTGCCGAGGGGTTAGGCCGGTGCTGTGGCCAGCAAGGCTGGCATCGGAGCCTGCTGTGAGGCAAGGCTGGTACTGGGGCCTCCGAGGCCAGGATAAGAGCCTGCCGAGGGGTTAGGCCAGTGCTGGGGCCAGCGAGGCCAGCATCAGAGCCTGCCGTGAGGCATGACCGGTGCTGGGGTCTCCGAGGCCGGGATCGGAGCCTGCCGAGGGGTTAGGCCGGTGCTGGGGCCAGTGAGGCCGGCATCGGAGCCTGCCTTGAGGCAAGGCCGGTACTGGGGCCTCGGGGCCAGGATAAGAGCCTGCCGAGGTGTTAGGCTGGTGCTGGGGCCAGCGAGGCCGGCATCGGAGCCTGCCGTGAGGCATGACCAGTGCTGGGGCCTCCGAGGCCAGGATAAGAGCCTGCCGAGGAGTTAGGCCGGTGCTGGGGCCAGCGAGGCTGGCATCAGAGCCTGCTGTGAGGCAAGGCCGGTACTGCGGCCTCTGAGGCCAGGATAAGAGCCTGCCGAGGGGTTAGGCCGGTGCTGGGGCCAGCGAGGCCGGCATCGGAGCCTGCCTTGAGGCATGACCAGTGCTGGGGCCTCCAAGGCCGGGATCGGAGCCTGCCGAGGGGTTAGGAAGGTGCTGGGGCCAGCGAGGCCAGCATCAGAGCCTGCCATGAGGCATGACCAGTGCTGGGGCCTCCGAGGCCAGGATCGAAGCCTGCCGCAGGGTTAGGCTGGTCCTGGGTCCAGTGAGGCCAGCATCGGAGCCTGCCTTGAGGCAAGGCCGGTACTGGGGCCTCGGGGCCAGGATAAGAGCCTGCCGAGGTGTTAGGCTGGTGCTGGGGCCAGCGAGGCTGGCATCGGAGCCTGCCTTGAGGCATGACCAGTGCTGGGGCCTCCGAGGCCAGGATAAGAGCCTACCGAGGGGTTAGGCCAGTGCTGGGGCCAGCGAGGCTGGCATCGGAGCCTGCTGTGAGGCAAGGCCGGTACTGCGGCCTCTGAGGCCAGGATAAGAGCCTGCCGAGGGGTTAGGCCGGTGCTGGGGCCAGAGAGGCCGGCATCGGAGCCTGCCTTGAGGCATGATCAGTGCTGGGGCCTCCAAGGCCGGGATCGGAACCTGCCGAGGGATTAGGAAGGTGCTGGGGCCAGTGAGGCCAGCATCAGAGCCTGCCGTGAGGCATGACCAGTGCTGGGGTCTCTGAGGCCAGGATCAGAGCCTGCCGAGGGGTTGGACCGGTGCTGGGGCCAGCGAGGCCGGCATCTGAGCCTGCCTTGAGGCAAGGCTGGTACTGGGGCCTCCGAGGCCAGGATAAGAGCCTGCCGAGGGGCTGGGCCGGTGCTGGGGCCAGCGAGGCCGGGATTGGAGCCTGCCGAGGGGTTAGGCCTGTCCTGGGGCCAGCGAGGCCGGCATCGGAGCCTGCCTTGAGGCAAGGCCGGTACTGGGGCCTCCTAGGCCAGGATGAGAGCCTGCTGAGGGGTTAGGCCAGTGCTGGAGCCAGTGAGGCCGGCTTCGCAGCCTGCCGTGAGGCATGGCCGGTGCTGGGATCTCCGAGGCCAGTATCGGAGCCGGCCGAGGGGTTAGGCCGGTGCTGGGGCCAGCAAGGCCGGCACCGGAGCCTGCCATGAGGCAAGGCTGGAACTGGGGCCTCCGAGCCCGGGATTGGAGCCTGCCGAGGGGTGAGGCCAATGCTGGGGCCAGCAAGGCCGGCATTGGAGCCTGCCGTGAGGCAAGGCCGGTGCTGAGGCCTCTGAGGCCGGGATTGGAGCCTGCCTTGAGGCAAGGCCGGTACTGGGGCCTCCGAGGTCAGGATAAGAGCCTGCCGAGGGGTTAGGCCGGTGCTTGGGCCAGTGAGGCCGGCATTGGAGCCTGCTGTGAGGCAAGCCGGTACTGGGACATCCGAGGCCAGGATAAAAGCCTGTCGAGGGGTTAGGCCAGTGCTGGGGCCAGCGAGGCCAGCATCGGGGCCTGCCGTGAGGCAAGGCCGGTACTGGGGCTTCCGAGGCCAGGATAACAACCTGCCGAAGGGCTAGACCTTTGCTGGGGCCAGCAAGGCCGGCATCGGAGCCTGCAGTGAGGCGAGGCCAGCATCGGAGCCTGCCGTGAGACATGGCCAGTGCTGGGGCCTCCTTACCCGGGAACGGAACCTGCCGAGGGGTTAGGCCGGTGCTGGGGCCAAAGAGGCCGGCATTGGAGCCTGCCGTGAGGCTAGGCCGGTGCTGGGGCCTCTGAGGCCGGGATTGGAATCCTGCCAAGGGGTTAGACCAGTGCAGGGTCCAATGGCCAGCATCGGAGCCTGGCGTGAGGCAAGTTCACTCCTGCGGCCTCCAAGGCCGGGACCAAAGCCAGCTTAGGGGTTAGACTGGTGCAGGGCCCAGCGAGACCAGAACTGGGGCCTCCCATGAGGCAAAGCCGCTGCTTGAGCCAGCAAGGTCTGGATCAGTCCACTGAGTAGCCAGGCCACTACTGGGACCATCAAGAGTGGGATCGGTACTTGCAACGCAGCATGCACAGAGAAATGTCGCAGAAAATATAAATCAGACACTTCTCTTAATCAGCAATAACTAGGAGGAAAAGGGCAACAGGAAGAGGTTGAGCTATAGAAAGGGCCCTATAGTGAAGCAACTAATGTGACCAATCAGAGGGTATGTAATACTGGAGGAAGGGGCCTCTTTAAAATGCAGGAGGTACATAAACAAATGTATCAAAGTAAATCACCAAAGAAGTGTGCAATGGAGGGAGGGGGAGGGAATGGGATGGGGGCTGGAGGAGGGCTAATTGGATGATGTGTGCTTGTATATCCTCTCAAGTCTTGTACTCCAATGTGATTGATATATGACTACAATGCACCAATTTAAAAAATAAATTAATAAAAAAAAAGATATGCTAAAAAAAATCCCCACCTGTTAGGTCTCAAGTCAAATTTTATGTACATTTTTAAGCATTATCCAATTTGGGAACAGTAACATTTTGCCAATACTGTTTTCATGAATGAATATAAATTTTTATGCTATGACATTTTCTATAAAATTAAATATATTAAGGTATTTTTGAAGATATGATAGAGTGAAAAACTCAAGTTGACAAGATCACATGTCTATATGTAACTGAGGATTTTGAAATGTGGGCTCTCATCAGTTCATTAGTCTCATTAGTTCACCATAATATCCAGATAATGTGGCAAATAGTGATTAAATATTATGCAGTTTATCTTAGATATGTTCATGTTGCTATCAGTGTAATAAGAAGAGAATATCATATAGGAAGTGATATTTAAAGAACATTTGATATATATAATTGTATAGTTAATATGTTTTATCTGAATATGTCAAAGATAGATAACAAGATGAGAAATCTAAGCCGTTAGAAACAAAATCATAACTAGAAAGGAAGAAGGAAATTGAGCCTGTTTAAAAATGAAGTGTTATCTACAGAAAAAAAGCAAAGAATCTAAAATCAATACTTCTATACCTGATAAGTGAGTTCATTTTACTGGGAGGTTGCATCATGACATATAAAAGCTAATTGTATTTCTACATCACAGATAGAGATATTTGAACTATAAAATTAAAAATACAGAAAAAGTTTTAATAACTCAAAAAGATAAAATATTAGATGCATATCAAAGAAAACAGATACATAGTATATTGAGAAATTAAGAATTATTTCCATGGAAAGCTGGGCGTTGTGGCTCATGCTTGTTATCCTCGTGCTTGGGAGGCTGATACAGGAGGATCACACACATTAAAAGCCAGCCTCACCTACTTAGAGAGTATCTCAGCAACTTAGTGAGACCCTGTTTCCAAATAAAAATATAAAGTAGGTTTGGGAGTACAGTCCGGTGATAGAAAGCCACTGGCTTCCACCCCCAGTACCACCAAAACTAAATAAATAAATAAAATTATTTCCATGGAAAAGCCTCTACTGTATATTTATAAGGGTTTTATTAGCAATAACCCAGAACTTGAAAAATGTATGTGATTTTAATGAGAAAATGGTTGAACAAATTATAGTGTATCTATAATAAGGAATACTACTCAGAAATAAAAAAAATCAAGGAGTTATTAACATAACAAACACCTGGATAAAATTTCAGAAAATTTAAAGTACAAAAAAAATTACAGCTGGGTATGATGATAAATCCTTGCAATTCCAGTACTTAGAAACCTGAGACAGCAGGATCTCAGGTTTAAGAGCATTCACAGCAACTTATTGATGCTCTGCACAACTTAGTGAGACCCTGTTTCAAAATAAAACATAAAGTCAGATTGTGGTGTAGCTCAGAGATAGAATGCCCTCTGTTAAATCCCCAGTACCAGAAAAAGTATTTACTAAATATCTGAATAATATATGATTCTCTTACATACCAGTCTTGAAGTGACACACTTACATAAATGGAGAGCAGATTAGAAGTTACCGGGGACTAAGAAGGGTGTAAAGATGACGTTGGTTTTGCTATAAATAACAGTCTGAAGGATTTTTGTCTGGTGGAAATGTTCTATATTTTTATTGTATTTATGTCAATATGCTAGTTGTGATATTTTCCTAAAGTTTTAAAAAGAAATTACTGTTTGTGGTAAGAGTACAAAGCACTCTATTATTTGTTTTTTTTTAATTTTTTTTTATTGGTGCATTATATTCATACAACTTATTGGGGTAAAAAACTTGTGTGTACAAACATGTACTCATCGCTGATTTAACCCCTACCCAAATCCCACCCCATTCATTTGTTACAAGTAGCTACATGAAAATGGCAATTAGCTTAAATTAAAAAGTAATTTTAAAGAAAGAAATGAAATAAATTTCCCATTAGCCTGTCCTGTGGTATAATAATAATATCTCTGCTTCTGGAAACAGTAAACAGAAAGTCCTTGATAAGCAGACACTGCCTATCTTGGGCTAGATGTTTGGTCATACATGAGTGCACACACACACACACACACACACACACACACACACACACACAGCATAGTTTTTGACTTTCAAGGCTTTACTGGAAACTTGTAGCATGTCTACATCAGGCACTTATTTCTTATATGGTGTCTCTCAAAAGGAGATGAATAAATTAATATCTTAGAATATCAAAGAAGAGATATGATAATAAAAATGTTTCTCAAATGACTAGAACAAGCTACATCTTAATATTGAATAAATATTTGAGCAAGAAATTATATCTGTTATTTTTGTAGAGGGACTACACTAAAAGGATGGGAATATGTTTGCTATTTATTGCATATAATCCTGGCACACAAAAGGAGGCACTTACTGTCTCAGAAACTCCAAAACTACTGCATTGATACATGGGCATGATGGTACATGCCTGAAATTTCAGCACTTTTGCAAGGCTGACACAGGCTGATTGCAGGTTCTAGGCCAGGTCCAGCAACTTAGCGAGACCTTTAACAAATCAATGAGACTCTGTTTCACAATTAAAAATAAAATAGGCCTATAGGCCTTGGGTGTGGCTTATAGAATGCCTCTGGGTTCAATCTGCAGTACCATAAAAAACAAAGAAACTACATTGCAAAAAAATATTAGAAAACTTTTTCTGCCTCTGATGTCTGATCATTGACTGTTCTCAGCAACTTCCAGGACTTATCAAATTCAGGCTGCTATGAACAGTTTAAGCATTTGTTTTTGCCTTTAATTGTAAGTAGGAAGAAGCCACATATGAGCCACAGCATGGAATAATCTCCCCTGTTTCCTGTTTTAATTGCCTCTGTTCAACCCAGTAGGTCTCTGGAGATGGCTGAATAGCTGACCCTGGACCCTAGATAGATCAGCAGTTTATCAGCTATATATACTCAAAGTGTAGTCAAGGTAGAAAATAAAAAAAAAAACATCATGCTGGCCCACAAATGGGTTGCACTCAGAAGCAGAAGCAGAAGCAGAATGAACAACTTGTAGCTATGGAGGCAGGGTTTGGGGTCACAAAAGGGTGGGAAGATCCTTGGTTCCTGAGAGAGGACATGACTGACCTCTTTAAATAATTCAGTGAGCGGGCAGAAAACTAAAACCTGCTCCTTTTGGTCAAGCAAGAGCTTTGTCTAGTTACTTTATAAGAAGGATTTTTCCTTTTCTTGCAGAGAAGCTATATCCAAAAGAGGAGAGTAGAAAGGGCAACTGTGGTAAGGCCCTTTGAGAACCTCCTTGTTTCATATGTTAATGAATTGCATCATAGAAAGTGATTATTTTAGGCCTCTTTTCCTCAGTGGGTGAATGCCTAGTCTAATTCATACAAGAAGCTTCCTCTCAAAGTTTGGCATATTCTACTGTCTTCTTTTCTGGCCTGACTACCTTGCTCCAACTAGACTCTGCCTTCATTTGATGAAATGATACAACCTGTTCACTACATAAATTTGGGGAACATGTCTTGGGGTTCTTTTTCCTTCCTGGCATTTAGCGTATACAGCATTATGTTTTAAAATATTTTAAACCTTTACCTTGGCCTCAGTCTATAGAACTACCATCTCCCAGCCTTAGTTGCATGGGTCTATAAGTTCCTTGTAGAAGAAGTCTGTAAGTTTCTTCTGGAGATCATTCCTCCCATACACATACTCCCATATCCATCTGATTGACACTTTGCCCTGGGAGAAAAGAGAAGCTGAGAAAAGTCAGCCTCAGATGCTCTAGATATGTTACTCAGAATGAGGAAAATCTGGAGTGGGAATGGGTTTGGGGAGCTAGGTAGGACACCTGAGGAAAAGGAATTTGCCTTTGAACAGGGAAGTAGAGGGATAGTGGCAGACTTCTCTATGAACACTTAATGCTCAAAGCATTTGTTATCAGTGGCCCTTTCATTTGCCCAAGTTTTCATTATCGGATTGAAATAATTAAGTTGAATGTGACACTACATAGTTATAACCAATATTTCAATTTGTTCATTTATTAATGAAATACAGAAACTCCCCAAATTACAGAAAAAAAAAAAAGAAAAGAAAAACAAGTAAGAAAATAAAAATACTATGTGTTTGGTTCTAACAATAATTTGCAACCTACACATGTGGCTGAAGATATTAGAAACATGTCTCTAGCCGGGCGTGGTGGTGCACACTTGTAATCCCCGCGCTTGGGAGGTGGAGATAGGAGGATCGCGCAGGATTGAAGCAGCCTCAGCTGGCTTAAGAGAACCTGTTTCCAAATAAAATATAAAATAGGTCTGGGAGTGTAGCCCGGAGGTAGAAGGCCCCTGGGTTCCATCCCCAGTACCACCAAAAACAAACAAATAAAAAAAGCACATGTCTCTCTGAACTTCACCATACATAAAATTCAAGTCTACATTTTATCATCTGACACATGGTAGTACAACCACATAGTGTAAAAAAAAAATCTGTTCAAAAACAAAAGGGAAAAATGTTTTTGGTACCCTCTGTAAATTATAAAATTCAATTATCCAGTGACTGCTTTTTATTTCCCAACTGGCCTAATTTATTATAATTCTACTTAACTCACCCTTTCTGCATATTTATTGTTTCACATAATTTTCAATCCTCTAGCTAGCAAATGTACCTTGCAGCTGTTTTTATTAAACATGTGTTTTTTCCAGTCTTTTAAGGATATAATGGTGACTAACTAATCTAAGTAACCTAAATTGCACACCATTTAAATAAGCCTTTAGCTGGATGAGTGGTGCACATCTGTAATTCCAGTACTTGGGAAGCTGAGACAGGAGGATTTTAGGTTTGAGACCAGCCTCAGAAACTTAGCGCGACCTTGTTTCAAAATTTAAAAATAAATAAATAGGTAAACAGCTAAGGATGTAACTCAAGATCAGAATGCTCCTACGCTAAACGTCTAGTACCTTAATGAATGAATGAATGAATGAATGAATGAATGACATAGTCTGGAGTAACAGAAATTGAGCTCTTCCTTGGACCCAAAAAAGTTTCAAGAGAAGTCCAGTATATCTAGGCATATTAAGAGGTAAACCAAATGTTCCATTTCATCCTCACTGTCCCACAATACAATTTCAGATGGTCTCTTGTTAATGATTAGACATGCTCTTTCTAAATAATGATACATAAAATCCTCCACAATCTCATTTTCCTATGCAAAACTCTAATTTTACTGCATCATTTTGTAGTTTTCTTCCTATTTCTCTGTCTTCCTGCTAAAATTGTAGCCCTATGGTTCAGGACCTGTGTATCTCTAAAGCTGAGCACACAATGGGTATACTTATGAATGGGTTAACCAGAGTATTGAAAAATCTGTGCTGATGAGGATATCTAAATTTCATTAAAAACAGGCTGCGTAGAAGTGCTTTCTGCTTTATCAGTTTTAATATGTGCTGCCAAATTAAAAATAAGAATTTTATTCCTCTACTCTTAATTAAACCTTCAAGTGGTATAAATTCACTGCTAAAAATAATAGGCTTGGATCTCCAATGTCTATAGTCTTCCAGACATCTACCTTTGATTCAATTTCTTTTAAAAATTACAATAGAACAAAGAAGACAGTGAGAGTAACAAATCATTTCCTAAACAAAAGCTAAAAATATGCTTTCATAAATGTATGCTTTTTTTTCACTTTTTGAATGATCCCCAAACTAGCAGCATCAGCATTTCTGGTCTGGAAGATTTGTTAGAAATGTGTTATCTTAGGTCCCGATATTAAAATGGCATTTAACAAAACTCTTAAGTAATTTAAATGCACAGCAAAGTCTGAGAAACATTGATCTAACATCCTTTTAAATCTCATGAACATATCGCACAAAATGGAGAGAAAGGCATCTTACCGATTTTATTATGTGGGATATGAAGAAAGTAGCCTGGAACACACTTTTTAAATAATCATTTGTAACAAAAAGAAGGTTCTCTAAAGAGAACCTAAATCAAAGTCATTAAAACCAAAGTGTCAAGATGCCTTGAACATTTCATAGCAAAGTATGTAACACTTAAGTTAAGCAGTACTAAACAATTATGTGTATGACTATGGAAAATAAATATTTATAGAATGTTGGCTACCAAATCCAGAAATTCTATTTTAAGGAAGCAATTCCTTCTTTTCTATTTTGTGGTACTGGGGATTAGACACCAGATATTTCTACCTCTGAGCTACATCCCGAGTCCTATTTTGTTATTTTGAAATAGGGTCCCATTAAGTTGCTGAAGTTGGCCTTGAACCTTTGATTTTCCTGTCTCACCTCCCTACATACTGGGATTACAGGCATGTGCCACTACTGCTTATGTGCCACTCTTTCATCTTTTATCTCTTAATGAACACTTAAGTTGTCTTCCTATCTTGGCTGTTGTGATTAATGCTGAGGTAAGTGTGGGGATGTGGATATCTCCATGATATGCTGATTTCTTTTTCTTTAGCAATATAGTGAGAAGAGGGATTGCTGGGTAAGATGGGAGTTCTATTTTTTGTTATTTTTTTAAGGATCCCTCATACTGTTTTTTCATAATGGCCATACTAATTTACATTCTTCACAATATTGTATAAGGTTTCCTTTTTCTCCACACCCTTGCCAACATTTCGTTCTTCTATAACAGATGTGAGGCCATTCTAATAGGTATGAGCTAGTACTTTTTTTTTGTAGTTTTTATTTATATGTCCCTGATGATTAGTAATGTTGAGCATCTATACTTATTTATTTCTCTTGCTAGATAGATAAATAGATTGATAGATATATTGGCCATTTTTAGTCTTTTGTGAAATGGCAATTCAAAACCTTTTCACATATTTTAAATACTTTGATTGGTACATTATAGTCTCACTTTATAATGTAGTTCATAGTTATAGTGGCAAACATGTGCATAGCACTTGGTGAGCTTTCCCTTGACTCCCTCCCTATTTTCCCTTCTGAATAATATATTGAGATTGGCATTGGTATTCTTACATAGGTACATTGAATTTGTGAAAGTGTTTCCTTCTTTAATTCTCCTTCACTCCTCTCCAGTTTCCTCTATTAGATCACTTCCCTTGCTCCACTGGACTTCCTGCTCTATTATCTAAAGTTCCTCTTGCCGGGCGTGGTGGTGCACACTTGTAACCCCTGCATTTGGGAGGTGGAGACAGGAGGATTGCGCAGGTTGAAAGAGAGCTGCGTGGGCTTAAGAGACCCTGTTTCCAAATTTTAAAAAATATAAAAATAGGTCTGGGAGTGTAACCCAGAGGTAAGAGGGTTTCCAGGAACCACAGTACCACCAAAAAAATTGACTAATTAATTAATTAAAAAATAAAAAATAAAGTTTCTCTTATATCCCAATTACTTCCTAGCTGTTGCATGTGAAAGAAAATATACACTCCTTCACTTTCTGTGGCTGGCTAATTTCATTTAATGTTCTCTAGGTTTATCCATTCCCCTACAAATGAAATATATAGTATTTTTATTTTTTATTTTGTTTTGTTGTTAGGGTTTTCTCAATAACTGAATTGGAGAAGTTTCATATAGGGAAAAAGCTCCTTAGCATTGGACTTGGAAATTTTTTGAACACCACAGCTCAGACAATTAAAGGGAAAAATAAACAAATGGAACAACATTCAACTAAAAGTTTTCTTTAGCGCAGAGAAAATAAACAACATCATGAAATGGTAGCCGATAGGTAGTAGAAAATATTTGTAAGTCATATATAAATATGGGGTTAATACTCAAAACATTGGGTTATTTTACTTCTTTGAGATTCATGATTTTACTGCTTGTGTTGTTTTTAAAATATCCTGTAAAATGAGAATTAGCTTTTTTATGTTTGTCATCTGGCAAGTATCCACATTACTAAGGACAATTCCTCAGCTAGAAATATCTCTGAGGGGATGACTGTTGCTCTATTAGGGACTACAGGGGCATGGGCAGAGGGAGACAGAGGAAGACAGGATGATTAGGCATAGATTTTGGTGTCTGATGCCCTTGGGTTTTATTCTTGACTTGGAAGTTTGGTTCAGTTAATTATTTTGACCAGTAATTTTTTTGTCTTTAATGGAAGTCTGCACTCTTCATATTCATCCTCTTCTATACACTGTGATTCATCTCTTCACATTGAGTGTTTCTTTGAAAGACATATCACTGCTCTGCAACTAGGGAAATTCAGTATGGCTTCATAATATGTGTTCCCAAAACACCTCACTGATCTCCACACAATGTCATAAATTGTATGTGTTTACCTTTTATTTAGGTCTGTCTATGTATTACATTTTGGCACATAATATGAAAGTATAATTAACTACTATAATTTTTTGTAAGAAGCAATAGGTGTTCACAAAGGCAGAATAGCAGTTCTAACCTGTGGTATGGTTGAAGGGTATAATGAGTAAACTTATAAAAATTTCTCTGCTTCACTCTTCAGGAACCTATTTCTATAACAGTGGGATCTTTCATTGTACAATGCACAGTCTTGATAAATATCTAAGATACAGTGGCTGACCTGGCTGCCCCTTAGAGTTTTGCAACAATTAAGAACATACCTTTCTTTGTTCTACTCTCCTAGTAGACTTTCTCTAGCATTTCTTCATTTTGAAAGCTGACCAATCCTCAAGCTTACATACTACATTTTCATTAGGCTCTGTATATAGAAACTGTGGCTTGTGTGCCATTATGGAACTTGCTATGCACAGACTGCTATTTGTACTTGGAGTTGGACACAGGGGAATTTTACCTCAAATCTATAACCCCAGCCCTATTTATTTATTTATTTATTTATTTATGTGTTTATTTATTAGTACTGTGGGTCGAAGCCAGAGGCCTTCTACCTCTTGGCTATTTCCTCAGTCAGATTTTATGTTTTTTTTTTTTTTTTTTTTTTTAGTTTGGAAACAGGATATCACTAAGTGACTAAGAGCCTCACTAAGTTGCTGAAGCTGACTTTAAACCAATAATCCTCCTGTATCAGCGTCCCAAGAACTGGGATTGCAGGTGTGCAACATCACTACCAGTTTTTATTTTTATTTTCATTTTGATACACAGTTTCACTAAGTTTCTGAGGGTCTCACTAAGTTGTTGAGGGCAGCTGGCCTTGAACCTGTGATCTTTCTCTGTTAGTTTCCCAAGAACTGGGAATACAGGTGCATACCACCATATTAACTCTGACTTTTAAATTTAGGTACTTGATTTCATCATGGCTCTGAGTGGTAAGTTCTTTCAGGTCATAGAATATTTTTCTATAAACCTCCTTATACCTCATTGAATTTGGCACTGGGCTTTGTAGAGTCAATAACTCAAATGAAATTGAATTTGGTCTTGGTTAGAAAAAATGGCAAAAAATTCATACAAGAGGAAAAATGTGTTCAAATCAAGGGGGAAATATGCCTAATTTGCAAGTTATCAATTCCCACACTGTAATTACAGATTCCTGACCCACTTTAAGATAGAAATTTCTCTGCTGGTCTAAACCCTTTTGTGCCTAATGAGCTGGGAATGATTCAGTATATTTCATATTTCTAAACACTAAACATGATGACTAAGCAGCTAATGTATCCCCTAAGCCCATCAGTAACAACAAAAGGAAACACAGCTGTTCAATTAAAATAATTCCATGGCCAAACTATCAGGGCTTGGTGATCTTAGATCACAAATTAATAAGAGGCACAGTTTGCTTTCTTAAAGGTTAAAGAACTCTTACCAAAATTCCCCTGTCAACCTTCAGATTAACAGAGAACAAAGCTGAGCAAAAATTCAGGTCACCAACAGATTCATGGATTCAATTCTTTTATGCCTTTGACACTTGGAAAACTTTCTGGTCATTACATGACTTTCCAAATGTCTCTTGATAACTATCCCCCAGGAGTAGCTAATACTTACTCTTTCTGATTCATAGATGAAGAAATTTTCCCTGTTATTTCTCCACTGTCACTAATACAGAAAGGAGTAGCTGGATTCAGAACTCTAGAAATCTGACTCTAAATGCCAAGCTGGTTCTATGGCAGATTCTTTCCAATAATAGTAGAATCACGTCATAAAGTGAGAAGATAAAACTTTACTCTATCCTTTTTAAATTATAATAGTGTTTCATCTACTCCTTTTGAGGCATGCGTACTCTGACAAGAAGTTCCCACTTATGACTTCTTGAACACAAAAGGGTCTCTCTCCAAAGGGATATCATAGTCTAGTTCTAGTGCTTCCTGATCATGTAGAATAGTTAACCAGTGGCCCACAGCAGACTAAATTGAATGCCTCAGCTGACTGGAAAACAAACTCAATTAAAAAGCATCCACCATGGTACCAGTAGCATTTTATACTAATGTGGTAATTTTCCTCTCAGCTCTCAGACATTCTATAATATAGTCTTAACACTAATCTTTACAGCCCATGGTGGAAAATCTTCTTGTAAAAAAATACTTAAGAATGATCAAATAAATGGCATGCCTTTGCAGTAGAGAATTTAATCATATCTTTATTTTAGTTTCTATGAATAAAAATGAATAATTGCTGTCAGTTATGAACTAAACCAAGTGAAATCGCACAGTTGAATTTTAAAAGACTAAAGAGCATTATTGAACTCAAACAAGCAAATTGCAATCAAGATATAATTGTATGCTTCTAAACAATATTCTTGTGAATCTCAGGGATAATTGGTCAAAACAACAATGAAAAAAAAAATACCAGCTGCAAAGAGAAGAAGAATTCGCTAGCATTTGAGATGCATTAGCAATGGGAGAGTCACAGACATAAGAGTAAGCAATAGCTTAAAAATCATATCACTGAAGCCCATGTATGACCCCAGCTCCAGATTTACCTATGAAAAAGTCACTCTTTGGATTTCAGTTTTCTCATTTGCAGTAAGATGAGCCTTCTGAATGTTTATATTTGGAGGCACAAAATTGATGATATTTAAGATATTAAATCTTTATGATCTAGGTCATATTCATACTTGTATTTTAGGACAACTTATTCTACAGAATAATTCCTTTCTTCTTTGACACAAAGCATAAAAATAATTTGAATATTTTTTCCAGTGGCCCCAAATAATATTGGCCAGTATACACAGGACTGAGGAAACAGGGCTGACATGCTAGAAGAGAGTGTTTCTCACAGTAAAATTTAACTAATTAAAATTCTTTATTGTCTTTAACCCTAGAAAAGTTTTCTTTTTGCCTCTGAAAGGTTATGAGAAATAAAAAATAATAAGTTGTAGAACATTAACTCTATTGAACACTAAACAAATCATTTTACAGCTCATATTTAATCAATCCTCACAACAACCCAATTTGTAGTGGAAGATACTGCCCTTTCATAATGGCAAAGCATATAACAAGTAGATAACACGTCAGAAAAACATTCTAGACGAAATAGATTTTTCTATCATTGAGTTTATGTTTTAGGAGTTAACTATTTCTATCATACAAGAGAATTCTGTCTCCCAAGTTTTTTTTTTTTTATGGATTACTCTTTTCTCATCTTTAAAGGAATTAAATCCTAATGTTAGTAGTCAGCAAACTTTTCTGAGAAGTTTCTAGGAATAAACATTATGGCTTTCCAGGCCACAAATGATCTCTACTCTAACTGCTCAGTCTAACAGTTAAATCATGAAAATGACCATACACATGTAAAAAAGTGGTATAATGTGGGTACTCTCTGCATATATGTTCCTATCACTTTGAATGATATAATGATATGAATTAAACTGCACCAATAAAAGTATTTAGAAAAAAAGAATAAAAGTGGGTACAGCTATGTTCCTGAGAGCGATAAGAAATTTACATCATGTTCTTTGTCCCAGGTTCCTGAAACAAAGCACCTATAACACTTGTTATTTCTAAATAATCTTCATTTTAATACTTGATTTTTGCCTTACATCCTGACACACAGCTAAACCTCTTGTCATTTCTAGGGTGATAGGAGTAGCTTTTGTTCTAATAAAGTCACTCCAGCCTTATCGCCCGTCCACCACAGTTCTCCAAAGAAAAAATGTGGCTTGGAATAAGAATTAATAATTGTTATGTCTATGTGATAAAGCCTTCATAAAGATTCCTTTTAGTGACACATGCCTATAACCCCACTACTTTGCCGAATGAGGCAGGAAGATCTCAAGTTTAAGACTGGCCTGGAAAACTTTATTAAAACCTATTTTCAAAATAAAAAAAAAATGAAAAGAGGCTAGGAGTGTAGTTCAGTGGTAGACTGAATGCAATCCTGGGACCAAAAAAAAAAAAATTAGAGAGAAAAGAAGAGAACAAGGATTCCTTAGACTATAGAATTCAGAGAGCTTCCAGTTCATTGAAAACATCTATCTGTCAAAGAATGGTGCACCCCAATGCCAAGAGAACAGAAGAACGTTATCAGACCTCATCTTTTGTATCTCTACATCTCATGGCTCCTCTTTATCCTCTATTGCATCGACTATTTAACAGCTGATAAATGGTGGCAAAGCAATGATTCAAAATTCTTGACCTCACTATTTTTTTTGTACTGGGGATTGAACCCACAGGCATTCTACCTCTGAGCTACACCCCTAGCCCTATTTTATATTTTTATTTTGAAACAGGGTCTTAATGTGGCTGGGGCCCTTGCTAAGTCACTGAGGTTACCCTCTTATCTGTGATCCTTCCCAAATACTAGGATTTCAGGCATGCCCTACCATATGCAGCATTAATCTCACAATCTTTGTTTGGGTAAGTTGTTTATTTTCCATACATTTATCAGTGAGTAAAAACATATTTTAATCCTTTAATTATGATAAGAATAGAATTAGGTATAGTCACTTATTGGTTAAAATGTAGTCTGTAGAAAAATATAATGTTTGTTGCTTTTATCACATTGATCACAGTAAAAATTGATAATTTATGATTAAATTATCATAGAAATAATTCATAGGATTTAGAGGAACAGTATATCCTTATCCTTGGCATTTCTACTAAGACACTTTTTTCAATATGTTGATAAGTATAACAAGACCATATTCTTGTCAAATAATGTTACTCTTATAAAAGATGTGAGGAGATTTCTGTTTCTGGCTATACTAGAATATTTGATATTAAACTAACTATCCCACTGAAAACAATTATAGAAGTTGGATTCCATATACACAACACTGCTGGAAAGCACTGGAGAACTACCAAGCAGCCAGGACCTAAAACAGTGACACCCAGGGAGAAGGGAAATGTGTCCATGTGGAACTTGAGTTCACTTCTGCTTCTCCTTGGGACTCCTGCCAATTTCCTGCAGGTGAGGAGATACTGAGAGCTGCCACACACACAGAAATGGAGTTCAAGCCCACTGAGAAGCTGGAATATGAGGGTCCAAAGACCCAGGGAGAAGAGAATTGCAGAACCCAATATTCACTTCCATGCTTACAATAAATTAGCTTTTCTATCAAAGCATATACTGACTCCTAAGCCAAACATGCAGAACTGAACACAGAATCCAAACAGCAAGCAGCTGCTGAGGAACTAAAACCCTACATAGAAAACACTGTAGCCTCATGGTTCTAGGAAGACAAAAACTGGATTCAGGGTTTGAACAAGAAGCTCAAGCAAACACTTTAAATTTAGTTGTCAAGTTGAAGGAACAAGAGAACTAGAAATAGACCATGCCTTCTCCATACAACACATAGTCTGTCATTGCAGAATACAAATGAGAAGAAGTAGAAAATGGACAGGAACAATATTTAATGTGATACAGAATGTGTAACTTTTCAGAACCAAGAAAATACTTTAAGTCCTAGACTGGAGAATTTCAGCAAAGTGCAGGAAGTAAATGATAACATAAAATCCCACACCTAAGGACATTCTGCAGTACTTATTGCCATTGAGGAAAAAAAAAAAGGAAACTCAAGATCTTCCAGAAAATAGCACACTACTTTTGAAGAAGAAACCGAGAGTTTACTTTTTAGCAGAAGTGAAGTAAGCTAGAAGTAAGGATAAAATATTTAATATTCTAAAACTTAAAGCAAAATTTTCCACACATATAATATTTCACTTAAAAATCAAGTAAGAAGATAAATTAAGACCAAATCACCAGATACATAATAAAATTTATCTTAAAGAAGTGTTTCAGGCAGATTGATAATGATCGTAAATGAAGAATGGCAATCATGGATATGAACAATAATAAATCCTGGCCAGGATGTGGAGCAAAGGAAGCCCTCTACACTGTTGGTGTGACTGGAAATTAGTGAAGACACTGGAATTCCATTTGGAAGTTCCTCAGAAGTCTTAATATGGAACCTCCATATGATCCAGCTATACCACTTCTAGGTATTTTTTATGTGTATGTGCTAAGGCATGGGTACTGAGAATTAAACCTAGAAGCACTATAATTCTGAGTCATACCCTAAGCCCTATTTTATTTTTTTGTTTTGAAACAAGATCTCCATAAGTTTCTGAGGATCTCATTAAATTGCTGAGACTATTCTTAAACCTGAGATTCTCCTGACTCAGCCTCCCAAGCACTGGGATTACACGTGTGCACGTGCCATCATACCGGGCTTCTGGGTGTCTGTACAAAAGAATTCAAGTTGAAATATTGTAGTGATAGATTTGTTTCCTTGTTTGTATCAGCACAATTCACAATAGCCAGACTATAGAACCAGCTTAGGAGTCTGTCAACAGAAGAATGGGTTATGAAACCAAGGTATATACACATGACAGAATTTTATTCGACTAAAATGAACAAAATTATGTCATATGCTGAAAAATGGATAAAACTAGAGGGTATTATGCTAAGTTATATTAGCCAGTCTCAGATAATGAAGGGTCATATGTTTTCTCTCACATGTCGGAGTTAGAAAGAAATTGGGATGCAAAAGAGATTTCACATAATGAGAGATACCCACAGAATAGCAGAAGGGTATTTGGGGAGGGAGGTGAATTGGGAAGTGAGGACACTTAATGAAGAAATTAGTTCACACCATCCTATATAAATTTGTGAAACCATCAATAGCAATTTCAATATTACAAATGGGGACAGGCAGGGAGCAGAGCAGGATCTGGAGAGAAATGCACTGAATGCCAGGTATAAGTATGTTTCCATCATAATAATCTTCAATATGATGCATGGTTACAGGGCACCAGGAAGAGCATATTTTAAACATACATAAAGCAGATATTTAATGAAAAATAGTGAAAAGGCAAAGATGGGAGGAAGCCTAAATGAAGAGTGACTGCTGCTGGGCATGGTGGAGCACATTTGTAATCCCAGTACTTGGGAGGCTGAGATAGGAGGATTGCAGGTTTGCGGCCAGCCTCAGCTACTTAGTGAGACTCTGTTTTAAAATAAAGAATAAATAAATGAAGTTGGGTATGTAGCTTGGTGGTAGAATACTCCTGAGTTCAATCCTCAATACCATAAACACACAAAAAAGTGACTGCTTTCAAAATCTTGTGAGAAATAAAATGTATGTGTAATTCAAGTTTATGACAGTAGTTGATAGAGTAAATGACATTAAACTATTATAGGGTCTTTGTGTTACTTACAAGGTGTTAAATGTGCTAAAATAAGGAGACTCCAGTAAGTTAGAAATGCATGTTATAAGCTCTAGAAAACCTTATAAGAGTTCTAAAAGGGTAAACTTAATATGTGAATTATATGAATATTAAGTCAAATGATATAAGTCAAATAAGTCTGAGTATGTGTGTGTTAGTAGGCAGAAGGAAGAAATAAAAATGAAAAACAGAAAATAAATGGAATAAAAATGAATAGCAAAATATTACTGTTAAAATATGAATAGTAAAATCTTACTCCTGATTAAGACAGTAATTATATTTAGTATAAACATTAAGACTACAATTAAATTAAAACATTATATTTGATAAAAATCAATATGTTTCTCAAAGACATAAAAAGCACATTTAAAATATAATGATAAAAATGTTGAAATTAAAAGGGTCAAAAAATATACTGCACAGACAACAAGAACACATAGCCTAATTCATTGATTGAATAGATTTTAAAAAGAGAATTGTGCCTAGAGATAAAGAAGAACATTTTATAATGGTAAAAATGATTATTTTAATGAGAAAAATATAGCTATTATGAATTATATTTGTATAAAAGACTCAAAGGATAAAATTAAATAATTATAGATATAAAAGGAAAAATATGAGTCTAAATAACAGTGAGAACCATCTTATCAACTGATAGAAATGTTGACAGAATAGATCACAAAGTCTATAAAGAAAATTTTCAAGAGATGTTATGAACACTGACCCAAGATATCTGCTCATTTTGTCAGTCTATCCAGAGAGTGTCAGGGAGAGAGTAAGGGGGAACACCTCAAGAAACTAATGCAGATTTTGTTCTAAGAAACCATGAAACTTTGAAACAATGGGACTATATACTGGATCATAAAGAATATAGTTCAAGATGAAATTAAAACATACAAAACTGTTTAATTGGAACTAGTGGATTAAAATAAAATTAATAGAAATATCTTAAAATTAAAATCTCATGTTTTTTAAGAAAATACTATCCTAGCCGGGCGTGGTGGCGCTCGCTTGTAATCACCACGCTTGGGAGGCAGAGACAGGAGGATCGCGCAGGTTTGAAGCCAGCCGCGCTGGTTTAAGAGACCCTGTTTCCAAATAAAAAATATTAAAAAAGTAGGTCTGGGAGTGTAGCCCAGAGGTAGAAGGGCTTCCAGAAAACCCAGTACCACCAAAAAAAGAAAATACTATCCTAAATAATATAATGTTCAATAAAAATAAAAATTAGAAAATATTGTGAACTTACAAATAATGAAAATAGTATATATCAAAATGTGTGACATATGGATAGTAGAGTACTTTAAGGAAAAATGTATGTATGTATGTATATATGTATGTATGTATGTATGTGTGTATACATCTATTTGTACTGGGGATTGAACCCCTGGGTATCCTACTTTTGAGCTACATCCCCAGCTTTTTTTTTATTCTTTATTGTGAAACAAGGTCTCACTAAGTTGCAGAAGGCCTCACTAAGTAGCTGAGGCTGGCCACAAAACTGCATTCCTCCTGTCTCACCCTCCCAAGTACTGGGATTACAAGTGTGGGCCACCATGCCCGGCTAAGATATAGTTTTAAAAATAAGATAGACTGGTAAATTATTTTGTACAAATTAACCTCAAAGATTTTCTCTAAAAATATGGTAAGTTAAGTTCAAATAAACGTGAAGGAAAAAGAAAAATAAATGTAAGTACAAAACATATAAAAAATGTGTACAATACAGTTCAAAAAAAATTCAAACTAATGCATGTGTATCTATGTTCGTAGCTGCACAATTCACCATAGCCAAACTATGGAACCAGCCAAAATGTCCATCAACAGATGAATGGATTACAAAACTGTGGAATATGTACACAATGGAATTTTACTCAGCCATCAAAAAAAAAACTCAATTACATCCTTTTCAGGGAAATGGATGGAACTGGAGGACATTATGCTAAGTGAGATTAGTCAGTCACAAAAAATAAGAAATCAGATGTTTTCCCTAATATGTGAGAGTTAGGGAGAAATGGGTCATAGGAGGAACTCTAGATGAAAAATAAAATTCTATAGAGGAGCAAACAAGACAACCTAAAGGAAGAGAAAGGAAGGGGGAAGAGGAAAATCTCTAAAACACACAATGTACTTAAACATATCGAAGTCAACCACTAAGCCGAGCAAGGGAAGGAGGGACGGGGAGGAAATGGGGTGGGAATTGGGTAGGGGTTAAATCAGTGATGTGAACACGTCTATATACACGAGTTTTTTACCCCAATATGATGTATGAATATAATGCACCAATAAAAATTTTAAAAAATTTCAGCAAGTGGACATGACTATGTAACTATATTAATGCATAATAGGACAGTAGTATTGAAACTCTCAATAAATACAAAACTATAGGTAAAATGAAAAATTACTCAAAAATAACTTAGAAACCTTGGTTCAAGAAATTAGAAAATCTAAATAGTCCTAACCTTCATTTAAATCAGTCATTATTAAAGTATAATCAATTACTGCACTAAAATAATTAAGATATAAACATCTCTTTAGATGAAATGTTTTTCACAAATTTAACATATATTTATGATTTTTAAAGAAACAAAATAAAAATATATGCTACCACAGATTTTATTCAAAACTATTCTGAAAATCCTAGCCAGTGCAATAAAGAAAAAAATAAACACATAGATAGACAAGTATATATGTAAAAAATCCAGAAGAATTCAAATATACTGATTAAATTTAATGATTAGGTGCCATTGATTAAGATTCTGAGTTCAAGGTCAACATGACTTCTTCGAGAATATTTCTACATATTAGCAGCAAAGAAGTAGAGAGAGATGTGTGTGTGTGTGTGTGTGTGTGTGTGTGTGTGTGTGTGTTGTGTGTATGTGTATGCTTTTGTGCACGTTTATGTTTGAATCCTGAGGTTCAAACTGAGGATTGAACCTATGGTTATTCTACTTCTGAGCTATACCTCTACCACTTTATTTTTTGCTTGAAACTGGTCTTCCTGGTTGCTGAGTGGCTCACTATGTTTCTGAGGATGTCTTAGAAGACAGTAATCCTCCTGTCTCAACCTTCCAGGTACTGGGATTATAGGCATGTATGACCACTCTAGACAGGATGAACAGGATGGAATCAATAAGGAAAACATAGACAATACTCACAAAATGGTTGACCTGAATAGGACCTTCCCAAAAGAGAATATTAAAATGCAATGTATAATCAAATGGGTGTTCAACTTTAATAGTCACTTTAGAAATGCAAATGAATGCTAAAATGAGATGCAACATAAAATAGAATAGAAACAATGAAATCATCACACCGACAATATCAAGTACTAATAAAATATGGCGAATTTCTAATTTTTGTACACTGCTAATGAGGGTGTAAATTAGCACAAACAACTGGAACTGTTTAGCAATATTTTCTCGAGGTGAGCAAATACATACTTGTGTGCGCTCAGTACTAGGTATACCCAAAAGAATCTGCATACATACATACATATATATAATCTTAGAAGACATTTCTAAGATCAGTTAATAGTGGAGTTTATTATAGCCTCAAATAACTGAACTCTTTTTTTTTTTTTTTTTTTTTGCGGGTCTGCGGATGGAACCCAGGGGTATTTGACCTCCGAGCTACACCCCCTGCCCTATTTTTTATTCTTTATTTTGAAACCGGGTCTCATTGAGTTGCAGAGGGCCTCACTAAATAGCTAAGGCTGTCTGCTAACTGCAATCCTCCAGGTTTCAGCCTCCCGAATGCTGGGATTACAAGCGTGCACCACCATGCCCCGCAAATAACCGAACTCTAAAGTCCATCCACATGAGAACGGATAAGTGAGTTATGATAAGTTCATAAGACAGAATGTGATAGGATAATAGAAAATATATTATGCTACACAGAGCTCTCAAAAACATCATGTTGATGTAGAAAAGCAAACTGATAACAAAAGAATACATTTCACATGGTTCAGTTTATAAATGTTAAAAATTGTCTGGAACTGGTCTTTGGAGGTAGAAAACAATATAGTTACAGGAAAGAAGAGGGCATAGTGACTTATGTAGGCAATAAATAAAGGACTTCTAAAAATGTTTGAATATTTCAGTAGTGATTATATAAGTGGCTTGACTTTTCAAAGTCAAAAAGTACATTAGATTGTACACTTAAAATTTGGGTACTTTACAGTAAATCTGTTGGATTTTGTTGAAAAAAATAGTTTGCAGCCACACACAAGCACATGCACACACAAATACACACACGCATACACACCCAGAGATAGACATAGGGTCCTTTGGGCTGTCAATTTCCTTACAGGTTTATCACTGCAAATACAACATCTCCTTCTGCACTTTTTTTCTTAAATTCTGCTGCTTCTCTTTATCTCATCCCTTGTTTCTCTCTTTTCACTTAACCTGCTATTAAATTCCTGTCTATTGTTTTGATATTTTCTGCACTATCTCCTATTACATTGGAGTTGTTCCTTTCTCTTCCTTTCACAAGGACCTTATGCTTTGTGACCTGACTATCCTGCCCAGTTCACAGCTGCCCCAACAGATTGTTCTCAATATATATGTAATAAAATGTTTAATATCCCTGTTCATTTAACCGGAGTTTTTATGGGACTGTTAGCACAGAAAGTATAATATAAACCCACAGTATGGTTAACCTCCATTTATTTCTCTAGTTATGTGAATTCCAGTTGTAGTCATTTTAAAAGCTTGGCGGAGCCTCATTAACTTTACAAGGCAAGACTGGATTTACAGAACCAATATCTATAAGAAAGCAACGCCTGCAGGTTCTGTTTTTATAGAGGTTCTCTGTTTCCTTTTTTCCCCAATAGAGATGTCTTTTATAAGATTACTTTTATGGAACAAAAGCAACAGGCAGTTTCCAATTAAATGCAGATGGCAAGGTTTCTCTTCCTACAGGCACTCGGATGCCAGGATGCGCCCCAACGTTTATGCATTTTATGAAGGGTTAATGTGGTTAATGTATTTTGCATTATTTTGAATATTAATTACTGTATAAACATTGCCCCAAGCTCATGTTTTAGGTAGCACTTTTTTCAAACAAATACACATCTTATTTTAAGTAACCTCTCAAAACAAGTATGGGAAGATTACTACCACCTCTCAATTAGTTTTCTTTTCTACTTTAACTGGGTCTGCTTTCCAGGGACTAGACAGTAAAATAATTAAATCCAATTCTTCTTATTGTTATTCAGCTTTGACTAGTGTTTATCTGTAAGTCTTAACTATTCAGAATATAGGATGGAGAAACAACCTGGGACCAGAATGCAGCCATCCTTCCCTATTAGCAAGTCTAATAAACATTTGATTAGTAGAAGGAGGAAAATGCACTGAACACATAATTAAATGCAGTTGACTGAAAATATTCAAGATTTTTCAATGCTATTAACTACCATATGTAAAATTCATACTAGCTGTTATGAAAGGAGAGTTGGGCTATGTTATGAGGTTATGTTTTCCTTAAGTTGAGGTAGCTTTTTACACATATATTTCTGTTGCACTCCCTTCCCACTGTACCAAGTATTTTCAGTCCCATTGCTAAATTTTGGGCTGGTTTATACCTCTCTATAGTCTTACTATGTTTTGACCATGTGACTTGTTTTGTTAATAAAATGTGAGTGTAAGGAATTCTTATTACTTACAGGTAAAGATTATTAAGAATCAAGGGTAAGCCAAGGATGGAGGTGCATGCCTATAAATCCTAGTAGTTGGACAGATAAGGCAGGAAAATCTCAGATCTGAAGCCAGCCTCAGCAACTTAACTAGAACCCATTTAAAGATAAATAGAGCTAGGTATAAATGAGAGGTAGAATGTCCTTGGATTCAATTCCCCAGTTACAGGAGAAGATAAGAAAAAGTCAGTGTGAGGCTTTGCCATCCTTTCTCAGTGACAAGAACACAGCTATATTCCAGACAGGGTCTATTCTGGATTGGAATTGAGCAGAATGACAGAAAAAACTTATAATAGACATAGAGCTTTGGATTCCTGGATTTGGCAGTGAGCAGAATGACAGAAAAACTTATAATAGACATAGTGCTTCGGGGAGAAAAAGCCTGTGTTATGTTAAGCTGTTGAGATGTGCATGTAATGTATGACCAAATAATAACCCAATGCATACTAATTGGGACACATTTTGAGGCTAGAATGAAGCAGCCTTGACACACATGATCCACAGACCTGATCTAAACTGAGCAGCTGCTGAGGAATTCTAAAGATGAAAAAATGTGACATGAATTTGAAAAAAAAAAAAAAAAACCTTTGGGGAACCTGAGTTATAGCACAAAATCAGAAGTCAAGAGAACTTACTAAGTAGTGCTTGCTTAGTCAACAAATAAGTGCAATAAATGGTACCTGTAATGAAAGATGGATTTCAGGGTATGAGAACTGACTGAAGTAAAGCCTCCAAAGGCTTTGCTTTTGTGTTTTATCCTTTTTGGTTTTGGTACTGGAGATTGAACCCAGGAGCATTCTATGTCTAAGCTACACCCCCAGACCTTTTTGACTTTTGTTTTGAAATACGGTATCATTCGGTTGCTGTGAGTCTTGCTATATTGATAAGGCTGGCCTCAAACCTGCAATACTCCTGTCTCAGCCTCCTAAGTACTAGAATTACAGGCATGCACCACCAAGCCAGGATGAAAAGGTTTCTGAAAAGAAAAGGACTTTATTCTTGTCCTCAGATATTGGTATGATTTACATATAAAATCATGGTTACTCTGAGAAAGTTGCAACTTGAAATAAGTAAATCATTAAGGTTAGGTAGATTCAAAGAGGAAGAAATGAACATACATGAAAGATATCAACAATACGTAAATTCACGCATCAGACTAGAAAGAAAGATAGGAATAGAAATTATTATTATTATTATTATTATTATTGTTGTTGTTGTTAGGATTGAATTTAGTAACATAATACTTGTACCCATTAAGATATGTATCCAGCCCTATTTTATTTTTTATTTTGAAACAGGGTCTTGCTAAATTACACACCTCGAATCTGTGATTCTTCTGTCTCAGCTTCCTACGTATGGAAAAGTATTTTAAGATCAGATATGGAAATGCTTCAATGAAGCTCCAAAATTTTGAATTTTATCCTCTAAGCAAGTCATGAGAGAAGGAATAGAACTGGGTGGCTAGTGTAGGGTCAGACAGATGCAAGCCAAAGTCAGAATTTACAGCAAACAAAATAAAGTGTTTGAGAGCCATTTCCATAAACAATATAAAGAGTATGTTCTTTCATACAGTGTCTTGTAATAAGGGAAAAAAAAATAGAGGGCAGTTTCATTTGTCAAATAAAGGCCATATGAGCTAAAAACCACACAAGTGGAGTCTACAGTAACTGTTCCAGATAAGAAAATACACACAAGTGATTAAAAGCACAGTAAACACTGATGAAGGTAAAGCTAGGTATTCTTAAAAAAAGAATAAAAGTTTAAACCCTTAATGCTAATCAAGGACTGATAACTAACACACAAGAAAGGACAAAATGAGTTCAGAGGTCTGTATTTGAATTTTCACTTGGTTCTAGTAATGACCTATTGTTTTGGGGTCAAAATTTATGATTAAATGTCAGAATCAAAATACCAGCTTGAGATTATTATAACTGATTGATATGAAATCCAAAATAGGTTTTGATATTTTAGACTAGAGCTTCTATGTTCTTTTTCTAAATGTTCATGATGTTCCTTGTCCAATAGAAGGATTTTACTTTCGCTGGTGATTTTCCTTAAATGTCTTCTGTTGCCATATAATGAAGATACAGTTCTTCTGTTCACAGGAACATCTTCCTACCCGCCTTTTAATCTGAGGTCTGGACTTCTGGAACTAGTTCTTAAATTTCCCATGAAAAAAATTAAAATTATATTATTATACATCTCTAATTTTTCCATATTTCTTTTTTTATAAACTAGCCTCAAATTTCACCTTTTGTTACCAAGTTGATAATATTCTTTCTTAAAAAAAGTGGTCCATACCTCTGAAATAAGTTTTATTTCTTCCCTTAATGCTCTTCACTAGGAAAATCATCTTCAAAATATTTTTCTGTGTACTTTATATTTATAAATATTTTTCCCTCCGAATGCCAAAGTAAAAAGAAGAAAAGTAGTAGAGAAAACGATACGAGTGAGAAGGAGACAAATTCAGCAGAGGAGAAAAGAAAGAAGAGTCAGGCAAGGAAGTTCAATACCTCCTTCAACTATAAAATTATAGATGACTATTTGACCTGTAAAATGCTAAGTTACCTAAGAAAACTTGTATTTAATAATAATCAAAGTCTTAAAGAAAGTGAGCAATATTTTTATAGTATAATTTCAGCAATACATGGCCCACATGGGGAGCTTTCATTGGTACCTTCCACATTTTTTTTTTTTTTTGTGGTACTAGGATGGAACCCAGGGGCTTTCTACCTCCAGGCTATACTCCCAGAACTATTTTGTATTTTATTTGGAAACAGGGTCTCACTAAGATGCTGAGAGCCTCAGTAAGTAGCTGAGGCTGGCTTCAAACCTGTGCCATCCTCCTGTCTCAACTTCCCAAGTGCTGAGATTACAAGCGTGTGCCACCATGCCCAACTACCTTCCACTTTTGATTGAATAAAATAATAGATTGTTGTCTCTCTAAAGTAGAAGACATGGACTATTGAATTGCCACTATTTTATTGTGGCTCTTAGTCCTCTACTCTCTTATCCAACTGCTTCAAAATAAAACTCAAGATTTTTTGGTGGAGTTGTTAAGAATTTCTAGTATCTTTGGACATGAAAAAAAAGAAAGCTTATTTTTCAAAATCGGTTTTGTCTTAGATTTTCCTTGGGCGTTTACATGTTTACTGGACAAGTTTTAGACCGCTGCTGCCATCTAGAGAACTTACATGGCATTTCTCTGCAGCCAATCAAGGAAATACCAAGCAGGCATTATTTTAGTTGTTGTGTACTGTGTCAGGGAGAAAAGTAATATCTTTTTTTCTCATCTATCACAAGGTCTCTAAAAAATGCTATTAACAAGATAAAAGTAGATATGTTTACTTAATACAGATTTTATGTAACTTGGGATGCTTTGCAAACGAAGACTCAAAGAAATCTGTCTTATGGGGATGGTCATGCAAACCCATGACTGGCGGATGAAAGGGTATGATCTAATGGTAGCAAACGGGGGTAACTTATCCAGGTGTGTTTGTTTGTTCATGTTCTTCTCCATCTTCTTTTCATTTCTCCAGGTTTAGGGAGAAACTCTTATCCTTCTGGGATGAGAGTTTTATGACCTAATTTAAAGTAAAATCAGATAGATTTTGTGGTCTGTTTCAGGGAAGAAGTGAGAGAAGGTCTTGGAGAGATTCCTTTTTTTGCTGTTTTTGTAAATGCCAGAGTTCCATATTTTTGGATAGCATACCTTGAACCCCACCATGTACATGTTTCTCATTTTGGAATCGAGTAAGAGCTTCATCATGTCTTTATCATAACATTGTATAATAAAGTTAAATCATTTACCCATTTATTACCTGAGTACTTTTCATGTTTGAGAAAACTGAAATTTGTCATGTTGGTTAAGTTGTCTCATAGGATTTCTATTATTAAAATTAGCTTTACTCATTCAATGCAATGGTAAAAATGGCCTGTTCAAAGAAATAGGAATAAATATTAATAGTTTTTTATGATAATATCTTCAGAGTAACATAATTTAAATATACTTATATTTTCCAATGTTTAATTATACTTTATTTTACTTTTGTTTATATTCCTTATAAATGATGTATTTATTAGCTTACACATATGACCAGAAGCTAAATATAATTTAAAGATATTCAAAATCAAGTCTGCAGTCAATGATTCCTAAGTTCCTCAGAAATAGTAGATAACAGTAAATTTGTCTGACTTTAAAAGTTCATGTCTAGCCAGGTGTGGTGGGGCACGCTTTTAATCCCAGCACTTGGGAAACAGAGACAGTAGGAATGCTCAGGTTCAGAACCAGCCTCGCTGGTTTAAGAGACCGTTTCCAAATAAAATATAAAATAGATCTGATAGTGTAGCCCGGAGGTAGAAGGGTTATATCACCAGTACCACCAAAAAAAAAAAAAAAAAAAAGTTTACATCTAAGATAAAGATGTAAACTTAAATTCCTTAAATTCCTTCTCTGGAGTTTAAGAAAATTAGCCTCTGAATTTTAATTTTTATTTTTGTTTATGGGGACCACTATTACTCACAGAATTTGATGTCAGTCAACAGACTAGACATGTAAATGCAGTGCTAGTAAAATAATGGAGGTTTTATATTATATGACACTTAGGAGAGAGACCCAGGTTGTAAATCCTACTATACTAAAATGCAGATTTTGCTTCTTACCAGAAAGATGCCTGAAACTGGTGAGGAGCTGGTGGTTTTTAGGCTACTCCTGTTTTACCAACCAATTTATCATTTTTATCCATTTATCTGATTGCAATTTTAGATATTTCATTAAATATAAACTTGTGGAATAGTTAAATATAAAGGCTAAAAAGATAAAAAAATGCAATGTAGCCCCTAATATTTTTGGTTTTTATTTGCTTCTTGTTGTTGTTGTTTTGGTACTGAGGATTGAACCCAGGAGCATTCTAACTCCAAGAAACACTTTCAGCTGTTTTTAAATTTTGAAACAAGGTTTCACTAAGTTGTTGAGGGTCTTTCCTATTGTAAATTATTGAATTTAAGGAACAAACCTAATTCTATAAATTAATCCAAATATTTCTGGAGACTCACTCTCAATTTCACTACTAATTGCCAATTAGTATGAAACAGTTTTTGAACTGAGTCATAAGTTCACGGCTCATTCTGTGGGTAGGGTCGCTCTGGGATTTCCCATTTCTAAACCCAGTCTCACAGTGTGATGCTTACGAAGATAAATTGAGTCCATGAGAGCAAAGGTTATGGTAGCATTTGCTGGAACTTACAAGCTTATATATTTAGCCCAGTGCCCTATACTCCAATTTGATGTCAATAAAGAACATTGGAATTTCAGATATATAACATAAATCTTGAAAAAGTGATTTTATTTTGTAAGAACAATCAAATCATACTTTCTTTTTACCTGATTCATATTCCCATATTTAACCCAAGATCTTTTACTCTGAAAAGAATGTAAATGCAAAAGATGCTGACCACAGTATACCAGGAGACAAATGTGTACAGTAACAGACTGTACATTTTAGAGCAGCTCCAATATGGAGGAAGAGATCAGACATGGTGGTACATGCTAGTAATCCCAGTACTTGGGTGGCTGAGACAGAAGAATCACAGGTTCATGGCCAACCTCAGCAACTTAGAAAGGCCTACAGCAACTTGGTGAGGCCCTATTTTAAAATAAATAAGTAAGTTAGTAGATAAATAAACAACAGGGCTAGGATTGTAGCTGGAAGAATACCTCTGGGTTTAATTACTGTTTCACTCAGCATTCTTACACATATAATCTAAAATACTGATCATATAATTTAGAGAAAAGAATATTTTCTTATAGTTTCATGTTCAGTTCATGGACCAGTGGCAGGGACTGCAGATCTCAGAGCATGATGGCTGGAAGCAGAAAGAGGAGAGAGAGAGAGAGAGAGAGAGAGAGAGAGAGAGAGAGAGAGAGAGAGCAAGCACATGGGCTATGCCTGAAGCAAGGAAAAGAAAAGAGCAGGAGAAAAGAGGAACTATAAATAATCTCCCAGGCCCCACCACTAGGGAACTACCTCCTCCAGCCACAGGATACTGGTCTACCAGGTACTACTCAGGTAAATACATTACTACGGATTTACCCGCTGCTGGGATTACAACCTAATGATTCCATTTTATCAACCCTGAATATTAATAAATGAGTCTTTAGTGGACATTTTTATCTAACTATTGTAGTTAGCATTACAAAAAAAGAAAGGAATGGAGGGAGAATGAAATTCTTTAGACTCCTAAAATAAATTAGCAAGCCTTGCTGAGAAATTGGAACTCCTTACCTTAAAAATCTTAACTTTAATATGCTAGTATTTCTTCTCAGTTTTTATTGTTCCTGTGCCAGTACCCTGACTCTCATGCCAATACCTTTGCCACCTACCCAACACTACAGATCCACTGCACAAATTTGCCTTCCCTGCAATGCTACCTTTTAGAATTTTATTCATTTACTTGTCTTTCTTCATCACCAAACTAAAATGAAGACATTTTTCTATTTACTGCCCTCTCTGTCTGGTTTCTTTCTTCCTATTGGTACCTCTTCATTAAAATGTTTAAACATTCACTGTATTTAAAAGTCTTCAGCAGTTTTGTGTTTAACTACATTCTTCCAATAGAATGCATTCTTCTTTAACTATCACCACCTGTTGGGACAGTCTTAGCTCCCCTTTCTCTTTTATTTCTTAATCAACTGCATTTTGACTTCTGACACTAAATTTTTCCTAAAACAGTGAAGATCACTTGTAAATTCATCAGTTCCCCAAATAATGGAAGTATTTCAAATATTGTATTTCCTCATGTCTGTGCTTTTCTGTATCTTTGTCTCTAGGTCTACACTTTATGTTATATCAATGTCTACTAGGTAGAATGTGACTTGATCTTCTGTGACATAGCATAGATATAATACTAATTCATTTTTTACATCCTGGAGCCTCTAATTCAGATAATTCCATAGTTTTCTTATATTTGCCTCTATGAATTATATTCTCAAAAAAGAGATATGCTAAAAGAAGGAACCTGGTCACACATTTCAAAGTCATGGCTTGCCTTTCTGGTTTGATGCCTGTTTTTATTAATAAAACTTTATAGTTTTTCTCATTGTTCACTCCACAACAGACAACCTGGTCTTGATGTGCAGGCAAATTGTCAGATGCCTTCTCTTCTTTCCTTTGAAATTGTTTTCCTGTGGATTTAACACTTACCAGTCTCTGAGCCTTGTCTGAGTTCTCCAAGGACAATAATCCAACATCTTCATTTGACATGTGAGGTAGTTGCAATCAGGATAAAACACAGGATATAAGACAGGTCTTATTGTTGGTAGCAGAGGTAGAAAGTGAAACATAGACTTCTTCCTACTACCAATACTTCTACATATTTCTACTGAAGTTCTGTTAAAAGCAAAGGAGAGTGAATATAAACACCACAGCATCTAGGATCATGAGGAAGTCTACACTAACTTACAATAGACATAAGTCATTTGGATTTGTTCTAAGAATTTAAGCATATCTGACATTTAGCTCACAATGTATCTGTACTGTATATAATGAAACATTAATCTTTGAATAATAATTGCTTTCCTTTTTTCCATTTTTGTTTGTTTGTTTGTTTGTTTGTTTGCAGTACTAGAAATGGAACCCAGGGGCATTTTACCTCTGAGCTACATTTTCAACCCTATATTTTATTCTTTATTTTTGAAACAAGGTCTCACTGAGTTGTAGGGCTTCACTGAGTAGCTGAGGCTGGCCACAAACCTATGATACTCCTGTCTCAGCATCCCAAGTACTGGGATTACAAAGTTTGGGCCACCATGCCCAGCAATAACTGTTTTCTATTATGCTACTCTGTATGCTGTCTGAGGACTTTGGTATTTAATTAGCTAGGGTCCAAATACCTGGTTATAACATGTGCTAAATGTGAATTAAGCAAATTGTATAGGCCTTTAATATCCTAGTTTTCTTGTGCTTAAAATGAAGATATTTTATGGTATCTATTTCAATGAGCTTCATGAGAATTAAAAAAAAAACAATAACACTTGTGAAACATTTAGAGGGTAAATGACCAATAAATGTTAGAGAATACTGTGCATTCACTACTGGATATATATAATTTTGGGTTAAGATATTAAAAGCTTTACAATATGAGCTTCTTTTTCATTGGTATTCAGAAGATCCTTGAATGACCTAAACACAAGGTCCCCTCCCAACTTGTGCCCACTGAGAAAGTTCTCTAACCAAGCCACCCTCAACAAGGCAGAGTTTCTGGTTATTTTTGAGAAGTGGGTTTTAGTTCATGCCAGCTCATATAGTTATTCAGACAAGCCAGTCATACCCCCTATGGAAATCAGTAACCCTCCTACTTTCATAAATACTAGAAATGTCTGCCTCCAAAAGCCCATGGCTATTTACTACAATGTACCAATGAAAAAATTAAAAAGAAAGAAATTTATCACTGGAAAAATGTAATCCCTGTGTGGCTGTGGTTTGCGTGAGATGTCCTTTTCTCTGGACTATGAATATATGTGGAAAATAACCTGCTATCAGGCTTCTCTATGCAGAGTCAGATGTCATGCATTTAGTCATCCCCATAACTATTGGGCCTGAAGCTTGCCTTCATTAAGGGGGTGAATAGAAGATGATTATATAATGATAAAAATAAAAATAGCAATATACCTTGGGGTCTTGGCTTTGAGAACAATATAAGCCAGTCCTTAAATTTTTTGATTAATTAGTCTGTATTTTAGGCAATCTCATTTCAACCCATATCAAATGTAAACACATGTGTTTTAGTTGAGCTATTTTGTTTCGCTTCATAGGAGATTTGATCATATATATTATGATAAGTAAAATTAAATACCACTATAATCTCTGCCTAACTTTAAGCCCTTCTGTAAGCTCTTATTAAGGAAAGCCAAACTCCCATTGAAAAGCAAGACATGACCTATTTTTTCTACCATACTCCACCATGTATTTTATATTTAAATTATACCAAACTTACACTTGCATTTTTATTTCTTGGTTCAGATTCTTGGTGATCCCACTCCATCTTCCTAGACCAGTATTTTTTGTTTTTGTTTATGTGAAGAACTTCAATCATTCAAGAGTAAGCACATGCACACACAAGATCTTTCCAAAGAAAATCTGCCCTAAATTGTAAACTTGGAGCTAACTTCCTTCATTTCTGACCTTAAAAAGCTCATGGATTCATATTGCTCACTTCTTTCAAGGACAAGTTTTGTCTTATTTATTTTTGTATTCCAATGGCCAAAACCCATTTTGTAGCATGCGATCATTAACAATGGCGGAAGTGACCACTACTTTTCAATCGTAGGAACACTTCTTATTCATATTACTGTCCCCAATTACAAACACAGAATGAAAAAATTACACTCCATCATAGAAACAGAAACTACTTATGTCAGAACAAGATATCAGAGAACCTTTGAATTTTTTTTCTAATAGCTTTTCAAAAGTGTTTGGTATCTAAGTGAACATTGCATATAGGTAACATAAGCATAGTTGGCATCATTCAATAAAAATTTCAGGTGATGACTTCACCCATTCTTGCTACCTATTTACTTGCTTGCCCTGGATTTAGTCAAACTATTTGGGAAAAAAATTGAATTCCCTAGGAAAAAAATTAGAAATTGATTTTTAGTAAGGTTTCATGTATTAAATGACACCATTCGAGAAATGAATACTTTTTTTGTATTTTCTCTGGGATTCTGATCTTCCATACTTTTATGACAGATTCATTGTGAAAAGTCCTTACAATTTTTATGACAATAAATGATTCCTTAAAATATCTACAGCTGCAAAATGAAATTATTAGTTTCAGAGTAAATAATTTAACTTTCTGGGGCTGCTTCATAGCTTAGAAAGAGGGAAGTTTCAGGATGGATTAGTTTGCTAGAGAATCAAGAGTCTAGGTGGTAAGAGATGGCTAGGCATTTTATTTTATTTTAATTTATTTTTATTGGTGCATTGTAATCATACATCACATTGGAATATAAGACTTGAGAGGATATACAAGCACACATCATCCAATTAGCCCTCATCCAGTCCCCATCCCATTCCCTCCCCCTCCCTCGATCCCATGCTTGTTTGGTGATTAACTTTGATACATTTGTTTATGTACCTCCTGCATTTTAAAGAGGCTCCATCCTCCCCTATTCCATACCCTCTGATTGGTCACCTTAATTACTTCACTGTAGGACCCTTTCTATAGTTTGACCACTTCCTGTTGCCCCTTTCCTCCTAGTTATTGCTGATTAGGGGAAGCATCTGGTTTTAATTTTCTGCAATATTTCTCTATGCATGCCGTGTTGCAAATACCGATCCTACTCTTGATGGCCCCAGTTGTGGCCTGGCTACCCGGTGGACTGATCCAGACCTCTTTGGCTCAAGCAGCAGCCTTGCTTCATGTGAGGCCCCGGTTCTGGCCTCGCTGGCCCCGACACTGGCCTCAGCCCTCAGCTGGCTCCCATCCCGACCTCAGAGGCCCCAGCACCAGCCTTCCTCACGGCAGGCTCTGATGTTAACCGATGGCCCTGGCACTGGCCTAACCTCTCAGCAGGCTCTGATCCTGGCCTTGGAGGCCCCAGCACCGACCTTGCCTCACAGCAGGCTCCGATCCTGGCCTCGCTGGCCCCAGCACCGGCCTAACCCCTCAGCAGGCTCCAATCCCGGCCTCGGAGGCCCCAGCACTGGCCTTGCCTCATGGCAGGCTCCAATCCCGGCCTCGCTGGCCCCAGTATCGGCCTAACCCCTCGGCAGGCTCCAATCCCAGCCTCAGAGGCTTCAATAATGGCTTTGCCTCACGGAAGGCTCTGATGCCGGCCAGTGGCCCCAGCACCGGCCTAACCCCTTGGCAGGCTCCGATCCCAGGCTCAGAGGCCCCAGCACAGGCCTTGCCTCATGGCAGGCTCCAATCCCGGCCTCGCTGGCCCCAGTATCGTCCTAACCCCTTGGCAGGCTCCAATCCCGGCCTCAGAGGCCTCAACAGTAGCCTTGCCTCACGGAAGGCTCCGATGCTGGCCAGTGGTCCCAGCACCGGTCTAACCTCTCAGCAGGCTCTGATCCTGGCCTTGGAGGCCCCAGTACCAGCCTAACCCCTCGGCAGGCTCTGATTACGGCCTCGGAGACCTCAATAACGGCCTTGCCTCATGGAAGGCTCCGATGCCGGCCGTTGGCCCCAGCACTGGTCTAACCCCTCGGGCAGGCTCTGATCCCGGCCTTGGAGGCCCCAGCACCAGCCTTGCCTCATGGCAGGCTCCGATTCCAGCTTTGCTGTGTCCTTCGCTGGCCTCACCCCTCAGCAGGCTCTAATCCGAGCACCCTCTTCGCCCGTCTTCCTAAGCATGCGCGATGGTAGCATTCAACCTTTGGTGTAATTTCTCCAAAAAATAAAATAAAATAAAATAAGGTTGGTAGGCTCCGATTTCTGCTTCTCCTGAATAAATGTCTCCACCGCCAATGCGGAGACTGCTTTCAGCACCGCCTTTCTCCTTGGTCTGCACTAAAGTCTCTCTACTTACAGGTGATGTCCAAGATTCTGAACAATGTAGAGAAGAAGCAGTCCTCCTTAGCGGGGAATTTTTCCAATAATTCCAGTTCATTTGGATAAGTTTTGTCTGCATCTCCAGTATCCTGGCACCCGCCACCTCCTTGACCCCTCTCCGATATTTTCCTTTTTTCTTTTTCTTTTCCTTTTTTACAGGGTTCTTCCGGGTGGAGAGGGGGTCGCCTAGGGGAGCCCTGCCAGCGCCTGCCCACCCACCCAGGGTCGGGGCCAGGGGCCCGGACCATGGGGTCCTTCCGGGTGGAGAGGAGGGTCGCCTAGGGGCACCCCGCCAGCGCCTGCCCACCCGCCCAGGGTCGGGGCCAGGGGGCCCGGACCATGGGGTCCTTCCGGGTTAGGCATTTTCTTTTAATAAATTTTTTCTTTTTTTGTGGTACTGGGGATGGAACTCAGGGAATACTACCTCCAAAATACACTTTCAGCCCTGCTTTTTAGTTTTTTTTTTTTTTTATGCATGTATGTATGTATGTATGTATGTATGTATGTATTTATTTATTTATTTATTTATTTATTTATTTATTTATTGTGGTACCAGGAATGGAACCCAGGGGCATTGTACCTCCAAGCTACACACCCAACCCTATTTTTCAGTTTATTTATTTATTTATTTATTTATTTATTTATTTATTTATTTTGCTGTACTTGGGATGGAACCCATGGCAATTTTATCTTCGAGCTACACTCCCAGTCCTATTTTTAGTCTTTTTTATTTTTTTAAACAGGGTCTCACTGAGTTGCAAAGAGCAACTAAGTAGTTGAGTCTGTCCACGAACCACAATCCTCTAGTCTCTGGCTCTCAAATGCTAGGATTACAAATATGCACCACCACGCCAGGCTTTTCTCATCTTAAGCCAGAGACCTGGGGAGTCAGGCATGGATGAGAGGAGTCTTTCTTAACTTCTTAGAAATTTAATTTCATGTTCTCAATTCTCCTTTTCTAAATGTCCCTCTTTTTTTGTTTTCAGATAGTTCATATACTTCATGAGAACTAGAAATTCATCCTCTAGTTTGAAGAAATTTTTATATGAATGGTTACATACTAGTTGAAAACAGCATGTTTTTCTGATATAGGTTTAGAACAATATTAGAAAATTTAAGGGTGGCCTGGATATCCATTTATTTCTATTTATCCAAACTTCTTTTTTTTAATTTTATTTTTTTAATTTTTAATTGGTGCACTGTATTCATACATCATAGTGGGATACATACTTTTGTAGACATACATGCACACATTGCCCAGTCAGCCCCCACCCGATCCCCACCCCATTCTCTCCCTATCCCTCCCTCCCATGCTTGGCTAAGTGATTGACATCTAGTATTATAGCAATTTATCAAAAATTAAAAATGATAATCTCACATAACAGTTTCATTTGTCTGATACCAAGCTTTTGATGACTTAAAGATAACATTTCAATATTTCTTTTTGCTTTCTTTCTTACCAGAGAATCTATTTTTTTCTATTTTTTAGGTGAAACTATCATATATTTATATATTTATTTTTCAGGAAAAAAATCTATCCTAATATGGAATATGGACTCTAGGTACCCACAACGATCTTGAAAAAGAACAAAGCTAGAAGATGTATATTTTCTGATTTCAAACCATATAAAGCTACAATAATTGAAACAGTGTAGTACTATTCTAAAGGCAGATATATAAACCAATGGAGTTAAATAAAAGCCTAGAGCTAAATTCTTCCCTATATTGTCAAGTTATTTTTGACAAGGTTTCCACGAACATTTGGTGGTGGGAATAATAACCTTTTAACTAAACATTGTTGAAAAATAATAATTACATGGAAAAGAATAAAATTGGACCCTTACCTAATCCCATATACAAATATTAACTCAAAATAGATAAAAGACCTAAATATAAATCTTAAGACTATAAATTTTTAGGAGAAAATCTGGGTCATAAAACCTCACAACATTGAAATTGGCAGTGATTTCTTGGTTATGATTTCAATGGCACAGGCAACAGAAGAGTATACAAACTCCCTAAAAAATAAAAAACATATTGTATATCCAAAGACAATGTAAACAGAGTTAACAGTTACTAATAGAATGGGATAAAATATTTCCAAATGCTATATCTTAAGGTATATTAATATTCCAACTAGAAATCCTAAAAATTAACAACAATAAAGGCAAACAATACCCTTTAGAGATAGGTAAAAGACTAACATAAATAATGAATCTCCACAGATAACCAATCTTAGTTGTCTGTTGGATGGAAAAATCTTGTTTCTCTAGTTCTGATGTGTGTTACCTATTTCTTCTTTGTAGTTAATCTCTTTGAGTATTTTCTCTAGTGCTGGTTTGGAAGACATAAATTCTTTCAGTTTCTGTTTGTCATGGAAGCTTCTTATTTCTCCATCTAATTTGATAGAAAGTTTTGCTGGGTAGGAAATTTTTGGCTGAAAGTTGTTTTCTTTCAAAATTGGGAATATGTTACTCCAAGCCCTTCTGGCTCTCATAACTTGGTTTGGGAAGTCTGGAGTGATTCTAATTGGTTTGCCTCTGAATGTCACTTGGCCCTTTGCTTTTGTTGCCTTTAAAAATGACCAATGTGGAAGCCAAGCAGAGAATCTTATCCAAACTTCTTAATGTTGACATATTCCCATGAGAACACGCAGTGTTTCCAAATTCTAGGATATGCAGTGTTTTCTCAGAATTTGGTTTCTTCTAATGGTTCCATGCAGAAAAATTACTTATTCTGGAGAAATAAAACATGTGAGACTTTTTGTTGTTTCCTTCAGTAACATCCTCTGAGAAATCATCTTTTTCTCTCTAACCCCTTTAAAGAAATACAAATTCAAACTTGTTTAACATACATACAATGTGTTAATTGTTTTCTAGTAATTCTTCATGTAGCACCAAGTTTATCATACTTGTGAGGTTACTTAAAATTGTTGGGTATTATCATACTTATAAGGTTACTTAAAATTGTTGGGCGTGGTGGTGCATGCCTATAACCCCAGTGTTTGGGATGCAGAAAAAGGAGGACTGCAATATTGAAGCCATCCTCAGCAACTCAGCAAAGCCCTCAAAAACTTAGGAAGACCCTGTTTCAAAATAAAAATAAATAAATAAAATAAAATAGAACTGGGATGTAGCTCAGAGATTCAACCCCTAGTACCATAAAAATTAAATTAACAAAGAGTTTAAGCTGGTTAATTTACAGACCTAAAAGTGCAGGCAGCCAGGAAGAATATGAAGTAATATAACAGGAAAAATGGTTTTCCACTCCTGTGATGATGTCAGGTTTCATGGAAGGTAAAAGCTTATATGGACATGAAGAATAAAAAATATGAAAAGAGGAAAGTAGAAAATTACAGAGTTAAAATAAATTGCTGATGAAGATATTAAGATATTTCTAGAAGTTTATTATTCTGGATTTTTCATCTATATTGAAATATAATTAACATTAAGTAATTGCACACCCTTAAAGTATACATTTTTTAAAATTTTGGTATACTTATATAACCACAAAACTACCATCACATGAAAATAATGGACATATTTATTGACTCCAAAAGTTTTCCCATTCTTACACTTGTTTCCAAAGCAAACAAGATAAGCTTTCTAGAACTGTGTATCAGTTTAAATTTTATAGAATTTTAAAAATTTTGCAATCATTTTTATTGATCATAAAGATTCTAAGACTCATTCATGTTTTGGCATTCATTCCATGACAAATTGATGAATACCTAGAGACCAGATCTCTGGTGGGAGTGGTGGTAATAGAGGGCTGAATTGTAGCATTTGCTGAATCTCACTCACTGTGTAAATACTCCCACCATGGCTTATTTCAAGCTATCAACAGCATGTCTTTAAGCTTCAAGTTGAAAAGAAATGCACAAAATCAGATATTATGAGTCATATCTAGCTCATACCTGCATTTGCCATTGTTTCATTTCTTGTTATTTTGAGTAAAACGTCATTGTTTGGCTACACTACAATTTGTTTATTCATTCACCTATTGCTGAGTAGTTGAGTTGCCTCCAGTTTAGAAATATTACAAATAAAACTGCTATGAAAATTTTTTATCGTCTTTGGACACATGTTTTCACTTGTCTTAGGCAAGTACCTAGGGATGAAAGGATGGAGTCATATTATAAAATTTTGTAAACTGGTTAGGCCATTTTACATTTCCATCAGTGGTATAGAGATGTCCTTGTTCATTTACATTTTGCCAAAACTTAGTATCATCAGTACTTTCTTATTATTTATACTAGTGAGAAAATAATATATCTCATGGGTGTTTTAATTTTATACTTTTATTTATGAATGGTGTTAATTACTTTCTCATGTGCACATTAACCACTCACATTCCCTGTAGCAAGCAAGAAGTGTCTACTTGCCAGGCGTGATGGCACACACTTGTAATACCCGCACTTGGGAGGCCGAGACAGGAGGATCGCGCTGGTTGGAAGCCAGCTATTCTGGCTTAAGAGACCCTGTTTCCAAGTAAAAAATATAAAAATAGGTCTGGGAGTGTAGCCCGGAGGTAGAAGGAGTTCCAAGAGCCCCAGTACCACCAAAAAAAAAGTGTTTACTCAAAAATCTTGGCCCCTTTTTATGAAATTGTTTTTATATTGTTGAGTTGTAAAAATTATTTAGCGATTCTATACTAAATTTCTTTGTCAGATACATATTTTGAAAACAATTTCCCCAAATCTATGCCTGTATTTTTGTGTGTCTTTTGAAAAATTATGTTTTAAGTTTTAAAGAAATCTAATTTATTTTTATGTTCTATTTAGAAAATCTTTATCAAACTCTAAGACACCAATACTTTCTTCTATGATTTCTAGTAATTTTAGAGTTTGAGCTCTCAAAAATGGTCTATATTTCATTCTTAGTAAATGTTTATATATATATATATATATATATATATATATATATATATATACATATATATGGTTAAGAATCTTTTTATTTATTTGGATAAATGAAGTAACAAACCAATTTAGCACCCACCATTCATTGAAAATCCTTTTTCTATTGTTCAACTGATTTTTAAAATTTAGAGATAATTAAGCCGGGTGTGGTGGTGCATGCTTGAATCCCTGTGCTTGGGAGGCAGAGACAGGAGTGTTGTGCAGTTTCGAAGCCAGTAGTGCTGGCTTAAGAGACCCTGTTTCCAAAAATAAAAAAGTATAAAATAGGTTTGGGAGTGTAGCCCGGAGGTAGAAGGGCTTCCAGGAACCCCAGTACCACAAAAAAAAAGAGAGATAATTATATATTATTCAAATAAGTTGAGATATCCATAAGCTATAAAAATACTTTGAATTTCAATTTACATTATTTGGATTTTGTCTTACAGAAGGAGGATATAGAGACCTAAATAAAATTAGTCAGTCACAAAAAGTCAAGTCAGATGTCCTCCCTAATATGGGGAAGCTAAGGAGAAAATGGGACACAGCAGGGACTCCAGACAAAGAAGAAGAAACCTTAGATGAATAAAGGAAGCATAACTGAGGGAGGTGGGAGGGAGGAAGAGGGAAACACCTCAGTGACCACGATGGACATACACAAACGTATTGGAGTCAATCCCTGTGCTGAGCAAAGAAAGGAGGGGAGAAGGAAGAAATAGGCTCAACGAGTGCTGTGGATTTGTATGCCTGTACTACCCTGAACTTCATCAAAATGTATAATTACAATTCACTAATAACAATTTAAAAACATTTATAATAAACCCAGAACTTATAATAAAGTGATATGTGACATTTTCTAAATGATTTTGGAGACTCTGCTAAAAGCAAATGAACCTCATTTGTGCATGGTTGTGTACGTTTGTGATTCCAGTACTTTGGAGACTGAAACAGGAGGATCACAACTTCTTGGCCAGCCTCAGCAACTTAGTGAGACTCTCTGCAACTTAATGCGAGCATGTTTTAAAATTAAAAATATACAATATAATATGGATGGGGATGTAGCTCAGAGGTAGAATGCCCTTGAATTCAATCCCCAGTTCTACATACATACAAAAAAGTTAATGACTCTCTTCTCCAGAGAATACCACACATGCCCTTTTTTTTTTTTTTTTTTTTTCCTGGTCTGGGGATGGAACCCAGAGGCATTTGACCTCTGAGCTACAATATCTGCCCAATTTTTTTATTCTTTATTTTGAAACCGGGTCTCACTGAATTGCAGAGGGCCTCACTAAGTAGCTGAGTCTGTCTGTGATCCTCTGGTCTCAGCCTCCCAAATGCTGGGATTACAAGCATGTGCCACCATGCTTGGCTCGTAAATTTTTTATATAATATAAACACTTCATGAGTTACATTAGGCTCTATCTAGAGACTTATACACCCTAAGTTAAGAATAGGAAATATGTCTGTGTACCTGTTAATAAGATCAATATGAAGAAGCTTTGAATTTAGAAAGGAGAAGGACAGTCATCCCAAGAAGACAGCATGTATAATGCTCTCTTCCCTGTTGTACAAATGATGGGAAACGCAAGGGCAGGGCGATGCAAGGATGAGGGAGGGAAGAGACCCACGATGTCTCAGTTGTGCTGCCTCCCAGCAGAGTACCACGGATGCTCCAAATATGATTGCAATTGCCCTGGAAAGTCTTGCTGGGCTTCTACATCATGAAAATGCACATTTAACCCCATCTCCATATTCCTATTCTTATTCTGCAACCTAGCTGCTGTCCAAAGTAATTGGATATCAAAAGCCACCTGTGAAGTATTAAAGACCATATAAGCCAGTATGAAACCCTAAATGAAACAAAGCCCAATGATTAGCTTCTCGAAATGTTGTTTTGCTGTTCCTTAATTGAGCAGACATCTGTCTAAATAGATAGTTTGGTACCAGCATGAAAACAAACAGTTTTGTTTGTTAACCTGAGGTAAGTTAGCCTCAAATTTAAGAGAGAGCAAAGTAAAAGGATGGTTGCAATTTACTGCTGAAGTCATTACAAACCGGCTTACCTCCTTATGGTGGAGCGCTAGGGGGCAAGAAAGCTTTTAGTTTATGCCAGTTTCAAGTCTATTTACCCTTTTTCTTCATATACTATGGAAATGTTCTAGAATTCCAATTTGATGAAAACTAGAATCAAAATAAATCAATTACCAAGCCTGGTGGTGTAGACTAAGACAGTAGGATCATAGTCTTGAGGCTAGCCTCAGGAACTTTGAGAGACTGTTTCAAAATTAGTCTGGGGAGCTGGGCGTGGTGGCATGCACTTGTAATCCCCGCGTTTGGGAGGCCTAGACAGGAGGATAACACAGGTTCTAAGCCAGCCTCTCTGGCTTAAGAGACCCTGTTTTCACATAAAATATAAAATAGGTTTGGGAGTATAGCCCAGAGGTAGAAGGGTTCCATACCCAGTGCCACCAAAAAATAAAAAATAAAATAAAATAATAAGTCTGGAGCCAACACACTCTGTCAATACAAAATAAATACTTTGTCATAAGTGAGATTAGTCAAGAACAGAAAGAGAAGGTACTTATGTTTTCTCTAATATGTTCAAGCTAGGGAGTAGTGGTAATACCAGAGGTATTCCAAATGATGGAGGAGAAATTTCAGCAAAGCTTGAATGGAAGGATAGGAGAGGAAGAAAGCTGAGGTTGTTCAATGGAGGAGCTACATACGAATATGTGTAATAGCAGAAATACAACATGATCAACCTGGACACTCTCTATTGGGGGCAGGAGGGAAATGGAGGGGGAAGGGCATGAAGCACAATGTAAATGTACACCACTTTCAATACGTTCCACTTATAAAAAATAAAAATTTAAAAATAAATAAATAAATACTGTTACTGTATTTAAAAATATTTATTGTGCATATTTAATTTTTAATACCTGTATCCAAAAGCACAGCAGACCCACAATTGGTTAAAATATATATGTTAAAGATCATGGTATAATATACTGTATTATACAATGTATAATTATACTGTAATATAACAGCTGCATAATATGTTCTTTGAGTTCTGATTCTACTCATTCGCTTGAATGTGGAAGGGTTCTGAACAAAGGCCTGTGGCCTGCTGCCTCTTCTCACCAGCCCACTGCACAGACATCCTCTTTATTCATTGAGCTGTACCTGAAATGATAACTCTGCAGCCTTACTTACCATCTCTCCTCCCCCTTCTTGACAGTTATCTGTGTGCAAATAGATTAGAGAGATCAATTTTGAGACTCTCACGGAGGTGAGGTTGTGGCTCGTGGCAGCAAGAACAAGGATTACATAAAGAAATAAATTCTTGCAAATTCCTGCACTGAGGGCACAAGCCAGAAAAACACAAGGAGGCTGAGTACCCATATGCCAAAGCAGTTCTTCCTGAGCCGGCATGGTGGCACACACCTGTCATCCCAGTTCTGGGAAGCTAAGACAGGAGGATCACAGGTTCAAGATGAACCTCAGCAACCTATAGAAAGCCAGTTTCAAAATTAAAAATAATAAATTAAGGTAGCGGGGCGAAGAGGGCACCAAATATAGTTTACATGTATACCGTTTATGTTCAATAAAAAATTTGTTAAAAAAAATAATAAATTAAGGGCTGGGGCTGTAGAATTCTCAGAGGCAAAATGTTCCTATGTTCAATCTCCAGTACCAAAAAATAAAACAGAAACAGTTCTTCCCAGAGAGCTCCCTTTTACCTGGGTTCATACTTTCTGGGATAAAACCTCATCAAAGCATTTGTAATTCTGTCCCCAGTGCTTCTTTATACCTCCATCTCCTCTCAAAATTAAGAACAAGATTAATCTCAAGATTAAGAACAGTGACATATGGTGAAAGATTGGTTTAACCAATAAATGAATTAATTATCAAACTCTGAGATCCAAGTGCTATTGAGGGTCATTTTAGCATGTGCTTAGAAAACAGTCATAATTCTCAATGTCTAATATTAGAGACAGGAAAGGTGGCATCTCAGGGATTTACTGTTCAAAGTCTATGCTGTATTATTGCGCGCGCGTGCGTGCATGTGTGTGTGTGTGTGTGTGTGTGTGTGTGTGTGTGTGTTGAAGTGTGACCTGTAGCTCCAGAGGAGGAATGATTCACAAATACAAATTCCCCCAAGCCATCTAAATCTGAATATCGAAATTGCATTATTTCAAAATGTCACTTTAAAATCTCTTATCACGCCATGTTAAAATCTGTTCGTATTCAGGACGACCATATCTGGAGTCCATGTCCTCCTCTGAGGCTGGCTCATGCAATTGCTTAGAAAGAGACACCCCTGTTCTCTGTCAGAGATCCTGCTCTCGTTAAGGATGAAATCCAGGCCACAGCCCCTCCTAGAGTCCAGGTAACTGAAAAGCAGACATTTCTTGTTCATCTGCAGAACAAATCCAAGTGGTTTCTTCCCCCTTTAATGGAAGGTATAATTTAGAGCTAAGAGACTGTAATACCCAAGGCTTTTAAATAGATTAAGTCTTTGTTTTGGTTATTTTGAGAGTATATATGTTTCAGCCCCTGGGTAAATTGCAGGCTTTTAAGACTTCACATAGCTATTTTGTTTTTAAGCAGACAGAATTTCACCTTGATTTCTCCTGAGCTCGCTCTTATATTTGCAGATGAAAACAGCAGAGGGTAGCATTTATTTACTTTCTATCAAGATCAGCAAAATACATGCACAAGAAGCCTGCGGGGTTGGCCGCCCAGGCCTGCCTTCTTGGATCTTGGACCCCATGCTTATGTCGACAGGGTCAGAACAAGTGGACAGGAAGAGATGCCTGCAGAACAGGTGGCAATATGAGGTGAAAACCAGCTCTGCCCTGTCAGTTAAAAGACTGAATGAAGAGCCAGGTGCGGTGGCGCACAACTATAATCCCAGTACATAGCGGCTGAGACTGGAGGATCATAGGTTCGAGGGCAGTTTCAATAAGTAATGAAAGTCTCAGCAATGTAAGAAAACCCTGTTTCAAAATAAAAAATAAATTTGGGCTGGAGGTATAACTCAGAGGTTGGATGACCCTGGGTTCAGTCTCCAGTAACACACACACACACACACACACACACACACACACACACACACACAGTAAATGGATAAAATCCATGGAAAAGTATATTGAAGAGTGAAGAGAGAAAAATTGGCTGCACTATCCTGGCCCTGCATCACTGCTTTAAAATAAGAAAATTAAGAAAGTAATAGAGAAATCTCTGCTTGGTACAAATTAGGAAAACCAATGTGAATCTGAAGTCATTAGACAGAACCAAAACAATGCATAAAGAGTATGTCCACTTTTTTGCTAATGGACTATATATAATTGACCGTAACCAGTGAATGAGGTGAGTCAGCAGGAAGAATTTTCTGGAAGCGGAAGTTTGAAAACATTGAAACTAGATAACAAAGGAAGCATTGAAGTTTTTACTTATTACTTGTTTCAGAGGAATACTGAGGATTGAACCCAGGGGCATTTTACTTCTGAACTATACCCACAGCCTTTTAAGTTTGATTGTTTTAATTTGTTTTGAAACAGGGTCTCACTAATTTACTATGCGTCTTGCTATGTTGCTATCCTTCCACTTGTAGCTCTCCCATCAAAGCTTCTTACTAGTTATTGCAAATGGGCACCACCACGCATGGCTCATTTTCTTTTTGCTGACATTGTTTTCCTAGTCTTATTTCTCCTTGGTGCTACAAGTCCTGGCCACATCCAGCTGTTCACTGCTACCTTGCCAGTTCCTGAAGAGTCCTGCCTGAGTCTCCAGCATCGTTGCTGGCTGTTCCCTCTGTCTGAAAGGCTCTTCCACTCTTTGTTGCTTATTGAATGTCCTTTGTATATCCTAGGGGCAATGTTAAATGCCACTTTACCAGTCAAACCTCCTTTTGATTCTATCAAAAGAAAGCTATAGAATTTCAGAAACATCAGTTTTCTGAGATTCCTTTTTTTTTTTTTTTTCATTCCCCAAACTAACAGGTAGAAGTGGAATTTAATGTCATTTGTGTTTCTGGTACTTGAGTAGATTTCACAAATGTGAAATGTCCATGCTTCTTGGAAATTGGATATCTCTCCAATTTGTAGGTAAGATTTTTAATAATTTATTTTTAAGCTAAGTTATTTTTCTTAATAGCTCATATTGTGACTAAATGAGAACTTTTCAAGTATTTAGTTACCTATATTTTCTCTCTGCTAGACTATGAATTATTCATAATACTATGACTTTAAACATTTTCTGTTCCTTGGTACCATGGGCTTTTAAAGTCTCTACTAATGAAATCTGAGATTTAAGCTTTTAGTAGATTTGAGTGTGTAGCAGCACTCAGCTTAATATTTTAATTTTTACCTGGAAAGCAGAATAGGTAGAGAGAAAAATGTCCACCTCGAAAAAGCAGTAATTTCTGTCTTTGAAGGTGATTCATCAAGGGTTGTATAATTATTGTGCTTGAAGTATTCACAGATAAAATAATGGGCTGTGACTTCTAAAATCTGTTTTTATTACCATTCACTCGTTGGAATCTATGCCTCTAATGAATTATCATGTTTCCTGAAGTTACACATACCCATATGCCATAGCTTAGATCTAGACTATACCTCAGAAGTACATTGTCAAAGAGCTGGTCCTAGTTTAGTACTGCAGGGAGATGACAGACTTTTAACAGCTGGGGCCTAGTGAGAGGTTTCAGATATTTCGGGATATACCCGTAAAGGGGATTGTGGGACCCTGGTGGCTTCCTCCCTCTTTTTGCTTCTCAGCCAGGAAGCAAATAGTTTATTGCTCTCGTATGTATTCCCTACCACGATACACTGCCTTCACACAAGTTTGGAAGCTATGGGACCAATTGATCATGAATCTACACTTTCAAAACTATGAGACAAAATGAAGCTTTTCTTTTTACAAGTCGATTTATGTCAAGTATTTGTTACAGTAATGCAAAATTGAATAACATTGGCTTAATATTTGATTGTATATAAATAAGAACTGAGATATACTTCATTTCAAAATATTCAAAAAGACAACTGGCCAGAACCATGTAAGCTACAAACCAATACTCTATTACACAAATTTAACTTTTGAATAATGAAAAGTTTCCTTTAAAAAACAAGTTTATATTGTGTTTATTAGCATCCCTTTTATTTATACACAACTTTGCTATCATGAAACAAAATAGGTTGGTATAGGTTGAATAAGAGAAGAAGAGATTATCATCATTTATAATTAATGTAGTTTTCTATTTATAAAATGCAGTAATTAATGAGTGATGTGTACATAAATGACTCCATCATCTTTTAATCCATTAAGATGTATGACTATAATGCACCAATAAAAAATTAAAAAATAAAATACAGTAATTAAATCATCTTGGTTTCATTACTCTTACATTAATCACAAAAATATAAACCCATTACTGAGTTTATGCCTACCCTGTGAAAAATTTTGATAACTGATACAAAGATGAAAACATCAGAGATGTTTGTGATGAGCTCTAATTGAAAGGGCTGGCTTTCATTTTATGGCTCACTTTATTTTTTAGGGCCAAATTTTACTTTACTCCCCTCATGTATTGTATTTATCTTTTTTCTTTTTAATTTTAATTTTATTTTATTGGCACACTATAATCTTACATGATAATGCAGATCACACAATGGAATTCTACTCAGCAATAAAGAATCTGGGACAGAGAAGATTTGTGAGTTCAGACGGAGGTGTCAGATTACAAGAGAAATATTTATCATTTATCCTTTCTATTCTTAAATATCTCTCTCTCTCTCTCTCTCTCTCTCTCTCTCTCTCTCTCTCTCTCCTTTTTCTCTATTATTTGAGAACTATTTCTAGCATTTGTACCATTTGCTCAGTTGTTCAGCACCTCAAGCTATGCTAGGTTTCTATGCTACTGGGAAAAACAGTTTTAAAAATCCATCCACCACAAGGTGATAATGTTTTAAAATTCCTTATAATACCTACTTCATTATCTATCTAAGATTGAGGAAATTATAACCAAATGACAAAGGCATGCATAAAACTTTATACCTTATAAATCACATTCCCCATATAAGTATTTGATCACAACTTTACAACATTCTCTTGAGGTATATATATTAGGTAGTATTCAATATTCATGTGAGAGTGGAGTAAAATAGTTCAAGTTTTGAGTGACCTAATCAATAGTGCTGAGCTAATCAGTAGAACAAACATTCAAATTCAAATTTCTTTACAGTAATTTTTTTTTTTGTGTGTGTGTGTGTGTGTGGTACTGGGGTTCCTGGAAGCCCTTCTCCCTCTGGGCTACACTCCCAGACCTATTTTTATATATTTATTTGGAAACAGGGTCTCTTAGCCAGCGCGGCCGGCTTCTAACCTGCGCAATCCTCCTGTCTCTGCCTCCCAAGCGTGGGGATTACAAGTGTGCGCCACCACGCCCAGGTAAAGTTTTTTTTTTTTTAAACTTAATAAACAATATCTACACCTTCCCCTGAAGTTCTCTAGGAAAAGATTCAACAAATTGATTTAATATTCTATTCATTATTTTATCTCACTAGGATCTTTTTGTTGTTGTTGTTTCACATAAGATAAAACATCCCTAATTTTAACTAATATTTTCCCAGCTCAAAAAAAATCAAAATTATGCTAGGATTTACTGAGAATAAACTTCATATAATGGTGATATTACAAATGCTGAGTTTTTCATTGCCCAGGCAATGGTGGGGAATGCACAATTGGTAAGGGACCAACATTGTCTTCTAAAGCTTGCTATTAATTATTAAGCAGCATGTGAATGAAACTCAATGTTTGTGGAATTTCTATTCTCCAGTGAGTATGTGAAAGCCGAGGAATGTGGTAAGTATAGAGATATACCACCCATGTTCTCCTACAAGGAAAGATTGTCACCATTCAACTTTGTGTGTGTGCGTGTGTGTGTGTGTGTGTGTGTGTGCGTGCGTGTGTGTGTGTGTGTGTGTGTGTGTGTGTGTGTGTGTATGGTATTGGGGATGAAACCCAAAGACATTCTACCTCCATGCTACATTCTCAGTCTAATATTTTTTCTTTATTTTGAAACATAATCTCACTGAGTTGCAGAGGACCTAAGTAGCTAAGGATGTCCATAAACTGTGATTTTCCTGTCTCAACCTCCCAAATGCTGGATTACAAGCATGCGTCATCACACCTTGATACCATTCAAGTTTTTTTCTCTGCCCAATTCTGCCTCCTTCCTACTTTCTTTCAAAGGCAGGTCCTGATAAAATTTTACATCACACCTCTGGTTAAGCATCTGAGTCCCAGAAACTCAACCTGCCACAACGAGCTGCTCTTCAGGGAGAGGTAGATGTAACAGAGATGCCCAGAAACATAGAGACCACGTGTCAAGAACGGAGTTTTAATACCCTTGAGTTTTTTCCTTTATTCTCCTAAACCCAGATATAATTTCACCTTCCTATTATGTGTGGTAAACCAGTAGATTAGAATAAATCACTCTCATACTTTAAGTATTAGTTTATTTCTTAATTTGCTCCCAATCATCTTTGTTTATAACAATCATAGTCATAACTTAATAACTGAATATGACCAAATGCTATTCTGTAATTCTCAAAAAAGGACAAAAAAATAAAAATGAAAATATTAGTGTGAACTCCTAATGACAGAAATAATGGTGAGTAGCAAAATTTTAATCACTTTTCTTCAAACTCATTTTTTCTTATTTTTAATTTTTTTGGTGCATCTTCATGCTTCCCTTCTTTTTTTACCTTCATCTCTGCAGCTCTTTGTTTCCATTCACCAGCTCAAGAAGTTTCCTTTGATGCAAGACCAACAATGGAATTTCTGAGTGTAGTATGTCTATCTAGCCTGGGAAATTGTAGTGAACAAATAGTCCCAGGATGTTAACACATTCTACAAGGTATGCCAGAGAAAAGGAAACACAAGATCATCCACAAGAAAATTCAGGACCTGCTGCATTTCTTTTCACAGAATGGGAATCAGAATGTGCATCTTAGCTAAGGTAGCATAATTCTTCTATGATTCTTATCCTATCATCAACATATTTATCTTTTTATATTCCTAATTCAATAATACTTTTCTCAACCTCCAAATCCTCAGTTTACTAGATTGGAAGCTGCAGAGAAAGAGAAATATATCTGTCCTTTTTTTTTATCATTTTATACCCAGTGCCAAGCAGTAGACCTTTTAGTGTATATTTGCCTGAACCATCAGATTTACTTATTAATAAATGAATGTTTAGACATTTGTCATTAAAGCTTATTTTAATGAAGTTGTTTTATGTAACCTTGATAATAGAGGTCAGATTTCAAATAAACTGACACCCTGAATAAGTTACCAGCAGACACATCAAGATCATGAACCCACTGGGGTCTTCTGTGTCGATAGCCAGTTAGATTTCCATGGCAACACAGCTGCCTCTTCACTGACAAGTGCAGCGGCAGGCTCTGGAGAAGGTTCCCAGTCCACTGGCTGCCTGCAAGAGTGACTGGATGAATAGTGTAGCAAAGCCTGCTAAGATACAAAAAGATCCCAGTGGCAAAGCTCCACTCCAAAGATTTAGTTTTGTTTGATTAACATGCAAATGAATGAATAAAAACAAGTTCTTCCAATCCCTGTTTCATTTGTTAGAGAAGGGAGTATAGAGATATTATCACTGGGCCTGAAGCCCATTTTCAAATTTCAGTAAAGCTGTCATCTCCTGGAAACCAGATAGACTGACAGAGCACCAGATTCCCAGACGGATTAATGCAGCGAGTGATGAGTGAATAATTAGTGATGATTTGAGGAGACTTCAAAAATCCTTGGAAGTGCAAAATGACTATTGGTTCTTAAAAGGAAGCTTCAATAGTAACTAGAGTGCAATCCATTTAGGGAGAGATAGTGAAGATCCTTTGACCTAATCAGTGCCTGCAGTTACAAACTCATTGCAGGACTAGCTCATGATTGTCTGGCATATACATTTGATGCTTCTCTTTTTATCTTTCCAGGCCACTGTGAGTCTATTTTCACTCATAATGAGTTTTCCTGTCTCTCCCATGTGCTAGTCAGCAGTTGCTGGGGTGCTCACCCTTGCTTCCATGTGCTCTGTGACTTCTTCCTTTTTCTTTATAGATATGATCCTGTCTTTTTTCATATTTACAGAGTATTCCTAATTATTATTGTCCATATTTCTAAGGATCACACATATCATCTGAATGGCAAACAGCTCGGCATTTTAATTTATATTGCTTTTATTTCTGGGCCTGTTTTTCAAGAATATGTGTCTGAAGTAAATGTTCTCCAGGGTCAAATATTGTGTCTTTTAATTCCTCCACATGAATTAGCATGTTGTTGGGTCACTATGGCATGTTTAATATAAAATGACAGATTCTTATGTTATCAAACACACAGATATGTAGATAATTTGTGCTTTAACCCTTTGAAAATATGTCTTCTCTACTCCTTTGCAAATATCTTTGCATTTGCAAGATGCTTTTGGAAATAGAAATGGCATCATTCTAAACTTGAATGAAGCATAAATAAAATAAATAAAAAGCAACTGTAAATTATACATGAAGTCCCCTACAGTGAATCCAACAATAATATCATCTTTCTATACATAATTGAAACACTGCCAACCCTTTGGGTACTATTTCATTCATATTTCTATGGCAAGATTAAAGTGAACACACATGTGCAAATGCACTTTTCAAAATAAACATGCTACTTAATTTTACATTTACTCTGTTTTCTTTCCCTAAACACTGGACTCAGATTGGTGGCTTTAAAGCATTTTATCTGGAACACATTGCACTGCCTTGAGGTAGCATAGCTTTGTTAATTACATGATGGATTTGAAATGGAGTGTAACTTCCTATCTTCTCATGCCATCCTAGTGACATCTGACCATGCCAAGATGCAATGGAAGCTGTCTATTTTTACTAATATGTGTGACTTTTTATTATTATGGGAGGAAATATTCAATCATCTCACATTCTGGGACTTATAACCTACCTGCAGGTTGAAGTAATGTTGCTATTGGCATCTCAGCTTGCCATGAAGTGTTCTATTGACAGCATCATTACTTGGACCAGTTTCAGAATGAAAAAGACCCACAGAAAAAAAGATAAACTAGTAAGCAAGGACAGAAACATTTTACCAAGTAGTGATTACTCCCGATTGCACCCCTAAATTCTTTATTTTCCCCTTAGATGTGACAAGTAAAGATTTTCTTCTGTACTTAATCAAACTTCTAGAAGACTGATGTTCAGAGAGAAGTTTTTTTCTGATTTGATGGACAGAATAATCTCTATAAGTTCAATGCAAATCATAATCTTTTATAAAATAGTATGAAGAAAACAAAGTATGTGCAAAAAGAATTTTCTGTGTTTGACTGACAGTCTTACTGACTTGCAAGAATATGCAAAGAACTTTGTATCATTCAGACACAGCAACCCGGTCTGTCTTATCATTGTCACACTCCCCAAAGTTACAATCTCATTTGGGTTTCTCACACCAGGAAAGAGTCCCACTGTTTGAAAAAAACTCACTTCTTTGAATCTACCACAGCTGACCTCAGAATTCTGATATTACAGAGAAAAGATCTCTATCTATCTATCTATCTATCTATCTATCTATCATCTATCTATCTATCAAGCTATCTATCATCTACCTATCTATCATCGATAGATATGAAAATAGTCTCCACATTTCCTGTTAAACCTGATGGACGGATCAGTAGACCAAATCAGCTATTCCCAGGATGCTGGCTTTCTAATGAAGTGGAGCAAGGCAGTATCACTGAAACTTATAGACCACTAAACACTTGATTTTCCTACATATTGTCCATTGAATCCGAAGGTTGTCATTCACGAAAGAGAAGATTTCCAAAGACTGATAAGGAAGCACCTTCCCAGCATCCAACACATGTAAAACCAGGTTAATCATGAGCAGAATAATGTTGTATATATTGTTTGGATAATACAAAATTTACCTAAGGGATTCTCATGCGTTGTATCAAAAGAGATTCCGGTGTAAAATAGCTGCACTATCTTTCTCCTGTATTTGGAACATTCACAGTTTGACTTCCATAAAGAGATTTGGAAGCTTATTCTAATTCAACAACTAAATCATTAGTAAAATATACAATTCTTAATGTTTTTTACCAGTTTGGTTCCATTTTTGCTATTGTCATTAAGATGAGTGAGTTTTCTCTGAGTAGCCATTAGTAGAGCTTCTCACTGGCAATACTGAGGTTTCTGGCTCAGTGTTAAGTACAAAGTTATAAACAAATCTACTTAGAGAAGAAAGAGCAGGGGAAGGGCTTCATGTACATAATAATGATTTAACACATGTAGAAATACTTGAAAGATAATAAAAACTCAGAGTAAATGAACATTTCTACTTAAGTTGTATTCACATACTTTATTAAGTGATTGTTATAGATCTACATAATTGTTTTAGATCTGAACATATCACAGTAGGAATTACTGTTTATATGCACACACCCCATCTTTCATACAATGAACAATCATTAATTTATCTAATATCTCTTTTGTTCATTACATAACTGAATGTTTCTTCTTATGGGAATATCAAGCATTTTATGTAGAGAAAACAAGTTCTGGTAATTTTCATTACTTGAATTCTTGGACAGTGGCATGATTCTTTCATTTAGATAATATATTTGTATAATGTGCTTATCTGGGATGTTAAACACCCATACATAACATGCTAAAATGCTGAAATTAAAAAGGTCTCTCTTCATGCTTTTTAAGAGTGCTGCTTAATTTTCTATAATGTATGGAGATAGAAAAAATAGTTGACATGCTCAAAAAAGATGAATTCTTTCAGAAATTTCTCTGTCCAACTCTCTGTGACTGCTGTAGCTAGGAAAGGTAAAAGAGAGAGGAGGCATAATCAATGTCCTTAATGAATTCATTGCCTTCTTCTTGCGATAAAATTCACACATAAGGAGAAAGCAGAAATCAATGTAGGTGTGCATATCTTCAGCTATAAGAAAACCAACACTATCTTGACATGGTAAATTAATTATCCACAGTTGTTTCTAAAATTCAATATGCCAAAGCACTCAACATAAGAATGAAAAAGTTGAATGGGATATATTCATCACTCATCTCAAGTAATGACATAGGAATGGGTAAAGTTAAGTGTTTTAGGTCATCACTGAAAAAGAAATGTGTGGCTTGATAACTTTTTCACTCAAAAAGTACATAAAATTAACTAGCTCCTAGTATAGGACATATCAATTTCAACTTTTCCTCCATTTTTCTTACCAGATCCTCGTTCCCTTTTATCTTTCTTCTGTTTTTCCTTCATTTTTTCCTTCTTTGATGTGTTTCTTTGATGTAAAATGCAGAGTTTTCTTTATTTCTGAATAAATCAAGTATAATTTTAGTTATTAAATTACTATTAATTATTAATATCCTTCTCACAGCAGGAGATTCTAAATTTCAAATATTCAAAGTAAATAATATACAGCCAAGAAGGGTGAGATCTACTTAGACACAACTTACCCTTCAATAAACTAAAAACCACAGGGGCAGAAATATTATTTATCTTATTTACTATTTTATTCATAGCCTGTGATCCATAGTCTGATATGTAATATATATTCAATAACTATTTCTAAATGAATTATTTGAAATTATTTAAAAATCAGAAGTGATGGATCACAAATGTGTGGAGAAATTAAGGAGGTACTTACCAGTATATTAAAAATATAGCATTTTCTTCCCTTCATTTTACTACAAATAAATATTTGATGAGTTTCATTATATTCATGATAGTGGGTAGTATGGTTACTCAGTTGCATTTGCACTGATAGAACAACTAGACTCATCCAAGGAATTGAATGAAGTGACTGATGCATAGTAGTTTTTACTGGATATCTGTACGCACATGCTTATTTACATCCTGTGGTAGCTACATTTATTGATAGTGAGGCTTTAATTTTCAAAGACAGTATGTTTCATTATACCATTTTATATATTTTGAAATAGACTTCTAAGAAAAAAATTACCTAAACATTTTTTTAAAAAGAATAAGAGAAAGCCGGGCGTGGTGGCGCACGCTTGTAATCCCCGCGCTTGGGAGGCGGAGACAGGAGAATCGCGCAGGTTCAAAGCCAGCCGTGCTGGCGTAAGAGACCCTGTTTCAAAAATATAAAATAGGTCTGGGAGTGTAGCCCGGAGGAAGAAGGGCTTCCAGGAACCCCAGTACCACCAAAATAAATAAATAAATAAATAAATAAATAAATAAATAAATAAATACATATTAAAAAAATAAAAAGAATAAGAGAATTTTTAATATATATGGCATACATTCACAAGCATATCAAAATCAACCACTAAGCTAAAAATAAGAAGGAAGGGAATAGGGAAAGGGGTGGGAAATAGGGAAGGGCTAAGTGAGTGATGCCTCTACCATCCTGGACCCCATTAAGATGTATGACTATAATGCACCAATAAAATATACATAAATAAAAATGCTAATAAATAAAAATAGACCTGCAATTGCCAAATCAATGACATCAGAGGTGCTTTATGGGTTAGTTGCTCTTATGTATCAACGTTAAATTTCCTATTCTAAATATTGCTAATATGGTTGTATAAAAGAATATCCTTATTTTTTGAAATACTAATTTGAATATTTAGTGGTAAAAGGTATAATATCTTCAACTTTCAAAATTATCCAAAAATATGATTTTATGTCAAGTTCTAAATTAAATGAAGCAACATGAACAAGTGGTGAATGTAGGTAAAAATATACAAGGCTACTTCATTCTATTATTGAAAATTTTCTTTAAATATAAAATTACTTAAAAGAAATATTTTAAAATTAAATAATACATATAGAAAATTTTCCTAAGTAAGTTTATTCTTATCTTTTTCTACCCAAATTTGATTCTGAATCCCATATTTAATGTTTAAACAGGCAACACATTACCAAATCAACATTTACATCATAATTTTCAAATCACTATCAGCCTGTATAGTAATGTTTCGGTTAAAATTTACACTGAGGCAAACAAATTGATTATAGGAAATCAAAGTAATATGACAGATGCAGTGTATATATTCTATTTGAATTGTCAGTTAAATATCAAAAGCTTAGTATTCAAATTCATAATAATCAGTTCAATGGGGATAATCATTTCTCTTTTTAGACAGGCAAAATAAAAGTTAAAAATGGCAGATGAGTTACATTGACAATTATACCTTGACAGCTATCAACAAGACATAAGGCCAAAAGTCTGAATGTTGGCTACAGGGGAAAACATCAGAGATAACTTTGTAAAACTTCTATTACTGGGCCCCTACATCTGGACATAGTTTTCCTAATGTGAATCTCAGTTGTGTTTTTAAATATTCCTTTGTTGCTTCAGAATGAATTGGTTCTAATGTATGAGAACTGGACATGAGACACAAAAGAAGAAGACATATCTAGGACTGCTCAGAGTGTAAGTTAATGTGGGATTCACTGACTTAAACATGGCCTTGGATGGCAGCAAAACCAATCAGATCCCCATAATTTTGGTCATAAGAAAGAGATTATAAATGATAAGAACAAAAGTGATTTCATCTCAGCTGGAATGCACTTGATTTAACTTAAGCTTATACCAAAGAGTGTGGCATATCCCTGCTGACAGGATCTGGTTGGAAATCTCCACATGCTTTTCTAATGTTTTTTTATATTCATAGTTAGCTAAGAAATTATGAAGGAAGTACCAACTAAGGCTACACTAAGGAGATCCTGGAAGCTACCAGTCAAGTTGGCTGCATCATGACACATGGAGATCTTTTACCAACTGATTAAAATGTACCCCCAAGATTAAGAAACACAACTGTAGAAATAAAATTTGCAAATAAAATAAAAAATTTGACTCCAAGTCCTATAATCTTACTACCAGAAAATGTACAAGTAACTAAAGTAATAATTACAACTTGTTAAATTTTATGGTCCCATATTGTTTTTTTAATTTTTATTGGTGCATTGTATTTATACATCATAATGGGGTAAAAAAAAAAAAACTAGTGTAGGCATAAATGCACACATTACCCAGCCAGCCCCCACCCAGTCCCCACCTCACTCCCTCCCCATCTCTCCCTCCCATGCTTGGTTTAGTGGTTGACTTCCAAATGAATGAGTACATCATGCGCTTTAAAGCGTTTACCTCTCCCCACCTCCCATCCCCACAGTTCGGTTGCCTTATTTGCTTCTCTATAGGATCCCCTTTTACACCTGGAGTTCCTCCTATGACCCCTTTCACCTTAGCTTTCACATATTAGGGAAAGCATCCCATTCCTTACATTTTGTGACTGACTAATCTCACTTAGCATAATGTCCTCAAGACACATTCATTTTTCTGAAAATACCCCAATTGTATTTTTTTATGGCTGAGTAAAATTCCATTGTGTACATATCCCACAGTTTTGTAATCCATTCATCTGTTGATGGACATCTTGGCTGGTTTCACAGTTTGGGCTATGGTGAATTGTGCAGCTATAAACATAGATACACATACATTAGTTTGGTAGTTGGGTTTCCTTTCTTTTGGGTAGATACGCAGAAGTGGTATTGCTGAATTAAATGATAGATTTGTTCCCATTTTTCTTAGGATTCTCCATACTGTTTTCCAAAGTGGTTGCACTAATTTGCAATCCTACCAACAATGTTTTAGAGTTTCCTCTTCTACACATCCTTGCCAGCATTTGTTATTGTTTGTGTTTTGAATGATTGCCATTCTAGTTGGAGTTAGGTGAAATCTCAGGGTAGTTTTGATTCACATCTCTCTGATTGCCAATGATGTTGAGCATTTTTTCATGCATTTAGTGGTCATTTGATTTTCTTCTTTCTATTTAGTTCACTTGCCCATTTTTGATTGGATGATTTGTTTTTAGTGTTGAGTTTCTTGAGTTCTCTATATATTCTAGATATTAATCCTCTATCAGAGGTATAGGTGGCAAAAATCTCCGATTCTGTTGGCTCTCAATTGAGGTTCTTGACAGTTTCCTTTGCTGAACAGAAACTCTTCAATTTCATGCAATCCCATGCATTGATTCACCTTTCGGTTTGTTGTGCCTTTGAGGTCTTGTTGAGAAAGTTTTTATCTGTGCCTATATGTTGCAGTGTTGGACCTATGCCCTCTTCGAGGAGCCTTAAGCTCTCTGCCCTAATTTTCAAGTCTTTGATCCATCTTGAATTGACTCTTGTGCAGGGTGAGAAAGTGGGATTAATTTACAATTTTCTGCATATGGTTAACCAGTTTTGCCAACACCATTTGTTAAAGAGGCTGTCTTTTTTCCAGTGCATGGTTTTGGCCCCTTTGTCAAAAAGCAATTGTCTGAAAGTGTGTGGACTTGTTTCTTGGTCTTCTGTTCTGCTCCATTGGTCTATGTATCTGTTTGTGATAGTTCAGACATTAACAAAAATACAGAGAATACAAGTTGAGCTTGATGGCACATATATAATACCAGTACTTGGGAGGCTGAGATGGAAGGATCTCAAATTTGAGACCAGCCTCAGCAACTTAGATCCTGTTTCAAATAAAAATAAAAATGTCTAGGAGTGTATCTTGGAATTATAATGCCCCAGGTTCAATTCACACTATATATATGTAGTGATAATATATATTCTATATATATTATCTCAAAAGCAGCTAAAATTGGCATAAAACCTATGTTTTTTGAATTTTGGATTTGGAGCCTTTCCTGGGCTAGTGATATGCAGTAAGATTCTCTCTTACAATTCTGAGCAGTCACAGTGAGCTGCAGCTCCTAATCAGCCACATGATCCAAGAGATGACTCATGCTCTACAGCTCACTGTCCCACCAAGCTTCAGGAGGATTGGTAAGTTAGTTGTACTAAGTGCATTTTTTTTGGCAGGTCTGGGGGCCTGGGAACCAGGGGCATTGGATCTCTGAGCTACAGCTTCTGCCCTATATTTTATTCTTTATTTTGAAACCAGGTCTCACAGAGTTGCAGAGGCGCCTCACTAAGTAGCTGAGGCTGTCCGCAAACCTGATCCTATGGTCTCAGCCTCCCGAATGCTGGGATTACAAGTGTGCGCCACTATGCCCGGCTAAGTGCATTTTTAACTTAATATTATTTTGAACTATCTTTGGGCATATTGGAATTGTAATCCCATTATAACTTGAGGAACATTTGTTATTATATAATGCCTTCAGTCTACATTTGTCTAAGATTCTGAAAGAAATCCAAGATCTTTCCTTGTGTGATTCTCCACATTGTCATGACACACCAAAAGCATGCCCTCTACCAAGATGTGTGTTTACTCACTGCATCCTCTGTAATTCACTCTTTAACAAGTAACTTCCTCCACATACTCTTCTGTAATCATTCTTTGACATTATTCCTATGGTGGATGTCCACATTCTCCATGACAAAAACCTCAGCCACTGAGCCACTAAATACTAATGCCTGTAGTTGTTAAAGAGAAGACTATTCTAACACCTGTTAAAAATCACAGAAATTATTTTATGTAGGATATTTGTGATAGATTTCAAGACTCCTGTTATAGTGAAAAGAGACTGCATTAAATTCTGAATAAAACAAAGATAACTGGAGTCATAAGCAAACATATTAATTGAATGGTCATTGTATAAAATATTACTAAGAGGAGACATCAAAAAGTAGGTAGGTTTTTACAAAATTGAATGATCAGGGCTCTTTGCTGAAGACAGGCCAGGATGATCACATACCAAACATGGGAGATTATTGATAAAATAACTGGGTAAAATGCTTGTTAAAACTTGACTTGGTAGGGATGAAAGCCAAAGCTGAATTCTAGCTGAGAAGATCTCTCGTTTGGTCAAGGAGAGAGTCTTTGTCATGATTATAAAAGTAGGTCAAAGACAGCACAGATTCATATTTTCTATCAGAATATTTGTTTTCCAACTGCCTATTCCCATTTTATTGCTAACAAGCATAACAGTTTGCTGAGCTAGGTAGAGTAAGATAGAGAGCCCTTCACAAGCATACTAAAATAACCTTCATAAAATAGACATTAATAATTCAAAGGGAGAGACCTGATGTCTGCTCCAAGTTACTACACTGAATGCTTTATGCTAGACTGATACTTTACATAGGTTGTTCCATTGGAAATTCTTGAAGAACCACCATTAATCATTGTTAGGGGTGCCTGTCTCCAGTATAGAAGATGCAAGCAGGAAAAAAAGCAGAATGAGCCAACCTGCTATTTCCGCTTCCAGATTTCAAAATTAGTCTCCTTAATGTGACATCACACTGCCAAAAATTTTCCATAATATCTAGGTACACCCCTTTTTTGAACCCTCATATCCCAATGCATAATTTCCTTAAAGAAGTCATAACCATTTCTTCTTCTTTCATGAGCTCCTGCTTTCAAAATTCACCTTAAACCCCAATGAACCATTAGTTTCCTCAAATACTCTGACTCACACATTCACTTTACATCACCTACAACTCTCTCTATATTTCTTTATTGAATAATTTTTAGTTAAGTGACATAAATCATGTTAATACTGGATATCTTTAGTTAAATCGAGTTTCATTTCTTGTGTCTACTGCATATTTTCTGGGTTCAGCATAGGCCTATATTAACCAAAAAATGATTCAGCAGGCAGAAAAGCCACTATGCCAGAGACAGAAGGAAGAACATAGTTGATTGGGCAGAACTGGTCCACATCCTTCCTGCTGTAGCAGGGGGAAGGAGAGAGAAAGTGTGTCTCAAAGAAAAAGAGCTAAAGCTATTTGACAGAGGCTAAGAACTATCACTTAACTGATCATTGAGCACACCCACCCAATTCTTTTATGAATCAAATGTTTTATCCTTTTCTGATCACCAACATTTTGCACTTACTATTCTCCTTTGTACTTAATTTTGTACTTAGCATGTCATACTGAAATTATTATTTTACAAACTTACTCTCCAACTAAATGATGCTTTCTTGAATATTATAGTACATCTTATTCTCTCCTTTTGGGAATTTAGGCCAGAATCTCTTATAGTTAGTATAGATAGAGTTTGAGTCAATAAAAATAAGAAATACAGATACATTCTGAGCCTAAAATGTGACATGGCATGTGATATGGAACTGAAATGGAACTGGTTTGTGACATTACCATCAGAAATGTTTGTCTTCATGCAAGGCTCAAATTATTAAAGGGTTAAATTATGCTACAAAAAACAATGTGCTTCTATGTAGTCACAAATGAACCTCTGCAAAATACTTGGCTCACTAAAAAATATTTAAATAATCCTAAGTCTGAATCAGAGATATTAATTTATTAAATCTGCATTAAAACAAGTAAAATGAGACAGAAAGATGTTAAGTATCTTGACACAGTAAAGAAAGGCAGTGTAGATCCAAGAATGTTGGCACATGCTTGTAATCCCAGCATTCAGGAGGCTGAGACAGGAAGATTGTGGTTCGCGGACAGCCTCATCTACTTAGTGAGGCCCTCTGCAACTTAGTGAGACCCTGTTTCAAAATAAAGAATAAAAAATAGGGCAGGATATGTAGCTCAGAGGCCGAATGCCCTGGGTTTTAACCCCAGCCAGACCCCCCCCCCCAAAAAAAAAGGCAATGTACAAATTAAACCCCATGCCACCTAGCTTCAAACTGCTTTGCCCCACTACACAATACTGATTTTCTCCTAGCAGTATGACTTTTTGAAAGCACAACAGAACACTTTGATAAAGGAATACTAATGGAGAATAACAGAATTGGTCATATTTGTGGTCCATTGTTTGTGGATTAATATTGAATTTATTATATAAGAATTTTCCAGGGAATCAAGGATTCCACTTGGCATCTTTTTTAAAACACTGTTATTGGTGCATTGCAATCTCACATCATTAGATAGTTCACAGAGATAGGGACATACATGCACACAGCACTTGGTATCCACTCGACATCTTTGAAATTTAAAATTAAATACAATTCAGATTCTTTTAATGCATAGACATATTTATAAGTTGCTGGTCTAAATTATTTTATCAACTTTTGTTCCCTTAAAACAAAAAGGGGGTATTCATTAATTCTTATAATAATAATATCATAGTAAAAAATAGTCTAACCCAGTGGGTTATGTTCGTATTTGTTCTTTCTTAAGAGGCCCATTTCAGTCATGGGATAAAAAACTGAAAAATATAAGGGATATGAGCACTCATTTTTGCTAATTTATTGAGATGTTACTGCTATTCTTAAGTACATGTAAAAGTTCTAAATAGAATTATTTGTCATAATTATGATACAATTAATATAATTTTATTAGATTTAGATAAGAAGAAAAATTACCTAATAAATGTACATTTATATTTGTTAAAAATTTTAATAAAGCTAGCATATGAAATACTTTAAAAGAATACTAATGAAGTAGTGAGCAGAATGTAAATTGATCAAACACTTCAAAACTTACTGGGTGATTTAAGCAACAGGATAATTTAGTTCAACAGACTTAATTAATTCTCATGTTATCTACTAAAGCTTCATGTTAATCCGCCCTCCAGGAGACTTAGGTATCATTTATACAGGGTACTCAGCTTCAAATCATCACATACTAGTACAACAATGAAGTGTATTGCCAGTTTAAAATGGACATAATCTAGAGAAACTTACCTGAAATTCAAATAATAAAATGAATATTATAAAAGTCCCTTTTATATTTTAGTGCTAAAATAATCCATTAGCAAGATTTGTAATTCCTTTAAAAAGAGAAAAACTGCATGTTACATTACATACTTGCTGCCTACACTTCTGCATATACATCTACAAATGTCACCATTAGCATTGCAATGAGAATGTGACCTGTCTCCAAGGCTGTGTAATGAATGGTGTTGTTTCAATTAGGAATAAGTAATGCATTTATATGCAATCCAGGTGTAGTAGAACCCCACTAAAGAGTCATTGACAAAATGCAACATACCCAAATCATACCCTGATGGAGGCTAATGACAGTCATTAAAATAAAGCGGCACTTATAGGAAGACAGTGGGAATTCAAATGCTTTCTCAGAATACAGGATGTTATTACTAGACCACTTTAGCTGTAGAGTGAGAAAAGCACACATATGAATATTTGCAAGATGAAAATGCAGTTGTTACTTCTTTGTTGTGTTTCTTATCTACCCAGCTCAAAACTGACCATATCCCCATGTTTCTTCTATGTTGAGATGCCCCTCAGTTCCAAAAAGCTACCATCACATTTAATCCTCCAATTTATACCACCTTCAGTGTTCATAAAAATCAACACTATAACCTTCATCATATCTCGGCATTACTTTATATGTATCTACTTCCAGTCATCTAGTTGGGTGTCCTGTGTATTTAGTGATGCAGCCATGGTTCTTGTTCAGATCCCCATAATTTCTTTCCTTATGAAATAACTGAGACAATTAAGTTATAAATAAAAAAAAAGATTTCTTTTGGCTCTTTGTTATGGAAGTTCCAGTCAGTAATCAAGTGGTTTGGGATTTTGTTAAGGCTTCACATTATGGCAGAAGTGAATGGGAAAATAAGCATTCACAGCACAGCCAGGAAACAAAACAAAGAGAGGAAGGGGCTAGGGTTCTGCAAGCCCCTCACAAAGCACTTACCCAGTGATATTAGGACCTTTCACTAGGTTCTACCTCTTAAAAGTTCCACTACCTGCTAACAGCGTAATATGGGGGCACCTAGCCTTTAGAAAACAGACCTTTGGGGATTGTTCAACACATGAACTATAGTAGTGCCTCACCCTAGTAGTCGTGGCAATGGACTACTGACTGCTGTGTTATTACCTCTTCTCCACCATATTTTCTTCACAGTTTGGCCCAACTTATCTTCTTAGATCATAAAGGGGATAATATCTGCCTTATTTTTAAAGAACTTGGAGATTACTTGCTCTTATGCAATATAAATCTCCAAACACTATACTACATTTTGAATATCTTTTGTATTTCTAACCCTATCTGATATTTATGGGAATTCATCTCCTTCTGTGCCTCCCTTTCTTCTCCACACTCAAAACACAAAAACAAAACAAATTTTAAGTGTTTCTTTTTTCATAATATTAGATATAATAGGAATTTTTCATGATAGAAACATTCAAATACTGTAATCAATTATCAACCTTCAGTTATACACTGACTAATGAATTGCCTCTAACAGGAAAATACATTAATAATAATTTCATAAGGAAAACAAAATCTATTTGCAAGGAAAACCATTCCAGTTTGATTGAGAAAAGAAAGAGTGGATGTGTTTTCACATTCTGAATCATGGGCTGCTTCATTGCCAGAATTTAAACAAAGTACAACATAATCATGACAGAAAACATATTTATTACTGTAGGAAGATAAGAGGCAAGAGATGGAGGGATACAAAGAAAATGTTGTATACTAGCAGGGAAAAAAAATTTCCCCTACAATTTGAGGAGTAAGTAGTTGAGTCTACTGAAATAATCTGAAGATAAGCAGATTTGCAGGTAAAAGGTACTGAAATTATTTTTTTCTACCTAAACAAAAAATAAATAAATTGAGTACCTTTTAACTGTGAATCTGCTTATCTTTAGATTATTTCAATGGTACATATTAATTTTTTCACAAAAATGAATACCTAAAACCCCAGTGAAATATCTTATGTACCATCTTCATGGAAGATAAAGGAGATCAAATGCCTGCAATTTAGGAAAGAGTAAATAATTTTTTGAGAAAGATGAATATAATATAAGTTAATCTTAATTGGTAGATTAATAGGAAAGATTAGTGATAATCAATTTCTTTTTAAGGATCAATCTGTAGGTAAAAAGGGAAAAATCAGAGAAAACCCCTCTTTGTGTTTTCTGTTTCTTAAGTGCCCTCCATTTTAAATAACAAGCTTATCAAAGTGGAATATTTCGAGCAGACATTTTCTGAATTTCTTCAGGACCACAAATATGTTCTTCTGCCCTTCAGATTTCCTTTGCCATCTATAGGAAACCATATTTCTTGAGTAAAGGTATTTACTTAAAATGATACATTTTTAATGTTAAAGAGGTCCCACGGTACTAAGAAGACAATATGAGTCATACAAAATTTGATTCTATAATGTCTCTATGAAGGCACATAGCATTTAAAACTCTAGATATGCCTAATCTATGGTGGCTTATAGAATCACACACAATAAAGAAAAGTAATAAAATCCTAAAATAAGGTAAAACCCAATTTATCCTTTTTATGGCTCAGTTTTTTCTATTTTTCTTCAAAAAATAGTTTCACATTTTCCTGCTCTAGGTAACTTTAGAAACATCAAGAGGAAAGTGGTATTTTAAAATTATTTCTACACATGTCATCGAGTCTATCAAGTTCTCAATCAATGTTTTCTAAAATAAAAAATATATAAAGAAAATTACTAATGAAGTGCCCTTGGTTCTTTATTGTGCAATAAATGAATTTGATTACATTTGCTGAATACTAGGGGAGAAAATGACAGCTTGAGATTCTACTAAGTTTACTGTGCTTTCTCTACAGTTGGAAATAATGCACACAAGTATTCTTAATTTATTTTAAGCTCTTTTTAAGACTGGATTCTCTATACTGTGAAACAAGATTTTGAGTTCATGTGATTTTTTTAAGACACTGCTCTCAGGAGAAAGCATGAGAAAAAGAGGACAAAGCAAAAAAGGATCTAAACTAGTATGTGTCTCAGCTAGAGTCTACCTTCAGCTTGATTCCCATGGGAGATCTGGAGCATGAATTGTACAGAAACAGTACAAAAAAACAAAACAAAAAAAACAAGGGTGCTAGTCTTGCATAGCCATGCCAGTTGGTTATTGTTGACAATTCTTTAGATATAAATGCAACCTCAAGCATTAGCAACCAATAATCATTGTAGCTAACGGCAGTTACACTAGCGCAGTAGAGGGCATCTGGGAAAGGAAACGATAGTAACCACTGCAGCCTCAGCATCCAAATGACTATTTATTGAATACCAGAGTTCCCGACTGTTCTGCAAACTACTGTGAAATCTCATCAGGTGCCCAGAAAAATATTTAAGTTGAACATACTACTTTGAGGCAGTATTTAAAATATTCATACCTTCATGACTTTGGGTAATTAAGCCTTCAAAATGAACCTACAACTCTGAAAACAGAATTTTAAGGGGTTGCATATGGTATCATGATGTTCCAGAATAGAGACATCAAGCTGACTGACTACAACCTCAGTACACACAGACACTGCCTCTTGCTTTCTTTTATTCAGTGCCTTTAATTGAAGCTATTTATTCATGTTTCTCTCTTCCACTTTAACCTCTTTGGAGGTGACATTTGCATAATTTTTGGATATAAGTTTCTGTTACTTTTCTATTTGATAAATGCTCAATTCATGGCAAGTGAGTAACTAAATGTATTTGTGAATCTATACAACTATAATTATATGTTTCTTTATTCTATAATTCTTTGCATGACATTGAGAAGGAAGACAAACATGAATAATAGTGATTACCTTTAATGATACATAATTTACAGCTAAAATTTGTAAGAAAGTTTATGAGTAGGAAACTAATAAAATGATGGGGTAGTCATTTTTGGTACAGCATTTTGTGGCTAGGAATTAACAAGGGCAAGAAATATGATTGTTGATTCATTTCAATAAAACAACAATATAGTTACATATAGAAAAGAGATAAAAATAAAATAACTCATTCTTGAATTCCATTCAAATACATATTTTTTGGTGGTGGGCTAAATATAAAACTAGGAGAGTAGACTGCCTTACTTCTAAGATTGCACATTTGCACATTGGGGTTTTTCTTTTCCATTTTTTAGATTCTTGGTACAGATGGTATACCAGGTGGTTTAAAAATTTGTCTAACAACAAAAACAATCTAAACTCATCACTTCTCTTCTGCAGATGTTGATTTTTTTTCTCATGGCAGCCACCAAGATCAAAGCATCTTTTCCCCCTAAAATGAAAATGCACATTTTATTTTAGTTTATTTATGCTCAAACCTTAATCCAAGATGATTTCAAGTGACTTATAATGATATCTAAAAACAAACATTTGTTCACTTAATTATGTTCTGAGTCTGAGAGTCTGGGTTGGCTTCCAATTTATGAATACTTAGCACTTGTCTAAGTATTGATTTTAGAAGCTGTTATCTAGCTTTAATCCCTAGACCTACTAGGAATCTGTTTCTTTTTCTTTCTTTCTTTCTTTTTTTTTTTTTTGATAATGGAGATGTAACCCAGGGGTATTCTACCTTCCAGTGACACTCCCAGCCTAATAATGACATTATTTTTTATTCTTTATGTTGAAACAGGATATCGCTGAGTTGCAAATGGCCTCACTAAATAGCTAAGGCTGTTTGCTAACCGCAATCCTCCTGTCTCAGCCTCCGAAGTGCTGGGATTACAAGCTTGCACCACCACACCTGGCTGAATCTCCTATTTTTTAAACCTGGATACATGGAGATTTTTTTTTATGTGGATTATATTGAAAATAGCATACATTCATATAGTAACTGGTGTCCTCCCTCACTTCCTTTTGTTCTTCCCTCCAAACAATGAGTGTCCAGGTTGACCATGCTGTATTCACATGTATATACATATTTGAATGTAGCTCCTTCATTAATCAACCTCAGCCTTCTTACCCTCCTACCCTTCCTTTCTAGCTTTGCTGAGGTTTCCCCTCCATTATCTGGAGTCTCTCTAGTATCCCTAATACTCGCTAGTTTGGGCATATTAAAGGAAACATATGACCCTTCTCTTTCTGTGCTTGGCTGATCTCACTTAACATAATGTCCTCCAGGTCTTTCCATCTTCTTGAAAATAACATAATTTTGTTCTTCTTTATTATTGATAACAATTCCATTGTGTGTATTTCCCATAATTTTGCAATCTCCATTTTTAACACCATCAATGGCCTAAGGTTCATAACTTGTAACTTAGAACAAAATTGTTAATGTAAACAAATGCTATTTATAGACACAATACTGAGGATCTCTGACAACACTGGTACCTTGAATGGCAGAAGAAATACATTAGAACAAGCACAAAGAATGGTTATGGAACATCCCAAGTAAGCATTAAATTAGACACCTAGACATGTTAATAAGATAACAATCAAACAATATTTCAAGGATGATAGTAAAATATAAGTCATTAATTAGTTATTAAGGAGGTGGGCATGGTGGTGCATGATTGTAATCCCAGCATTTGGGAAGCTGAGACAGGAGGATCACTCTTCGAAGACAGCCTCAGTTGCTACTTAGTGAGGCCCTTAGAAACTCAGTGAGACCTTGTTTCAAAATAAAGAATAAAAAATAGGGCTAGGGGCGTAGCTCAAAGGTAGAATGCCCCTCAATTCTATCCCCAGTAGTGCCAAAAAAAATTAGTTATTAAGGTACCACATTCAGTGCATTTAGTCCCTTTACTTTAAATGATAAGCTTGTTTACATTTTTTGTTTGGTTACTTTTTTGGTGCATTGTTGTCATACATCTTAATGGAGTACAAGATGATAAAGGTATACATGCACACATCACTCATTTAGCCCTTTCCCAATTACGACCCCATTCCCTCTCCTCTCCCTCCTTCTCGTGTTTGATTTAGTGATTGACTTTAATGTTTGTGAGTGTACATCATATACATTAGATGATATCCCTCTTTCTGCCTCTCATTCTCCTCTGTTCATCCTATTTGCTTACCTATAATTTCTTCTACATCATCTATAGTTTTTCCTATAACCCTTTTTTCTCCATAGCTTTATAATACTAGGAAGAACATCTGATTTTGTACTTTTTGTGATTGATTAATCTCACTTTTGCAAGTAAAAATTACCTGGAGATTTCACCTACCTTCAATTAGATAGCAATTTTTTTTAAAAAACAAAACCAACAATAAATGTTGGTGAAGGTGTGGAGAAGTGGAAATTTTAATACATTGGTGATATTGCAAATTAGTGCAACCACTCTGGAAAACAGTATGGAGGATCCTTAGATGAATGAGAATGAACCTATTGTATGATCCAGAAATACCACCTCTGGGTATCTACCCAAAAGAATGGAAACCAAACTACCAAATTAATGCATGCATATTTATGTTCATAGATTCATAATTCACAATTGCCAAACTCTGGAACCAGCCAAGATGTCCATCAACAGATGAATAGATTACAAAACAATGAGATATGTACAGAATGGAATTTTACTCAGCCCTAAAGAAAAACAAAAATATGTCATTTGTGGGGAAATTAAAGGAACTAAAGAACATTATACTTGCTTACCTTTCTAAGTAAATATTCGTCAATTACATATTAAAATTAATAATTTCTTTCAAACAATAAACATGAACTAAATACTTTGACAATTATAAATATCATCTTTCTATACTGTTGGATGTTTCATACGTGTATCTGAATTGCATTAATACATAAAGTCAATTTTCTAAGTGCTTGAAATTTAAAAGTACAGAAGAGTTACTTTTTTCATGGTTTATTTCATGAGTATTATAGAGGTGTGTTTTAAGAGTCAAGGAGGAAGATGCTAATGGTAATGACTTCCATTAATATTTGCTAAATATTGAGTAAGATAGACTTAAACATGTGTTTTATATTAAAAATTGATAGTGATACATTATGTCATAAAGATTGAGCTATAGCCAGATATAGTGGCAGTATGTGCTTGTAACCCCAGTACTTGGGAACCTGAGACAGGAGAATTATAGGTTTGAAGCCAACTTTAGTAATTTAGCAAGAACATCAGAAATTTAGCAAGACTCTATCTCAAAATTAAAAAAAATAAAATAAAAAGGGGCTAGATGTGTAACTCAAAGTAGAATCTTCATTGGTTCCATTCCCAATACCAAAAATAAATAAAAGATTTAGCTAAAACTAGAATAAATCCTGACTTAATAAACAGTGATTCAATATGTATCACATATTATGTGAATGTCATAGGAGACAATAATGAATCAGACTTGGTCTCTTGATTTTCATTATGCTTATTGTCATGGGGATCTTAACTAGATGTAACTACTTTTCCTAGATAGGATGGGGAAAAGTGGCATGTGATAGTTATATGTGTGTGCCCTTGGGAGGTGCTACTGACTGACATATTGACTGGGCAGTGATTTTTAAGTAATAGGAAAGGAATTACAAAAAAGTAAAGTATCTGTTAACCCAAGTATAGTGACACATGCTTATAATCAAAGTACTTAGAGGGCTGAGACTGGAGGATCATAGGTTCTCAGCCAGCCTCAAAAACTTAATGAGACCCTGTTTCAAAATAAAATAAAATAAAATAAAATAGGGCTGGAAGTATAACTCAGAGGTAGAATGTTCCTGGATTCCATCTCTAGTACCACAAAAAAAGAGTAAAATCTATTTCCATCAGTTCATTAAAAAGCAGGAAAAGACAAATGTCATTACTCAATTTCTAAGAATAGATATTAATCTGACTTTATGTAACATTGATTATTGCTCAGTTATCCTTCATCAGGACCATATGGTTTCTCTTTTTCATATGCTATTATAAAAGTAAAAAATAAATAGAAATACATATTTATTTTGATACTTTTCTTTTTTAAGCTTGTTAATTTTTCTTTCTTTTTATTTTTTACTGGTATATTGTATTCATACATCTTAATGTGATGCAAGATTGTGGAGACATAATGAACATATCACTCAATTAGCCCTTACCCAGTTTCCACCCCATTCTATCCCTTTCCCTTCTTCTCATGTTTGGCATAGAGATTGATATTGATATGTTTGTTAAAGTATATCATTTGCATTAGATATTTTCTCTCGTCCCTCCTCCCATCCCCTCAGTTAGGTTGCCTTATTTGGCTATCTATAAAATCACCTTCTTTGTCTAGAGTTCCTCCTATGCTCCATTTCTGCCTTAGTATATTAGGGAGAACATGCAATTTCTTATTTTTTGTGACTGGTTAATTGCACTTCGTATAATGTCCTCCATTTCCATCTATTTTCTTGTAAATGAAGTAAGTTTCTCACCCTGCATAAGAGTCAGTTACTTTCTCACCCTGCACAAGAGTCAATCAAAATGCATCAAAGACTTAGAAATTAGACCACAGACTTTGAGGCTCCTTAAAGAGGGCATAGGTCCAACACTACTTCAACACAGTGGCGCAAATAAAAACTTTCTCAACAAGACCCCAAAGGCACAATAAACTACAAGGTGAATCAATACATAAGATTGCATGAAACTGAAGAGCTTCTGTGCAGCAAAGGAAACTATCAAGAACCTCAACTGAGAGCCAACAGAATGGGAGAAGATTTTTGTCAACTACTTCTCCAACAGAGGAATAATATCTAAAATATATAGAGAATTCAAGAAACTCAGCACTAAGAAAACAAATAACCCAATCAAAAAATGGACAAGTGAACTAAATGGACCCTTCACAAAGGAAAAAATTCAAATGGCCAATAAATGCATGAAAAAAATGCTCAACATCATTAGCAATCAAAGAGATGCAAATCAAAACTACCCTGAGATTTCACCTACTCCAACTAGAATGGCAATCATTCAAAAAACAAATAACAACAAATGTTGGCGAGGATGTGGAGAAGTGGTATTTTTCTTGATTGGAATATTCAAATACTGGCATAGGCAAAAGTAGATTCAGAATCATATTCATTGAAAACCCAATGCACTGTGGAAAATTCAATTATTACTATCATTTCAATTCAAAATATTTCATTGTGTTTGAAGTTTACCTACAAAAAAACAGAAAAAGAAACAAAGTTCTGTGCTCTGAGTGACTAGGATATATAATAGTTACTAGGACATATAAATAGCTAAATCTCAATGATTATATATGACATATTCTTAGGAATATATTAATTGAAAATAGCCAAGATGACCATCAATAGATGAATGGATTACAAAACTGTGGGATATGTACACAATGAAATTTTACTTAGCCAATAAAAAAAACTCAATTACATAATTTTCAGGGAAACGGATGGAACTGGAGGACATTATGCTAAGTGAGATTAGTCAGTCACAAAAAATAAGAAATCAGATGCTTTCCCTAATATGTGAAAGTTAAGGAGAAATGGGTCATAGGAGGAACTCTAGATGAAAAAGGAAATCCTATAGAGGAGCAAACAAGACAATCTAAATGAGGGGATGGGAGGGGGAAGAAGAACATTCTCTAAAACACACAATGTACTTAAACATATCAAAGTCAACCACTAAGCCAAGCAAGGGAAGGAGGGACGGGGAGGAAATGGGGTGGGAATTGAGTAGGGGTTAAATTGGTGATGTGTACATGTATGTACACACAAGTTTTTTACCCCAATATGATCTATGAATATAATGCACCAATAAAAATTTAAAAAATATATCTATTATTTATTTATTTAAATGTATTAATTTATTTTAAACAATGCCATAAGATGGCATTGTTTAACAATTAATTTAATTTAAACAATGCCATAAGATGGACATAATAAATGTCTTTTTATACATGATTAAATAACAGTTCATAGAGTTTGAATAACATTTAGGGTGTGAAGCCACACAGTGTGGTTCCAAGGCAATTTTATTCACTATTATATGCATTTGATAATTATTTATTGAATCAATTGAAGTATGAATTTTCTACAAAACTAGTTATATCTGGGTATGACACACAATAACTTCAAGATTAAGAGGAGGGAAGAACAAAGATAAGCTAGATTGTTCAAGGAATAGGCAACACTGAAGTGGAGTATTGAAAGCTAAGTTAGATCCAAGACACAGGGTGTAATATTCAGTGCATTTTGTGCATACAGAAGCACAGGCTCAGATTATGGAGTAGATAATAGCATAGGGCTGAAAGGGTAGCTTGGAAGTAGAATGTCCCTGGGTTCAACCTCCCAGTACCTCAGTATTTTTCAGGAGACAAGTCATAGTTCAGAGTGGTTCACAAGAAAGACTACCCTAGTGGTTTAGACCTGGGCATTGGCAAATGTTGCAGGAGTGCTCTTCCTTTCTTCATTTTTTTCCCAACATAAAACGTTATTTCAAGGGAAGGGGTTCTTCAATATGTACCTGCTTATTATATGGAATGAGTTAGCCTGTGATTGTATCCTTTGGCGCATATATTATTATTATGGATCTTTCCAATTTAAAATAACTAAGTATATGATGTCGGGGGAAGACAGAGCAATCATCAGATCATATTATCCATATGAAATCCAAGTCTGCTAGGAATTAATCTTTCACATTCCTACCACTTTCCATTTTCCCACACTCAAATTGTATTTGATATTCTAGCTTTTCTGCTCTGGTCACATTCTTGCATATTCCATCATCAAAGCTTGCCTTTGCAGAGCAATATTGTGACTTTAATCTCAGGAAAACCTTATTGTGCATATTTTTGAATCCCTAGTGCTGGAACTGAAGTTGGCATATTAGATAATTCACAGTATTGAGATTATAGGGGAAAAATCCATGACCATACTACACACCTCTGACTTTTGTCATTGAAACACATTAACTGTATGACCTTAGATAAATTACTTCAAAATTATTGTGAATATTAAACTAGTTGAATATATGCAGCACCGTAGACTGGCAACTGGGTCATGTACAGCCTGTGCAAAATTCACTGTTATAGTTGTTGTTTTTGAACTGAACTGCTAGAGGTAAAAGGACATCCTTGTTGTAGAGATCTGCCTTCTTTAGCCTTTTTTTTTTGCTCTCTAGACTGCCATTATTTTCTCAAAGACTGCCAAGAGGACATTTGTCTCCTTTAATGCCTATGTTTTTAAAATGGCAATGTTGCCTCAAATTTGTAAAAACATAACAATAAGAGCAGAAGTAGAAGAGTGAGGGGGTATGAATTGAGGACTGAAGGAAAAAGTGACGCTGAAGTTTTACTGGGTAGTTAAGAATAGGGAAACTGCCTCTGCGGACTTCTTCATATAAATGTTTTTTTTTCCATATACCTTCTCCCACAATCAGGCAAAGAGAAGCCTATAGAACATTATATATAACTGTTAAATGTTCTGGTCTGTTCGTGTACATTTCAGAATTCCTTGGTAAGTATTATCTATTTTTATGCTTTTGGCAAACTACCACCCCTTCTTCCAACATAGCTTTCCAAAATGATTCCAGAATCAGTCCAGGATTCTTTTGTTTCTGAACTAATAATTTTGGTTGGGACTTTTGCTATGTGAGGTACTCTATTTGTGTTTGCATGCATATTAAGTATTGTGTCGGTAAGATTTTACCATCCTGATACCATGTTTTGTTTATAGATATATTTTATAAATTATTCTATAAACAGAGAAAATAAGAACCTTTATAATCATTTTAAATTTTAAAGTGAAGGAATTGGCATTGACTCTAATGAATTCTGTTTGAAGTAATTATTTATAACTACCTCCAAATAGAAATAAAGATATGACACATTGAGACTCTGAAGAAAAATTTCTTAAGTAATTTTGAGTACTGAGGCATTTTCCATAAAAGCTCCTTTCTCACAGACTAATTGTCTGTTAGCATAATGTTTTATATGGTAAGTACTGGCTGCTTAACTTTTAATGTGTTTCTGACAGTTTGGAAACAACAGAGGAAAATTTTAAATAGTACTTACCTTTCACATGAAACTGTTGAATATATTGGAATTTTTTACAAAGGAGCTAGGACATTCATGATAAGGATAACACAATGTTGTAGAAGTTCTACTTTTACAAACTACAACTGTAAATTTAAAAAGATAACAAAGGAGAAATTAAAAGTCTACAATTGTGTATTTGTTCTGGATAGAACGCCATTTAATTTCAATTCATTGATCTCATATTTAATTGCTTAAAACATAACAACAGTAAGAATATACAGGGATTAGAATTATTCTTGTGTTTGGGACTCACTATTTGGTGAACTTAAAGAGGCCATTTGACTTCTCAATTTCAGTGCATTTAAGTATCAAGTAAAGATAGGAACATACATACCTCAGATACTGCTCCTGACTTCTGGACCAGCCTAAAGGTCACAGCTAACCATCACTTTATCACTAAAACATACAGTGTTAGTTAGTCCCAATTTTAGTGATAGTAACATTAAATCACTTATATGGTTGGTATGTATGCAGAAGAATTTGCACTATAAAGTTAATATTTTACCTTTCAAATTAATTATTTCTTTGGGGGTATTTTGAAAAACTGCTAATACATTTTTTTAGTCAAGCAGCCTAGAGTTTTATAATATTATAATGATTTCTATTTTGATAATTCTATATCTTTAAGATCTTTTCCTCTTTTCATTTTCATTATTTTTTTCCAGTTTCAGAATTACTTATTTATTCATCTTGGTATTCCATACAGTGTTTTTTTATCCAGCAGATAATAATAGTTGTAGAAATATTCCATAATGAGGCGACCCCCATCTATACCTGGAAGGACCCCAGGCCTCCGACCCTGGGCGGGTGGGCAGGCGCTGGCGGGGTGCCCCTAGGCGACCCCCCTCTCCACCCAGAAAGACTCCACCCAGACCCTGGGCGGGTGGGCAGGCGCTGGCGGGGCACCCCTAGGAGACTCCCCTCTCCACCCGGAAGGACCCCGTGGTCCAGAGCCCCTGGACCCCTGGCCCTGGGCAGGTGGGCAGGCGCTGGCAGGGCTCCCCTAGGAGACTCCCCTCTCCACCCGGAAGGACCCCATGGTCCGGAGCCCCTGGGCCCATGACCCTGGGCAGGTGGGCAGGCGCTGGCAGGGCTCCCCTAGGCGACCCCCTCTCCACCCGAAAGAACCCTGTAAAAAAGGAAAGAAAAAGAAAAAAGGAAAATATCGGAGAGGGGTCAAGGAGGTGGCGGGTGCCAGGATACTGGAGATGCAGACAAAACTTATCCAAATGAACTGGAATTATTGGAAAAATTCCCCGCTAAGGAGGACTGCTTCTTCTCTACATTGTTAAGAATCTTGGACATCACCTGTAAGGAGAGAGACTTTAGCGGAGACCAAGGAGAAAGACGGTGCTGAAAGCAGTCTCCGCGTTGGCGGTGGATAATTGTATTCAGGAGAAGCAGAAATCGGAGCCTACCAACCTTATTTATTATTATTATTATTTTTTTTTGAGAAATTACACCAGAGGTTGAATGCTACCGTCGTGCATGCTTAGAAGATTGGACAATACTCAGAGTGAAAAGAGAGCTTGGGAAAGATTTGAAATGGTGGAGGCAGTGGCAATGGCAGTGGCCAGTACTCAGGGGAGGCAGAGATCTGATACCTTACACCTGGAAATTTTGAAGTAATGACCCCAGAGGCAGAATGCTACCACCACCATGCACCCTCGATAACGTGGAACAAATAGTTGGGCGAAGAGGGTGCTTGGATTAGAGCCTGCCCAGAGGTGAGGCCGGCGAAGGACACAGCAAAGCTGGGATTGGAGCCTGCCGTGAGGCAAGGCCATGCTGGGGCCTCCGAGGCTGGGATCGGAGCCAGCTGAGGGGTTTGGCCAGTGTCGGGGCCAGTGAGGCCAGAACCGGGACCTCCCATGAGGGAAGGCTGCTGCTTGAGCCAGCGAGTTCTGATCAGTCCACCGGGTAGCCAGGCCACAACTGGGGCCGTCAAGAGTGGGATTGGTATTTGCAATGCGGCATGCACAGAGAAATATCACAGAAAATTAAAACCAGATGCTTCCCCTAATCAGCAATAACTAGGAGGAAACGGGAAACAGGAAGTGGTCAAACTATAGAAAGGGCCCTATAGTGAAGCAATTAAGGTGACCAATCAAAGGGTATGGAATAGGGGAGGATGGAGCCTTTTTAAAAAGCAGGAGGTACATAAACATATGTATCAAAGTTAATCACCAAACAAGCATGGGATTGAGGGAGGGGGAGGAAATGGGATGGGGGCTGGATGAGGGCTAATTGGATGATGTGTGCTTGTATATCCTCTCAAGTCTTATATTCCAATATGATGTATGATTACAATGCACCAATAAAATAAATTAAAAAAAGAAATATTCCATAATGAATTCCATAATGAATTCATCTGTCTAACTATCAAAGTATCACTTTATATACTGCAATAAATTGGACAATGCATGTATGACTCTACCATCTTTTACCACATTAAGATGTATGGCTACACTACACCAATAAAAATTTTTCTTTCTTTCTTTTTTTTTTTTTTTGCAGATGTGGGGATGGAACCCAGGGGCATTTGACATCCAAATTAAACCCCCTGCCCTGTTTTTTATTCTTTATTTTTGAAACAAGTTTTCACTAAGTTAAAGAGGGCCTCACTAAGTAGCTGAGGCTGTCCGTGAACTGTGATCCTAGGGTCTCAACCTCCCAAATACTGGGATTACAAGCATGCACCACCACACCTGGCTCCCAATTAAAATTTTTAAAAAAGAAAAATTCCAAAACTACTGTATTCTATACACAAACTCCCACAAGATTTTCAATAAAACAAGTGGTGACGATGAAAAATAATGAAATTATTAATTCATTTATAAGCATGATGTCACAGATTCTTATCCTATTTGTTACTGTCATTATTTATTTGAATGCTCAGTTGCCCTAGGTTTGGCTAGTGGGACCCCTTCATCATTGTACTTGTGAGATTTTGATATGTCTGATAAAGTTGTTCTTACTTTCTGAAGTTACAAGAAGATGGAAGTTAATTATTACATTCATATTACAAATGGAGACTCCGTATGTAGGTTTCTTCATATCAAATATTTTTTCCATATGCCTTCTCCCACAATCAGGCAAAGAGAAGCCTATAGAACATTATATACATCTGTTAAATATTCTGGCCTGTGCTTGTATATTCACTGCCCTAGAGCTGGAATCAGCCTTTTTTCCAAGTAATCATTCTTAGAAACAAAGATCTGGGTGCTATACATCCTTCTTGATACTGATTTTTTATTGTTTCTTGGGCCTTTTTGACTGGGGATTTTATGATAAATGGATACTGCTGCCTCTAGGCAGAAATCAGATTTAATCATAGGACTCTGCCTAGTGTTTTCCTCTTTTCTCAAGGAAAACATTCACAGGCTTCATATCATGACAGCAAACATATATTCTACATGTTTTTTGTGTTTTATCATTGTATTTCATGACAGCACAAGCAGATAACAGGTACATTGCCAAGGTATATGCTCTGGTTTTATTTTTCAGTAGGTGAGATACTTTGAGAGATGTAAATTTTAACAAACATTTTGGTCTAATTAGACCTGAATTAGAAAACAAAGTAAGTAAGTGGGCCATTAGTTAAAGCCATCCTTCCTATAAACATGGAGAGTTTATCATGACATAACAAATACCACTTAGCCTGAGCACCAATCCCTAAGATTTAAACCCTGTAGGACATCAAGCAAAAAAAAAAAAAAAAGTTGCCTGTATGTCAGTTGAATTAATATTTTCAGCATAACTACATTTCTCAAAGTCTACCACAGTAATTTGGTAAGTATGTGCTTAAGGGTCCTATGTAAAGGCTTGGTTTCCAAGGAGGTGGTAGGGAGGAGCTGTAGAATCTTGAGCAGTGAGACTTATGAGAGGTCCTTAGGTCACTGGGGGTATGCCCTCAAAAGGGACTGTGAGACTCTAGTCTCTCCTATTTTAATTCTTGGGTCAGGAGGTGATTGATTCTACTGAAACATGCTCCTCAATAATTAGCAGCTCTCACAAGAGGACCAGGCACATGGGCTGCTAAAGAACTCAAAAATCGAGAATTGTGAGCCAAAATAAACCTCTCATTACATCATTAGTATCCATGTCAGATATCTGTTATAGTAATAGAATTGTTGCCCCCTCCAACTTTAGATTAGAAAAGTGAAGAAAAAATAGTGGTTTGTATTTTTCATAACTTTCTATCCATTCTCTCTTTTTAAAAGTATTGAAATTGAACAGTTATTTTTATAGTATGTTAAGATAAAAAAGAAAGCTGGGTATTATGGTACATACCTATAATCCTAGTACTTGGGAGGCTTGAGACAGAAGAATCACAGGCTTAAGACCAGTCTCAGCAATTTAGTAAGATCCTCTGCAATTTAGTTTGCTACTTAGTTGTTCAAAATAAAAAGGAATGGTATAGAATGAGGGTGTTCTGGTTAAGATCCTCACTGCTATAATCCAAAAATGCCAAGACACTTGACTATACAGCTAAGTGTTATTTGCTCACACTGTTTTGGAAATTATTGGTTCAATTCATGATAGGCCAGGATCTAAAGCTCAGAGCATCGTTGACAGAAGCAGAAAGAGAGTGTACAAAGCTCTTCTCTTGCATTGTAAAAGCCAAAGCAAAAAGCAGAAGAACAGGTTGAGGAGAAGCCAGGCAATCCCCAAGGCTACACCCACAGGAACAACTCAAAGACCAACATTGCTGCCTTATGTCCTTGAGGTCTAAGAGGACATTCAAAATCCAAACCATTACAGGGGTTTTAGCTCAGAGGGAAAATATCCCTGGGTTCAATCCTCAGGAACCCCCCCCACACACACACACACACAAAGACACACACAAAGAGAAAGCTAAATAAATGTGATAAGTTTTATCAGGCACATCAAACATTTAATTGCAAATAAGTAATTCCAACCAAATAGTAAACATTTTAAAACAACGTTTTTCTCAAAGATATTGGCAGGTTGTATTATTTTATGTTACAAATCACCGAATCAATATATATTAGTGAGGTCACTATCAACCATTTTATGGTGGCAGACTAATTAATATATCTATGTGTTATTTTGCCAAATAATAAGCTAATAGCTTGTTAATATGAAATTAAAATAGAAAATTCTACCTATAAATCTTGGTTATTCTATTATTATGATATTCATTTTTGGTGAAATAATTTACTTATTATCATAATAAAATCATAATGATTCATTGCTAATATTTATTATAGTGTATTAGCCTAATAAGAAAACAAATATTAGTAATATTTCCTCAATTTTATACAAAATATTAATATTAGCCAGTCTTGGTGCCACACACCTGTAATTCCTTAAACACACCTCTAATTCCAATACTTGGGTGACTAAGATAAGAGGACTGAAGGTTTGAGGACAGCCTCAGGAACAAAAAGATAGTTTTAGGAACCTACCAAGACCCTATTTCTAAACAAAACATAATCATGGGGTGGGATGTATCACAGAGGTAGAGTGCCCCTGAATATGAATATTATATGTATATATACATACATATAGTATATGTATTATATATGATATATGATGTATGAATATATATCATATATGATATATGAATATATATGATATATGATGTATGAATATATATCATATATGATATATGATTATATATGATATATGATGTATGAATATATATCATATATTATATATTATATATGAATATATATCATATATTATATAAATATACATACATAATCTCTCAATATATGTACATATATAGAGAGAAAAATGAAGAACAAATGTGTATGTATGTGTGAGTGTGTGTGTGTGGAGAGAAAGTGAGCAAGAGAGCTTGAGAGTGAGCAAGAGAAAGAGAACAAACACCTTATTGTAAGAACATAAGTAGCCTTTCCAAGGCTACAGAGTTCATTTGTATAAAAGCTGAAGGTTAACTCAAGTTTTCTCATTCTAAAACCACTTACTTTTAAACCAGATGACAAACCAGCCTCCAATAGTGAAATTTAGTCTGTAAGAAAGAACAAGTTAACTTTGTAGACCACAAAATGTCTGAAGTCTGTATTTATTTGGGCAGAACTCCAGAATTACAGGTCTCTTTGTTAGTTGACACAGTGAAATTAAAAATTTTCCTTAAATTCTTCTTTAAAATAGAAAGGACAATTAAGCTTATGAGATGATGTATGTACTCATACCAAAAATAAGTTTTGTGCCTGAGTCCACTGTTTTTCCAATCTAGAACTTGGATTCTTGTAAAGGGTACAAATGGGAATCAGTGTGCTACCTTAACCATGACTTCTGAATTTCTTTGTCAATAGGAAAAGGAATTGCATTATGGTGGAGGGGAAGAAGGAGACTGTGTGTTTATGTCTGTGCCATTTTGGAAATTGTGCAATATAGGTGGAGAAATAACTGAATCTGGATATCAGTAGGAAAGACTCAAGAAGAAAAAAGAAATGGAGCTATCATTTTCCTCTCTCAGGAATATGAAGTATGAGTCTTAATTGAGCTCCAAAGTTCAATTTGCACTAATAATATTATATTTTTTCATTACTCTTATGTTGGCTATGGTTAGTACTTGTGTATAGATATGTGTGTATGTGTGTGTGTGTAAAATAACATTTATAGTAGAATGAGATGGCAAAATTGAAGTGGTATTAATATGACAAATTTTTAGATTTTATTGTAATTTGAATTTTTAGTGTCTACAATAAGTAATGAAGGTAATTGGAAGCATAGTCTTACTGGAAAGTTCTTTCTGAAGTGATTTTTACTAAAAATATAATCATAAACAGGGAATGGTGGTGCATGTTTGTAATCCCAGCTTTTGGGAGGCAGAGACTGGGGGATCGTGGCTTGTGGACAGCCTCAGCTACTTAGTGAGGCCCTCTGCAACTCAATGAGATCCGATTTCAAAATAAAAAATAAAAAATAGGGCAGGGGGTTAGTTCAGAGGTTGAATACCCCTGGATTCCATCCCCAGATCTGCAAAAAAAAAAAAAAAATCATATAAGAGACGTAATCATGAGAAATGTAATTGTTGTATCAGTATAGTGGTGTGTGAGTTTATTCAGTTTCTTTGAGTTTAAATACTTGGAATTAATTTTACTTTCCCTCTTATAGCAATATGCTCTTGGGCAGGTTTCTCAATTTCTATAATGCTAATTTCTTCATGTGATATCAGATGACACTGAGTTTTTAAAACAATATGAGAGGCCGGGCGTGGTGGTGCACGGTTGTAATCCCTGCGCTTGGAGGGCAGAATCAGGAGGATTGCGCAGGTTCTAAACCAGCCAGCTGTGCTGGCTTAAGAGACCCTGTTTCCAATAGAGTAGAAAATAGGTCTGGGAGTGTAGCGCGGAGGTAGAAAGGCTTCCCAGGAACCCCAGTATTACCAAAAACAAACAAACAAACAAACAAACAAACAATATGAGAGGTAAATGAGATATTTTATATCATATTCTTAGTTTAATGTTTATTATAGGTCAATAATGGTTCGCTGCCCAATGCAGAGTCCTTTAGTACCAGCTGCCTTTTATCCCTATCCCTATTATATCTTAAAAAAAAAAAAAAAAAACCACGCCGGGCTTGGTGGCGCACGCTTGTAATCCCCCCGGCCCCCGTGCTTGGGAGGCGGAGACAGGAGGATCGCACTGGCTTAAGAGACTCTGTTTCCACATAAAAATGTTAAAAAATAGGTCTGGGAGTGTAGCCCGTGGGAGTGTATACCAGAGGTAGAAGGACTTCCAGGAACCCCAGTACCATCAAAAAAACAAAACAAAACAAAACAAAAAACTCTGAAAGTCTTATTCTTGGTATAATACAGAGGACATAACATCATCTGCTTCCTGTGGCCTTCCTCAAACAATCTACAAAGGAAAATTGCCAGCACTGAACTCCAGAGTTTCTCACTTTCAGGACTTTCTATAGATAAATAATAAATTAAGTAGATATAAAGATTGATTGATTGATAAATATAGTATGCTGATTAAATATTTTACCCAAGAAGAAAAAAAAAATTTTTGGTGGTACTGGGGATGGAACTCAGGGGCCTTCTACCTCTGGGCTACACTCCCAGACCTACTTTATATTTTATTTGGAAACAGGGTCTCTTAAACCAGCTGAGGCTGGCTTCAAACCTGCATAATCCTCCTGTCGCAGCCTCCCAAGGGCGGGGATTACAAGCATGCGCCACCACACCCAGCTAGAAGAAAATATTTTAACCGAATAAATCTATTGGTATCAGTAGTGTTATTAATATTTCTAGCTTAAGAAAAACAAATGAAAAATAAGATTTACTATTTATGTTTATTAAAATACTTACCATGGGGTGAATATATAATATTGCTTAGTACAATGAAAAGAACTTTTTGATTCTGCTTCAAAGGTCTATGTATGCTTTTGTGCCAAAACCATGCTGTTTTTATTATTATGGCTTTTTAGTATAGTTTAAAGTCAGGCATTATTTCTCCTGCGTTGTTGTTGTTGTTGTTGTTGTTGTTGTTGTTGTTGTTGTTGCGGAAAACTACTTGTACTATTCTGGGTTTTTTGTTGTTTCAAATAAATTTAAAAACTGAGACTGATTTTTCTATGTCTGATTATGATTTCTCCTGCATGTTTTTTGTTGCTAAGAACTACTTTGGCTATTCTGGGTTTTTTGTTGTTTCAAGTAAATTTAAGGACAGATTTTTTTTCTATGTCTGTGAAGAATAATCTTGGTAATTTAATGGGTGTTGCATTGAATCTGTATATCACTTTGGAAAGTATAGGTATTTTGATGATATTTATTTTGCCTATGCAAGAATATGGTAGATCTTTCCATCTTCTAAGTTCTTCTTTGATTTTTATCAATGATTTGTAATTTTCTTTGTAGAGGTATTTTACCTCTTTGGTTAAATTTATTCCTAAGTATTTTATTTTTGTGGGATATCCTGAGTGGAAGTGTTTTCTGAATTTCTTTTTCAGTGAATTTATGGTTGGCATAAGAAAAATTTTTTTTTATTTTTTAAGATTTTTTTTTTATCCAGACACTTTCTAAATTGGTTGATCGGTTCTATAAGTCTTTTGGTAGAGATTATTGGGTCTTTAAAGTATAGTATCATGTCATCTGCAAATAGGGACAATTTTAGTTCTTCTTTTCCTATTTGTATTCCTTTGATTTCATTCTCTTGCCTTATAGCTCTGGCTAGAGTCTCAAGTACTATATTGAAAAGAAGTGATGATAATGGACATTCTTGACTTGTACCTGTTTTTAGGGGGAATTCTCAGTGTTTTCCCTGATTAAATATGAGTTGGTTATGGGCCTATTGTATATTGCTTTTATGATGTTGAGGTATATTCCTTTTATTCTGATTATCTGCAGTGTTTTTAGCATAAATATATGTTGAGTTTTGCCAAATACTTTTTCAGCATTTATTGAAATGGCCATATAATTTTTGTTTTTGGTTTGGTTGATGTGATGAATTACATGGATTAATTTTTGTGTGTTGAACTGGCCTTGTATCTCTGAGATAAATCCTACTTGATCATGTTGTATGATTTTCTTTATGTGGTTTTGAATGCATGTTGCTAGTATTTGTTGAGCAGTTTTGCATCTAAGTTCATCAACGGTATAGGCCTGTAGTGTTTGTTCCTTGAGTAGTCTTTATTTGGTTTGGGCATTAATGTGATGTTTGCTTCATAGAATGTATTTGTGAGAATCTCAATTCTTTCTATTTCACAAAATAGATTGAGAAGTATTGGGATTATCTCTTCTATAAAGGTTTTGTAATTCACTTGGGAAACTATCTGGTCCACAAATCTGCACACTTACAGCCAATTAATTTTTGACAATGGGGCTAAAAACATACACTGGAAAAAGTATATCCTATTCAACCAACGTTGGCAAAACTTGTTAACCTTATGCAAAAAAATGAAAATAAACCACACTTTCTCACCCTGCACAAGATTACTATGGATGAAAGACTTGGAAATTAGACCATAGATCTTGAAACACCTTGAAGAGTTTATAGGTCCAACACAGCAACACATAGGCACAGGTAAAAACTTTCTCAACAAATCTTCAAAGGCACAAAAAACTAAAAGGCAGATCAATTCATGGGACTGAATTAAACTGAAGAGCTCCTGTAAAGCAAAGGAAACTATCAAGAACCTCATCAGAGAGCCAACAGAATAGAAATAAATTTTTGTCAACCATTCCTCCAATACAGGACTAATATCTAGAATATACAAAGATCTCAAGAAATTCAGCACTAAGAAAACAAATAACCTCATCAAAAAGTGAGGAAACTAAATAGACACTTCACTAAAGAAGAAATTCAAATGGCCAATAAATGTGGAAAATCTTCAACATCATTAGCAATCAGATAGATACAAATCAAAACTACCCTGGGATTTCACCTAACTCCAACTAGAATGGCAATTATTCAAAACTTAAACAACAAAAAATGCTGGTGAGGATGTGGAGTAGGAACTTAATTACATTGTTGGTGGGACTGCAAATTATTGCGACCACTTTGGGAAGCAGTACGGAGGATGCTCAGAATAATGGGAATGAACCTACCATATGATCTTTTGGATAGGTTTGGGTATCTACTCAAAGAATAGAAACCAAACTCTGAACTAATGCATGTATACCTATTCATAGCTATGCAATTCACAATTGCCAAACTGTGGAACCAACCAAGATGTCCATAAATGGATGGATTGCAAAACTATGGGATATGTATACAATGGAATTTTACTATATTTACAGAGAATGAATGGAACTGAAGAATATTATGCTAAGTGAGTCACAAAAATTAAGAAATCAGATGCTCTATCTAATATGTGGAATCTAGGGAGAAAGACGGTCATAGAAGAAATTCTAGATAAAGAAAGAGAAACTGTAGATGAGCAAATAAAGCAATCTAACTGAGGGGGATGGGTTGGGGAAAGAGAGAAATTCCCTAATGTATATGATGTACCTTCACAAATTTATCAGTCAATCACTAAGCCAAACATGAGAAGGAGGAAATGGAGAGGGAATTGGGTAAGTGGTAATTGAGTGATGTGTGCATGTATGACTCTACCATCTTATACACCATTAAGATGCATGACTACAATGAACCAATAAAAAGAAAAAAAAACTTTTCACATGGCATCATATTTAATTTTCATTAAATATGTGAAGAAATGGAACTGAGATACCATACTACATGCCAAGTACAAACAGTTAATGAGTCCCAGGTATAAGCATCTTGTGCTCTTAACTACTAAGATGTTCAATTAACTGAGGGGATCACCTGACTGCAGATGAAAGAGGTAAATAAAAACACTTAAAATTTGATAGAAGATAAATCAATGTTTTAAGATAGAGGTGATTAATAAAATGCATTCCTATGTAAGTATTTATCTTTCTAACTCCCTGATAAGACACATTCACATTCTAGTTTTTTAAGTATCCTACAGTTTTACTAAGTATAACTGAATAATAATGGTAATAATAATAATAGTAAATTAGATATAATGAATTTGAAGTTAATAAAAATAAACTTCTGTATTTTTTACTTACATGGCTATCTAGGTTTTTTTTTTTTTGGTGTGTGTGTGTGTGCGTGTGTGTGTGTGTATGTGTGTGTGGGGCGGTACTGGGGTTGGAGCCCAGGGGCTTTTTCTATCTCCAGTCTATTTTATACTTTATTTGGAAACAGGGTCTCACTAAGTTGCTAATAGCCTCACTGAGTACCTGAGGTTGGCTTCAAACCTGTGTGATCCTCCTGTCTCAGCCTCCCAACTGCTAGGATTACAAGCGTGCACCACCACACCCAGCAGATTTTTATGTTTATAGCAGCACAGTTCACAACAGCCAAATTATGAAACCAATTTAAGTGCTCATTAACAGATGAATGGATAACAAAAATGTGGTATACATACACAATGGAGTTTTACTTATCAATAAAGAAGAACAAAATTATGTCTTTTGCAGAAAAATGGGTGGAAAGAGAATATTATGGTAAGTGAGATCAGCTAGTTTCAGAAAGTCAGGTTATAAGTTTTCTGTCCCACATGAAAGCTAGAGAGGATGTAGAAAACAAAAGAGAATTTAGACAAATGAGATATACCAGTAGAATAGCTGAAGGAGATTGGTGATGGGAGATGTAGAGAAGAAAAGGAGAAGGGATGAAGGAAACAGCTCAAATAATGTGAAGTCCAGATATGAAGGTATCACTATCAATTTCACTAGTGTGTATGGAAGATGGGAGTGGGGTGGGTTCTGTGTGCTGTGTACATGTGTGTCTGTGGCACTTTGAAGCTGATTATGATGTAAAATTACAGTGCACCAATATAAGAATATATAAAATAAATTATCAAGCATTTGTTGCATCCAGAGGTATTCCTGGATTATTTGTCAAAAATATCTGTGATCTGTTTTTCTAAATGATTTTTTTATTTTGAAAAATGTTACTTTTTTTCCAGTGTATTTTAAATATATTTGTATTTTTATAACTTGCTTCAATCCTTCAAAGTGTTTAAAATATCTTAAAAATTTTTGTTTAAAATAAACAGTGCTTAAGTAGTAATAACAAGGTAGCCAGTGTTAGCTTAAACTGAGAAAAATAATCAGCATTTTTCTGTCTGGAGAGAGCAAAATAATTTTAAAGTCGTAGAACTTGGAAATTCTTGAAAAACAAGAAAGAACTTATTTCTAAGAAGGCATCCTAGTATAATGAAAAGCACTAAGTTAGCTGGACTGGCTGACCTTGAGGAATTGGGGGTGTTGCACTCTTACTTTGCCTCTTTTGTCCTGAGGAAAATCAGAAGTGAGGGTGTCCTTGGGGGCCCATTCATTCCATGCCCCCATCTTAGAGCAACAACAATGATGCCCAACTTGTCCAAGTAGTGAAGTAGTTCCCAGTAATCTTTCAACTACAGGAAGAAGCTTTGAATTCTTTTTTTTTTTGCCAGTGTATGTATATATATATATATATATATATATATATATATATATATATATATATATATACATATATATATATATTTAAATTGGTGCATTGTATTTATACATCATAATGGGGTAAAAAGACTTGTGTAGACTTAAATGCACACATCACCCAGCCAGCCCCCACCCAGTCCCCACCTCCCTACCTCCCCTTCCCTCCCACCCATGCTTGGTTTAGTGGTTGAGTTCGATATGAATTAGTACATCATGTGCTTTAAAGAGTTTCCTTCTTCCCCCTTCCATCCCCACAGTTAGGTTACCTTATTTGCTCCTCTATAGGATCTCCTTTTTCACCTGGAGCTTCTAGTATGACTCCTTTCATTCTAGCTTTCACATATTAGGGAAAGCATCTGATTCCTTACTTTTTGCGACTGACTAATCTCACTTAGCATAATGTTCTCCAGTTTCATCCATTTTCCTCAAAATACCACAATTGTATTACATTGTGTACATACACCATAGTTTTGTAATCCAATCATCTGTTGATGGACATCTTGGCTGGTTCCATAGTTTGGCTATGGTGAATTGTGCTGCTATGAACATAGATACACACGCATTAGTTTGGTTGTTTGTTTTTTTTTTTTCTTTTGGGTAGATACAAAAAAGTGGTATTGCTGGATCAAATGGTAAATTTGTTCCCATTCTTCTGAGAATCCTCCATACTCTTTTCCTAAGTGGTTGCACTAATTTGCAATACCTCCAATAATGTTTTATAGTTCCCATTTATCCACATCCTCACCAGCATTTGCTGTTGTTTGTGTTTTGAATGATTGCCATTCTAGTTGGAATTAGGTGAACTCTCAGGATAGTTTTGATTTGCATCTCTCTGATTACCAATGATCTTGAGCATTTTTTCATGCATTTATTGGCCATTTGAATTTCTTCTTTTGTGAAGTGTCTATTTAGTTCTCTTGTACACTTTTGATTGGATGATTTGGTTTTTTAGTGTTGAGTTTCTTGAGTTCTCTGCATATTCTAGGTATTAGTCCTCTATTGGAGGGGTAGGGGCAAAAATCTTTTACCATTCTGTTTGCTCTAAATTGAGGCTCTTGACAGTTTCCTTTGATGAACAGAAGCTCTTCAGTTTCATGCATTCCCATGTATTGATTCACCTTTTGGTTTGTTGCACCTTTGGGGCCTTGTTGAGAAAGTTTTTAATCTGTGCCTATGTGTTGCAGTGTTTGACCTATGCCCTCTTGAAGGAGCTTCAAGGTCCATGGCCCAATTTCCTTGTCTTTGATCCATCTTGAATTGACTCTTGTGCAGGGTGAGAAAGTGGGATTAAGTTCCAATTTTCTGCATATGGTTAACCAGTTTTGCCAACACCATTTGTTGAAGAGGCTGGCTTTTTTCCAATGTATGTTTTTGTCCCCTTTGTCAAAAATGAATTGGCTGAAATTTTGTGGACTTGTTTCTGGGTCTTGTATTCTGCTCCATTGGTCTATGTATCTGTTTTGGGCCAGTACCATGCTGTTTTTATTACAATGACTTTGTAGTATAGTTTAAAGTCAGATATTGTGATTCCTCCTGCATTGTTTTTGTTGCAGAAATACTTTGGATATTCTGAGATTTTTGTTATTCCAAATAAAATTAAGGACTGATTTTTCTATGTCTGTGAGAAATAATATTGGTAGTTTAATGGACATTGCATTGAATCTGTAGATCACTTTTGGAAGGATGGCCATTGTAATGATATTTATTCTGCCAATCCATGAACATGGAACATCTTTCCATATTCTAAGATCTCCTTCAATTTCTTTTTTCAGTGTTTTATAATTTTATTTGTACATATATTTTACATCCTTGGTTAAGTTTATTCCTAAGTATTTTATTTTTTTGTGGGAGATCCTGAGTGGAAGTGTTTTCTGAATTTTTTTTCCAGTGGATTTATGGTTGGTGTACATAAAAACTTCTGATTTTTTAAGATTGACTTTGTATCCAGACACTTTGCTGAATTTGTTGATCAGTTCAATAAGACTTTTGGTTGAGTTTGTTGGGTTTTCTAAATATAGTATCATGTCATCTGCAAATAGTGAAAGTTTGAGTTCTTCTTTTCCTATTTGTACTCCTCTGATTTCCTTTTCTTGCTTTGTTGCTCTGGCTAGAGTCTCAAGTACTATATTGAAGAGAAGTGGTGATAATGGACATCTTTGTCTTGTTCCCGTTTTTAGGGGAAATTCTTGAAGTTTTTCCCCATTTAGTATGATGTTGGCTGTGGACTTATTATAGATTGCTTTTATTATGTTGAGATATGTTCCTTCTATTCCAATTCCCTGCAGTGCCTTTATCATAAATGGATGTTATATTTTATCAAATGCTTTTTCAGCATCTATTGAAATGTTCATGTGATTTTTGTCTTTAGTTCTGTTTATATGATTAATTACATGGATTCATTTTCGTATGTTGTACCAGTCTTGCATCCCTGGGATGCACCCTACTTGTTCATAATGTATGATTTTCTTTATGTGTTTTTGAATGCATGTTGCTAGTATTTTGTTTAGCAGTTTTGCATCCAAATTCATCAAAGATATAGGCCTGTAGTTCTCCTTCCTTGAACTGTCTTTGTTTGGCTTTGCTATTTATGTGATGTTTGCTTCATAGAATGTATTTGGAAGAGCTCCATTTTTTTCTATTTCATGAAATAGATTGAGGATTATTGGTATTATCTCTTCTATAAAGGTTTTATAGAATTCACTTGTGATCCCATCTGGTCCTGGGCTTTTCTTTGATAGTAAGCTCTTTATTGCTGCTTCAATTTCTTTGATTTTTATTGGTTGGTTTAAGTGTTCTATATATTCTTGACTCAGTTTAGGAAGGTTGTATTTATCTAGAAAGTTGTCAATTTCCTCCAAATTTTACATTTTGTTGGAGTATAGTTTTTCAAAGTAGTTTCTAACAATCATCTGTATTTCTACACTATCAGTAGTAATATCTCCTTTTTCATCCCTTATCTTCATAATTTGGGTTGACTCTCTCTTTTATTTAGTTAGGTTGGCTAGTGGTTTGTCTATCTTTTTAATTTTTTAAAGAAGCTAGCTTTTGGTTTTGTTGATTTTATGTATTGTTTTTTTATTCTCTATTTCATTAATTTCTGCTCTGATTTTAATAATTTCCTGTTTTCTACTGGATTTGGGGTTAGATTGTTCTTGTTTTTCAAGGCTTTTGAGGTGTGTCCTTAGGTTCTTTATCTGATGATATTCTGTTTTTCTTATGTGAGCACTCAGTGCTATAAATTTTCCTCTTAATACTGCTTTCATAGTGTCCAGAGGTTTTGATATGTTGTATCTTTGTTTTCATTTGTTTCTAGAAATTTCTTGATTTCACCTCTTATATCTTCTATGACCAATTCTTCATTCAGAAGTGTGGTGTTCAGCCTCCACATGCTTATGTGGTTTATTTGGGTCTTTTTGTAGTTGATTTCTAACTTCATTCCATTATAGTCTGATAAGACACAGGGAAGTATGACAAATTATTTTAATTTGCTAGTGCTCAGTTTGTCGTCTATGATGTGATTGATTTTAGAGAAGGTTCTGTGAGCAGCTGAGAAAAATGTGTACTCCTCTGTAGTTGGGTGAAATATTCTATATATGTCCAACAGGTCCATTTGATTAATGTTGTTTTTTAGTTCTGAGGCATCTTTACTGACCTTTTGTCTAGATGATCAGTCTAATGGTGTGAGAGGTGTGTTAAAGTCCCCCAGTATTATTGTATTGGGATTTATGTATGGTTTAATATCATAGAGACTTTGTTTTATAACAGTAGCTGCACCCATGTTTTAGGCATAAATGTTGATTATTGTTATTTCCTCTTGCTGTATTGTTACTTTAACAGTAAGAAATGACATTCTTTGTCTCTTCTAATAAGCTTTGGCTTAAAGTCTAACTTGTCTGATATCATAGTTGCTATTTCTGTTTGTCTTTGAGTTCCATTGGCATGGATTACCTTGCTCCAGCCCTTTACCTTCAGTTTGTTTCTATCTTTACTTGTAAGGTGTGTTTCTTGCAAGCAGCAGATAGATGGGTTCTATTTTTTAATCCATTTTGCCACGCTATGTCTTTTTATTGGAGAGTTGAGGCCATTTATAATCAGTGTGATTATTGAGAGATGATTTTTAATTCCTAACATGTTGAGATTTTATTTCTGTTTGAAGTACTGTTCTTTTTTGCTTAGTAGTCTGCTGGATGTAAATTCTTGTTTCTCTGGTTCTGGCATGTAGTTCTTGTTTCTTCTTTGTAGTTAATCTCTTTGAGTATTTTCTCTAGTGCCGGTTTTGAAGACATAAATTCCTTCAGCTTCTGTTTGTCATTGAAGCTTCTTATTTCCCCATCTAATTTGAAAGATAGTTTTGCTGGGTAGGAAATTTTTGGCTGGAAGATGTTTTCTCTTTCAGAGTTTGAAATGTGTTACTCCACACCCTTCTGGCTTTCATGACTTGGTTTGGGAAGTCTGGGGTGATTCTAATTGGTTTGCTTCTGAATGTCACTTGGCCTTTTGTTTTTTGTTGCTTTTAAGATTCTCTCTTTAGCTTTTACATTGGTCATTTTAACTATTATGTGGCATGGGGAACATTTTCTCAGACCTTGTCTAAAGGGAGTTCTATTTGTTTCCTGGACCTGTGTATCGACCTCTTGCTCTATGTTTGTAAAATTTTCCACTATTACTTCTTTGAAGAGATTGTTGATCCCTTTGATTTGACCTTATTTTCTCTCCTCTATGCCAATAATTCTTAGGTTAGATCTCTTAAGATAGGCCCATATTTCTTCAATGTCCAATTCCTGTTGAGAAATTGTTTTTTTTCTATATTACAAACTATGCATTCAATTTTGAAGTGATCATCTTCTAGGAGTGAGATTCGATTCTCCATGTGGTTTAATCAATTGTTTATTGTTTGAATTGATGCCTTTACTTCAATGATTGCTACCTTTATTTCTTTCAGACTGTCTCTAAATTCTAAAATCCTGAATTATTTCTACAGTTACATTTCTTATTTATTTATTTATTTATTTATTTATTTATTTATTTATTTATTTTGGTGGTACTGGGGTTCCTGGAAACCCTTCTACCTCTGGGCTACACTCCCAAACCTATTTTATACTTTTTTATTTGGAAACAGGGTCTCTTAAGCCAGTGCGGCTGGCTTCGAACCTGTGCGATCCTCCTGTCTCCATCTCCCAAGCGTGGGGATTATAAACATGTGCCACCATGCCCGGCAACATTTCTGATTAATTCTTCTGGAAATCTCTGCATTTCTGTGTTATCAGGTTTTGTTATTGTGGAGTTGTGAGGGCTCATTGCTGTTGCTCCTCTTTCCAATCATTTCAGAAGTTTGTACCTGTTGTTTTTATAAATTTCTTTCAGTCTCTAGGTGTCATCTGGTATATTCAAGGGAAAGTTGTGTTCAACAGTGAAGGTTGAGTAAGGAGGGATGAGAAGGAGTAAATTGAAGAACAGGGTATAGTTGGATAGGGTCGAATAGTATGAGCATATGAGTTTGTAAGGTCGTATATACTAGAGATTAGAGATATTACCAATTTAGTAGAATTCTAGTAACCAATGTATAGTTTCTGGTATAGTGATATGAATTTGCTTCAATACAGGAGTAGGGAGCGAAAAGAAGGGAAAAGAAAGAGGAAGGATAGAGACAAGAGAGTAGATTTGTACAAGGGAAGAAGCTTGGAAGAGGATTTGGTATGGGGGTTAAAAAACAACAAAAACAAACAAAACAAAATAAAAATAATAAAACCAAAACTAATCAATACAAAAAAACCACAAATGCCTTCCAAATAAAGAAAAAAAAGAAAAAAGCAATCAAATACACAAAAAAATAAAAAAAAGCCATCCCAACAGTGAATTGATTTGACTCTACAAATAAATTCAGTAGTCTCTTTCTCTGCAGATACCAATTGCTATGGGACCCTTTCCCTCTTTGAGTCTGGTTCTCTCAGTCTTCTCAGTTTATGCAGATGGTTGGCATCAATGGGGTTGGATTTAATATTGAGTGAAGGTCACCTTCCACACTTTCCACAGATCTGGAGTCTAGGTCTCTCCCTGACTCTGTTGGCAGCGTATGCCTCTGAGACTGAACTCAGTGTAGGAGTCTCTGTTCTACACAGATAGAACTGGGCTAGTCTGACTATTCCCTTTTCCCCAAAATTAAAATGTCTGTGGTGTTCCCAGCAAACCTACTCATTGGGATTAGAGTTAAGCATAAAATTTCCCCCATCATTTCCACTGATCTGAGCCTGAGTCTGTCTAAGCTTTCAATATGATCAACAGAAGATCTCACTCCCACCTTCTCTGGGTTCTTCTCCAGTTCACCATGACTTCACTTATTGTGCTCTGGATCTCTGGGGGGGGGGGGGGCGAAATCTCTGCTGCCACTGCTCCTTCCCTGAGTTGTATCCAGGGAGTTTGTCACACCTGCGCCAGACTCTGAGGTCGCCGAGCTGAGGGCTTTCCTTCCAAGAACTGCGACTACTAGGGTGTAGTAGTTTCTGCCACCCCTACTCCTGCATTGCATTGAGCTGCTATATCTCCTATCTAGAAAGTTTATCAATGCTGGTTGTGTCCCTGAGGGTGCAATGCTGGGATTTCTCCTCTAGGGGCCGCAATTACACTTAGGATTGTTCTGGTGAGGGGTGGGACTTCTGCTGAAGCTTTCCTGGGCATGTTGAACTCACCACTGCTGATGGCAATATGGCATCTTTGCCATGCCCTCGGCCATGAGTCTGGCATATCTCCCCTCTTGTTTGAGCTCCGCTCTGATTTCCTGGAGACCATGATGGACTTGGCCACGGAAAATGGCGGCTCATCTTCATGCTGAAAGAACTGCTGAATTACATCTGACTGGGCAGCAATTGGTCATTTCAGCTCCTTCACTTCTCCTTGCTGGAGTTTAGGTCTGTGAGGCAAGGTGACATAGGTGCCGTGGCCGCTGCAGTGATGGGCAGGTTTATTTCCTGCTTCTCTGGCTAAAAAAATCTTTTTTTTTTTCTGTCTCTTGTATTTATAGTTTTTATTTCTCTAATGCTAGTATTTTCTGACGCTGTAAGGCATTATTTTTGCACTATGGAGATCAAGTGTCAGCTGTACTCATAGAAGCTACTTTACTTGGTCACCATCTTCCCTAATTTTCCAAAAGTTCACTTATTAAGAAAATGTTAACTAATGGCATTCATAGGTTCAAGTGAGTAGTTTTTGACACATAACATTTTCTTACCTTAAATTTAATTGATACAGTCTAGGAAAAGATCTTAAATTAATTTTTGACGTGTAGATTAAAATTTCACAATTTAAGAGGAAATGGTACTGTACAGCTATACTTCCACCTGATACTTAATTATCATTCCTTTCACCTGAGTAAAATTATTTGTCTAGAATACCTACACTCAAGGGATGTGTGCATTGTTTAAAAGAAAGATGACATTTTTATCACTTTCTTGTTATGTGTTTTTTGTTATTGACCAATCCACCTTCTTTATTGGTGAGTTTAAATTGATAATTTGCATAATACTTGGAAGAATTTTTTTCAATAAAATGTAGATATTGTAGCATACTGTGAGAGCTCTTCAAATTTGTCTCTCTTGCCATTTATTTAAGTCAAAATACTTGAGAAAACTCATCATTTCTATATTATGGAAGCCAGAGGTGATTTAAGGAATGCTTGGGTGAGTTTGATAAAAATACTTCTTAGAGTCTTTTTACAATGCTAATATTTAAAGACAACACTGAAAATCTAACATTGACTTATACTATGCAGAAAAAAAGTGCTTTGCTTTGCTCAAAGTGTACAGATGAAATTCAGAACAATTGTAGATAATCTTGCTGAGGAAAAATCATTCTAATGTTATAAACATTCAACATTTCTTTCCTCTGTAAAATGAAAAACATATTTATAAAACAAGATATACACATTTCTAATATCCTCTGATACAATCTTTTGGAATACTGCTTTTTTTTCTGTACAGAAAAGAGAACACATGTTGAGGGTTATTATTTATTTATTTATTTATTTATTTGGATGGTGAAGCAGGAGGATAACAGGTTCAAGGTCAGCAAGTGGCAGTTAGCGAGAATATGTTTCAAAATAAATATATAATTAAAAAGTAATGAAATTCAAATGTCAGACTAATGCATATATATTTATGTTTATAGTTGTACAATTCACAGATGTCAAACTATGGAACCAGGCAAAATGTCCATCAAAGATGAATGGATTACAAAACTATGGGATATGTACACAATAAATTGTAGTCAAATAAAGAACAAAATTATGCCCTGTGCAAGAAAATAGGTGGAACTGGAGAAGATTATGCTAAGTGATATTAGTCAGTCACAAAAATTTAAAAATTGGATGCTCTCCCTAATATGTAAAAGTTAGGGAGAAAATGGGTCATAGGAATGACACTTGACAAAGAAAAAGAAACCTTAGATGAGCAAATCAGGCAACTGATGGAGATAGAAGAGAAAAACTGTCAAATTCACATGATGTACATTCACTAACATATCAAAGTCAATCACTAAGCTGAACATGATAAGAAGAGTGTAGGGGGGAAATAAGATGGAAACAGGGAAAGGTTAAATGGGTGATGTGTATATGTATGCCTCTATTATCTTGAATCCCATTAAGATGTACGATTACAATGCACCAATAACATTTTTTTTAAGTATTGGTGGTATAGCTTAGTGGTAAAATGATCCTGAGTTCAATTCCCAGTAGCACAAAAGAAAAAAAATTAAAAATAACAATGCAAATATTGTTAAAGCCCCTCATCAGTCTTTTCTCTCTTCCCAGTAATATCAATAAAATTTTTGTTTGGCTTATAAACATTTGGTTACATTTTAGTTTTGCATAATATATGTATATATCATATTCTGTACTTAAGGTTTTACATATAGCATATTTGACATATGCAACCTACTTTTTCCAAAATATATTTTATTTTTAGATTTATATATGTTGACACAAATCTATTTCTTTCATACTACCTGGTAAAGAATAATTTATTGCTGGACATAGCCACAACTTATTTTTTCCTACTGAAAACAAGGCTGAAATGACTATCCCATTGTGTAACTATTAGCATATCTCTGCAAGAATTTGTTTATAGTATGCACACAGAAGTGAAGTTGTCAGTCCATTAAGGACACATTCACATTCATTTTCACTAGGTGTCACTAAAATGAACTCAGGTAACTGGTAGAAAGCTCAGTGTGTGTGTGTGTGTGTGTGTGTGTGTGTGTGTAGGGGGCATGTTCTAACACACAGCACCTTCTAATTAATGTTGAGAACTTATTGGCTTTAACTTATTATTTGTTGATCTGATTATATGAAGCATTATCTCATTGTCATTTTATTTTTGTTTCTCACATTACAGTTTTTCAAATTTTATTAGCCATTTTGTTTCTTTTCTGTGATTTGACATCTTACCTCCTCCCTACTTTTGTCTGATACATTTATTTTTTTCTTACTGATCTGTGAAAATTCTCTATAAGTTTTGAATACTAATAAAGGTATAATGAAAACAGAGATTATATCTGGGCATAGTGGTGCATGCTTGTAATCCCCGCACTTGGACGGCGGAGACAGGAGGATCGCGCAGGTTCAAAGCCAGCTGCGCTGGCTTAAGAGACCCTAGTTCCAAATAAAAAGTATAAAATAGGTCTGGAAGTGTAGCCCAGAGGTAGAAGGGCTTCCAGGAACTGCAGTACCACAAAATAAATTAATAAATAAATTAATTAATTAAAACAGTTTATGCAAACAAATTTAGATGTTTCATTCCCAGTCTACAGTGACTCAAATAATAATTATGCATAGAATACATAGCTATACAATGTGTTCATTCTGACACTATAATATATCCATTCAAAATATAATTCTAGATATACTACTTTCCAAAAAAGCTACAAAAATGGTTCTAATAAGCTCCCTGTTACTGACATTTTATGATTTTATTAATCACCAAGTTTATGAACATAAATTTTCTTCCACATAAACATCGGGAGCCATTAAGTACCTCCCCATTTACTTGGCCATTGTGGGAAACCATTAAGGTCTTCCCCTTATCTTTACTAAGAGAGTACTTCTGACTGTCCTTCCCAGAGTCAACAAGGTTTGGAGTCATGGAGGTTTCAAAGTAATTAAGACTCTCTAAGAACTAATGATGCTATTGTTCTGTCTAAGATAAGATTAGGTTTGTATTGTTTGTGTTGCAGGGTATTGTTTGACCTGGCCGTGATGTATGTACTTTGCACTTGTCTTTCTTGTATTCCAGTATAACCTGCAGCTAGAAACTGTATAAATAACGACAAGAGAATAAACCTGGGGTTGGCCCAGTAGAGACTGGCGACCCTCCCATGGTTGAAGTCTTTAATCCTCACTCCTCTCTTCGGAACCCATACTTTTGCCCGCTGGCTCCGGCACATAACATTTTACTAGGTTTATACTGATAAATGTATGAAGATTACCAAAAGACCAGTAAATTCAACACTTCTGTTTATAGAGAGAACTGCCTCCTAAACCACAATGTCCATCAGTATATTTGATCTCCACAGTGATATATCTCCAGCCAAACCACATGTTTTCCTGAGTAAGAATGAAATAAGCTAATATCTTATTTATTTAAAATAATGACAGCATTTCTTCTAAAACATCTGTATGTCTTGCATCACTGCAAAAGCAAATCAGGTAATTTATTAAGTTTAAATTAGCAGAAATTTGGTACGAGGTGCCAAGATAAAGCACTTTTTTGGTATCATCTTTCTGCCACAATTCTACTGTTTAAAACAAATCATTATTCCCAAAGACTTTCAAATATCATCGCAGGGACAAAAAGCATTCTTTGTTATTTGATCACCTTCTAGAGACACAGAGAGCTCAGAAGAATGCCCGTCCTCATAGGCTTTTGCACTTAGGGAGAAAATGGATAAGTGCTTGCTCTAGGGTTTATGCTTCTCTTTTCTTCAAAGTCCCAGGTGGGCTTTTTTTTTATTATTGATTTGTAGAAGTTCCTGATGTACTAAGAAGCTTGTGCTTTCCTAGGCTAACAATAAAACCTAACAGACAGAATATCATGAAGAATCAAGCATAGAAAAAGATGGTCAATCAGAGAAAGTTTGAAAAGGTGCTATAGATTGAATGTGGTTGATCCCCCAAAGATTCACAAGTTTGAGACTTGGCCCTCAGTATGGTGGCAACTTTAAGATGTTAGGAGAAGTTCTTGTGGGACTCTTTTGAATTCTTGTGAGACTGAGTTGTGGTAATGAGTGAGCCTGATCCCTCCTTGGCTTCCTATCTAGTCATTTTATCTTTCTCTCTTTCACAAGCATACTACTTTGATGTCCTCTGCCAGGAGGCTTTCAATATATTTGAGAAGAAGCCTATGCCATGCCCTCAAGCCCTCAAAACCATATAATAAATATGCTATTTTACTGTAATAAATACCCAACCTCAATTGTTTTGTTACAGCAATGGAAAACAAACTAATACAAAACAGAATAAAGATTTCTGCCCTTAAATGTTCATTTCTTCCTCACTCTACACATAATCTCTACCTGTAAAATTTCAACTAACTGAATATTTCATGTATAGTACACATTCTCATATTAAAAATATAAATACTGAATATTTTATATAGGACTATAAAATGAGCATGAAGTATCAGATGACACACACTTTTGGAATCCATTCATTTAGTATTTTGTGCTGTTCATATTGTTGTTCCTGTCAAAACAATCAGCAGCTAACCTCATTTTCTATTAAAAATGAATTAATTTTGTTATCCACAACCAAACCAGTGAATTCCTACCTCTAACTTGAAACTTTTCCTCATTTTCTTATATTAATGATTTCTACCATTTTTAACTGTGCAGACTTTAAAGGAAGCAAAAGAATTAGTAAGTCCTTTCAGTATTCAATTTATTATGCCTTTATTCAAAATAACTATGATGGGACTTCATATTTATTCACATTAATACATGGATGCATAAAGCAATTACTTAACAGTTTAATAAAAAAAAGCATTATTTTCCTTTGTTCTTCAGTGATACCATTGCCATAAGTAGGGAGAATATATATATATATATATATATATATATATATATATATATATATATACATACATACATACATACATACATACATACATACATACTGGTCTATATCTGAACTATCCAATTCAATTGGAGTCTATCTATTTTATTGGCATTTATCAGTGAGTCTATCTATAGAACATAATATATCTTTACAAGTCATGTCCAGTGCTTTGTTTTCTCCAGACTTTTTCTTCAAAATTTTATAAAATATTCTTGACCTCTTGAATTTTCAAAATAAGTTTAGAACTAATTAGATTAAAATATGCTTAGGTTTTAATTATGATTAATTAAATTGATATATTCATTAGACAAAACTAGTATCTATATAACACTAAGGCTTTCAATAGGAATATGATACCATACCTGTATTTACTTAGAGTTTCTTTATTCCATAATACTTCATAGATTTTATTGTAGAGGCATTAATATCTTGATCTCTTCAGAATGATATATTTTAGTTAAAGAGAGTTCAATTAATGATAAGATAAAAAATTTGGAAAATAACAATCAATTTTTTTTATTTTTTGTTGGTATATTGTAGTCATGTATCTTAAATAATACTGAAAGAAAAAAATAAAATCAAGTATATAGGTTCAAGAAACATAGAGGGGGTTGGGGAAAATGGCGACTGAGGGACACAACACTTCTCAGTAGCTGAAACAAATAAAGCTCAACTACTTAGAAAGCAGTGTCTTAATCAACAAAATAAATACATCCCAGGAACCAAAACAGATCCAGATACCTCAGCGGAAATCCTGAACCCTAAGAAGAAGAACAAAGATTGGGCATAAGACCTGCTGCAGATACAACCAGGCAGCCCGCCAGCACCAGCGCAGAGTACACGGGCTGCCTGCCCAAACTGCATCCCCTGGTCCTGACTGATACCACCATGGCAAAATAGCCAGAGACTGAAAATGGTCATAGAGCCTCATCTTAAGCAGTGAACAGTACCCACGACAGAATCTTGTGCACCCACCAAAGACTGGACCACAGTGACACAGGGACTCCCACAGACGCTGGGACCAAGGAAGCCAGGTACCTGAATGCATCCAGGGAAGCTGCGGCTTCTAGCATGCACCCCAGGTCCAGCACTGGCCCTGGGCTTCTGTCCCATGCCACAGAACCCAGCACTGTCCTCGTGCACCTGGTCTGTGCCCCAGGACCCCCACTAGTTGCCTGTGCCTGCACCACCCCCATTCCTAAACTCTGGGATCACCTTGTGCGTCTAGTCCCGGCACCCTGCTGGAGCCCAGCGGCTGGAACCCGGGCATTTACCTTGCTGGTGGCCTGCTTCCCAGGCGGCGAAAGTTCTGTGCACCCGTGTGATCTCCTCGGTCCCCCAGCTTGTACAACCAATGGAGGCAGAGACCATTGCTGGACACTGCGCAGCTCCTGTGCCCCTGGACCCATGTGCACCTACACCACATTCCTGGCCCACCACCTGGAGTTTCTGTCTGCCCAGCAGCCTGAGACTCAGCTCTAGTCTAGAGCACAGCCCAATGCACCCTGGTGGAACCTAGCAGCAGGTACTAGGCATCTGCACCCACCCACACTGAGGCCCAGTAATAGCAGTACATCCAACCTGCACTCTCAGAACTGGCAGTGCTCTGGCAGTAAGTGTGTGTGTCCAGGGATCAGCAACCCTTTGCCCAGGGTACATCTTGTGACTACACTTACTAGCCCAGTTAGAATTTCTAGAGACACAGGAAAATTCATCAAGATGCAATATCTGCACAGGACCTCAGGGGGAGGTCCCAAATCTACTTTGGACACCCTCCACCCCTGCTGTAGGGAAGCACAAGACTGAATCTAGGGTAGTGAATGCAGAGGTGCTGACTACAGGTTGGAATTACACAGAACCTGGGGATTGTACAGAATCTATTAACAGTGACACCAGACATCCTGACACCTAAACCTAAAGCAGTTAATGGAAAGAAAGGTGTCCAAACACCCAGAGAGTGTGACTTAAGAAGATGAAAATAGAGTACAAAGAAAATTAAGAGACATTGGATTATATTCTGAAAGCTACCAAAGCAATCAAACACCCAAATATTATATGGACCTGACCCCATATTCGTAAATAAGTAGGACTTTTTTTTTCTTTTACTGCTAATGTTTTGTGTTTTTTTTGTTTTTATATTGCTTTTGTTTTGTTATGGTTGTTGCTGTTTTATTTCCCCCCACCCTTCTGTTACTTGATAGTTGTTATTTGATAGTTTGCTTTGTTTTTTGGTTTCACACAGCCACTAGTTCCTTTATTTTATTCTTGTCCTTTTTTCCTCTTTTTCCTCTTTCCTTTCTTTTTTCTTTTTTCTCTTTTGGTTTGTTTTTTTTCTTTTTTTTCTTTGATTACATAATAGTTAGTCTTGGTATCTTGTGTTGATATTTTTTTATATTTTTTGCTTTTTCCCTCACCCCTCTTACAAACTTCCCCACACCAACCTATCTACTCTTTTCTCCAAAAACTTTTCCCCATAATATATCTCCATGTTTAATACTCAAAGTATTTCATATATCCATACTTACTCTACTAACTGCAAGAGTTCTACTAATTAACTCTCTCTCATTCTCATCAAGATATTACCTTATGATACTTAAAGTCCTTCTCAACCTAAACATAGCTTCTACCTAATCTGAAGCCTTTACCCATCGCCCCACCTCCTCCCCCATCACCCACCCTCAACATTGGAAAAGCTCTGCTGACTGGCCAAGACCTCTAAACTCCTAATACTAATATTGGTCTAAACATAATACTCACAAACTATGGGTAGAAATCAGGAAAACAGGACAGAGAATGCTATAAATATAAGAACCAGGAATAATGAAGAGACAACAGAAATTATGAACACTGACCTACAAGAAATGCAAGAAGGGGAGTTCAGAATCTTGATTTACAATATGACAAAAGGATTTAAAGCAAATCTAGAGGAGGTAAAAGATGAGTTAGAAACACTAAGAAAGAATCAGAAAGAGGTCTGGAATGAAATGAAAGAGTCAAAAAGTGAAATGAAGACAGCAATAGAAAGAAATTCTGGAAGATTAGATGAAATGGAAAATAGAATATCACTGTTAGAAGACAGTACATCCAAAACCAAAAACACGGTCAGTGATATACAGAAATCTTTACAGCAACAAAACCTAAACATTCAGCAAATATGGGATAATATGAAGCATCCTAACTTACAAATAATAGACATTGAAGAAGGGATAGAGGTACAGACCAAAGGCATTCATAATCTCTTCAAAGAAATAATCTCAGAGAATTTCCAAACATGGAAAGAGACTTGGATCTTCATGTCCAGGAGGCATACAGAACTCCATTGAGAGAGGACCAAAGAAGGACCAGCACACGCCACATAATAACCAAAATGACCAACATAGAGGAGGAATCTTAAAACAACAACAAGGGAGGAATCTTAAAAGCAGTGAGAACAAAAGACCAAGTGACATATAGAGGCAAAACAATAAGAATCACCCCAGACTATACAACCCATGTCATGAATACTAGGAGAAACTGGTACGATGTGATTCAGACCCTGGAAGAAAATAACTTCCAAACAAAATTAATCTATCCAGCAAAAATACTATTCAAAATCAGTGGGGAAACAAAAGTGTTTCAGGATAAACAAACAGAATCTTAAAAAATTCATGAATTCAAAGCCTACACTAGAGAAAATTCTTAAAGAAATAAACCATAAGGAAGAAAAAAGAAGCAGACTTCAGAACCAGAGGAGAGAGGAAGTTAATAGGTGGGCCATTTAAGTAAAGAAGAAAGACCAAACCACCCAAGAGTACACAGAACACAAAATGGCAGAAAACAAAAAACATATTTCAATAATATCTCTTAACATCAAAGGACTTAACTCACCAATCAAAAGATATAGACTCACAGTGGATTAAGAAACATAATCCAAATATATGCTGTCTGCAAGAAACTCACCTTACAGCCAAAGACATTCACAGACTGAAAGTGAACGGATGGTAAAAGATATACCATTCTATTGGTGACCAAAAAAGAGCAGGGGTAGCAATCCTGATATCCAACAAAACAGACTTTAAACTAAAACACATCAAAAGAGACAAAACAGGGCACTTCCTTTTATTAAAAGGAACAATACACCAAGAAAATATAATGATAGTAAATATTTATGCCTCAAACATGGGTGCAACCACATTTGTAAAACAAACCCTCCTGGACATCAGATCCCAAATAGACCCAAATACAATAATTCTAGGAGACTTTAATACACCTCTCACACCACTGGATTGATCTTCAAGGCAAAAGATGAGTAAAGACTCTTTAGAACTAAAGGAAACCATAAACCAAATGAACCTAATATACATTTTCAGAATATTTCAACCAGGAACTACAGACTACACATTCTTCTCAGCAGCCCATGGAACTTTCTATAAAATAGACTGCATCCTGGGACACAAAGAAAGGACCAGCAAATTTAAAAGATGTAATATAATTCCTTGCATCTTTTCAGACCACAATGGAATAAAAGTAGAAATCAACAACAGGAAACTCAAAAGAAATTATTCAAATACATGGAGATTGAATGATACACTATTGAATGATGAATGGGTAAGAGCAGACATTAGGGAAGAAATAAAGAAATTTATGGAAATGAATGAAAACAGAGATACAACCTACCAAAATCTATGAGACACTATGAAGAAAGTATTAAGAGGAAAATTTATTGCATTGAGTGCCCACATAAGAAAGACAAAGAACCCCCAAGTAAAGAACCTAATGCCACAACTCAAGGACCTAGAAGGTCTGCAGCAGTCTACTACCAAAGCCAGCAGAAGGCAAGAAATCATTAAAATTAGAGCAGAAATAAATGAAATAGAGAATAAAAAAACAATTCAAAGAATCAATAAAACAAAAAGTTGGTTCTTTGAAAAGATTAATAGAATTGATAAACCCCTGGCCAACCTAACCAAAAGAAAAAGAGAATCAACTCAAATTATCAAAATTAGAAATGAAAAAGGAGATATCACCACAGATAGTGAAGAAATTTAAAATATTATCAGAAACTACTTTAAAAATTTATACTCCAATAGACTTGAAAACATGGAAGAAATTGATAGATTTCTAAACACAGTTAGCTTACCTACACTCAGCCAAGAGGATATAGCAAGCCTAAACCAACCAATAACAACCAAAGAAATAGAAATGACAATAAAAATTCTTCCACCAAAGAAAAGCCCAGGCCCAGATGGGTTTACAGCTGAATTCTACAAAACCTTCAGTGAACAACTAATACCAATACTTCATAACTTGGTCTGGGAAATTGAAAGACATGGAACTCTCCCGTATTCCTTCTATGAGGCCAATATCACATTAATCCCCAAACCAAATAAAGATACCTCAAGAAAGGAAAACTACAGACCAATATTTTTAATGAACATAGATGCAAAAATTCTAAACAAAATACTAGCTATACACATTCAAAACTATATCAAGAGAATAATACATCATGACCAAGTCGGTTTCATCCCAGAAAAACAAGGCTGGTTCAACATACGCAAATCAATACATGTTATTCACCACATAAATAGAACCAAGAACAAAAACCACATCATCATAGCAATAGATTCTGAAAAAGCATTCGAAAAAATCCAACACCCATTTATGTTAAAAGCACTGCAGAAAATTGGGATAGAAGGAACATACTTTAACATCATTAAGGCAATATACTGTAAACCCAAAGCCAATGTTATATTGAATGGGGAAAAACTGCAAGAATTTCCTCTAAGGTCAGGAACAAGACAAGGATGCCCACTATCACCACTCCTTTTCAACATACTCCTTGAAACTCTTGCTGCAGCAATCAGACAAGAGAAGGAAATCAAAGGAATTCACATAGGAAGTGAGGAATTAAAATTATCCTTATTTTCAGATGACATGATCCTTTATCTGGAAGACCCAAATAACTCAACCAAAAGACTTCTGGAGCTGATTGACAAATTCAGCAAATTTGTAGGATACAAAATCAACCTAAAGAAATCAGTGGCTTTTCTTTACACCAGCAATGAATCCACAATGAAAGAAACAAAGAAAACAATTCCATTCACTATAACCTCAAAACCAATAAAATACCTAGGAATAAACCTAACCCAATATGTAAAAGACCTCTACAACAAAAACTATAAAATATTAAAGAAAGAAATTGAAGAAGACCTTGGAAGATGGAAAGATCTCCCATGCTCATGGATAGGCAGAATAAATATCATCAAAATAGCCATTCTGCCAAAAATGATCTTTAGATTCAATGAAATTTCCATTAAAATACCAGACACATTCTTCAGAGACCTAGAAAAATCAATCATGAACTTTTTATGGAGAAAGAAAAGACCCAGAAGAGCCAAAGCAAATCTCAGCAATAAGAAACATGCAGGAGACATCACAATCCCAGACTTCAAATTATACTATAGAGCAACAGTAGTAAAAACAGCATGGTACTGGCACAATAACAGATATACTGACCAGTGGATTAGAATAGAAGATACAGAAACAAACCCTCACATCTTTAGTCAATCAATCTTTGACAAAGGGGCCAAACTCATACGCTGGAGAAAAGACAGCCTTTTCAACAAATGGTGCTGGGAGAACTGGCTAACCATTTGTAAAAAGATGAATCTAAACCCCTATATCTCACCATGCACAGGAATCAACTCAAGATGGATCAAAGACTTAGAAATTAGACCTGAGACTGTGAAGTTAGTAGAGGAGAACATAGGTTCAACACTACAACATATTGGCACAGGCAGTAACTTTCTCAACAAAACCTCCAAAGCTCAGGAAATTAAAGCAAGAATAAACAAGTGGGATAACATCAAACTAAAAAGTGTCTTCTCATCAAAGGAAACTATCAATAACATAAAGAGGAAGCCTACAGAATGGGAAAGGATCTTTACCAGCCACCATTCTGATAGGGGGCTAATATCCAGAGTATACAAAGAGCTCAAAAGACTCTACACTAGCAAAACAAACAACCCAATCAAGAAATGGGCAAATGAACTAAGTAGATATACAAAGGTAGTAGAGATACAAAGGGCCAATAGATACATGAAAAAATGTTCTATATCACTGACCATCAAGGAGATGCAAATCAAAACTACTCTGAGATTCCATCTAACCCCAGTCAGAGTGGCAACCATAAAGAAATCAAACAACAACAAATGCTGGCAAGGATGTGGGGAAAGAGGAACTCTTTTACACTGTTGGTGGGAATAAAAACTAGTTCAGCCACTATGGAGATCTGTGTGGAGATTCTTAAGAAAGCTAGGAATAGATCCACCATACAATCCAGCCCTACCACTCCTGGGTATTTTTCCAAAAGGGTCAAATTCAGAGAACCACAGCAACATATGCATACCTATGTTCATAGCAGCACAATTCATAATAGCCAAAATATGAATCCAACCCAGGTCTCCATCAACATATGAATGGATTGCAAAACTCTGGGAAATACACACAATGGAATTCTATTCAGCCATAAAAAAGAACAAAATCCTATAATTTGCAAGAAGATGGAAAGTCCTGGAGAAGATTATGTTAAGTGAGATCAGCCAAGCACAGAAGAAGGGACATATGTTCCCTCTAATATTCCCAAACTAGGGAACGTAGAGGATACCAGTGGGACTCCAGATAATGGAGGGGAAATACCAGCAAAGCTTGAATGGAAAGATAGGGGAGGAGGAAGACTGAACTTGATTAATGAGGGTCTAAATCAAATATGTGTAAAATTATGAATATGGCATGGTTACCCTGGACAACCATTGGTGGGAGGGAGGAAGGAATAACAGGGGCGGGGGGTGAGAGGGCATCAAGTATAGTTTAAATGTATACCACTTATGTTCGATAAAGAAAAAAAGAAAAAAGAAAAAAAGAAAGAAAGTTAAAAGAAAAAAAAAGAAAAAAGAAAAAAAAAGAAACAGAGGGAACATAAATTTATTTTATTGACTAGGTTTGAAGAATGAAGTATCAGAGAAATTCAGATAGAGTCAGATATAGAGTGAGTTAAACTTTATCAATTTTAGAAAAACAAAAAATGTTTCATGTAATTGTAGAGGGACATTCAGGTTATAATTTCCAAGTAAGATTTGTATATACAGTTTAGATAATATGAAAAGACCACATAACATGTAAATTTAATGAGACCAGTGACTCTATCTTGCTCACTATGATAATGTAAACCTTCAGTGTTTGGCACATAGAGAGTTCTCAATACATATTTGATGAATGGTAGTAAGATAGAAGGATGAAAAAGAAGAAAGAAAGAAAGAAAGAAAGAAAGAAAGAAAGAAAGAAAGAAAGAAAGAAAGAAAGAAAGAGGAAGGAAGGAAGAGGAAGGAAGAAAGAGGAAGGAAGGAAGGAAGGAAGGAAGGAAGGAAGGAAGGAAGGATGGATGGATGAAAATGGAAGGAAGGAAATGGAAGGAAGGGAAGGAGAGAAAGGTGAAGAGTGTTGTAGAAATAATAAAGAGAGCTGGAGCTGGGAGCAGAAGGAGAAACAAAAAGAAAAAAGAAAAGTAACTCAGGCATCTCAGAAAAGAGATGAGTCCTTTTCCAGTAACTTATTTCTTCTTAGTTTTATTCTTACAATTTTGTTCATATTGTTCATTCCATTTTCATCTGAGATGTTTAGTATGAACATAATATAACAGTGAAATTCAAGTGTCATCCTTATTGTGAAAATTCTAATAAAAGAGAAGTGTGATCATTCAATGAATATTTATTTGTTCAGGTTAGTAAGTATAATGATAATAATTTTTATGTTGCAATAAACGGGGGAATGAGAATGGGTTATTGCTTTTATAGCTCAACATTTATTTCACTTGATTCAGAGACTTTCACATTATTGCAGTTAAGAAACAATTACTGTACTACTGAGTAGTTATTTTATTAAGGTAAAGCCATCTTAACACTACAATAGTTAAATGCAAATTTTAAGGTAGGAAATTTCAAATTGTAATGATTCTGGGTTCTAAAAGTTGCAAAAGACAATTGATTTCTTCTAAATGAGAAGCTTTGTTAGCTTTCCTTACTGAACTAGAAAACTAGAAATCACTTATAAATGATTTCTCAGGTCATCCTTTCAACTTTAAGAAAAATAAAGTCTTTTATTGCAAGAAGGTAAAACCTTATTTTATTCTTCTGTAATATTAATGTTCATTTTTCTATTACCTATTAATCTATTAACACAGACCCTACCTATCTAGTGACCTTTTTCTACTTAATGAGCTGAGACCAAAAAACTTTGAAGAAACTATTTTCTCAGGCCACTCAAAGAATGGAAAAACCCACAGGGAATATAAGGAGATGATGGCAACATGAATGAGTCAGAAGTCATTTTATGGTAGTCAAAAATACCTGTGTTTGCCAGGCATGGTGGTGCATGCTTGCAATCTCAGCATTCGGCAGGCTGAGACCATAGGATTGGGATTCACAGACAGCCTCAGCTACTTAGTGAGACCCATCACAACCCAATGAGACCCTGTTTCAAAAATAAAAAGACAAAAAAAAAAAAAAGGAGGGCCATGAGTGTAACTCAGAAGTAGATTTCCCCTGGGTTCCATCCCCAGGACTAAAAAAAAAAAGAAAAAAAAGGTTAGCTGGGCATGGTGGTACATGTCTGTAATACCAGTACTTGGGAGGATGAGGCAGGAAGATCATGGTTTTGATCAGTAAGTAGTGAGATTATAATCAATCTAGTGAGAACCTGTTTAAAATAAAAATAACAATAGAGCTGGATGTATAGCTCAGAGGCAGAATGCCCCTGTGTTGATTGTTGAATCCCTAACACCAAAAAAAAACAAAAAACAAAAAAACAAAAAAACCCAGCAACACAGAAACATAGTCTAATTCCAAACAGAGAAAGTGTTTAGCCTCAATTCAGTCATCATATTGCCAAGGAAAATGGAAGAAGGAGGTAAAGTAAAGTTCAAAAGCATGCTATGTACAGTTAGAAAATCTTCCCTCTTCCTTCCTCCAGCCAAACATGAGAGGGACTGAGGTGGGAGGAAATGGGGTGAGATGTGAGGAAGGGCTAAATGAGTGATATGTGCATATATGCCTCTACCATCTTGTACCTTATTAAGATGTATTACTATAATGCACAAATTTTTAAAAAGCATGCTCTGTACAAAATTATCTACTAAAAATGTTGTTTTCTGATTCTTTTCATTTACTCTTCAAACTGATATTTTCTCTAGTTAATTTCCTAAGCCCTCTATGAAAACGTACCACTATGTTTCTAGAGCTGCTGGGACAAATTATCACAAACTTAGTGATTCAAAACATTGGGAATTTCCTCTGGATGACTGAAACCCAGCGTAATCAAGGAATCAGCAGGGCCAGCATCTCTCTGAGGCTGTGGACAGGGTCCGTCCTTGCCTCTTCTTACTTACAATGGCTTCTGGCTAATTTAGCTTAGATTTTCATGACTGAAGTCTTTGCTCTTTTCACATGGCCTTTCCACTGCCTCTTCATTTGTGTGTGTGTTTTTTTTCTCTTCTTCTGTAAATTGCTTATTATTGAATTTAGGGCAAAATATATTTCACTGAAAATGCTTTGATTAATTATTTCTGCAAAGGTATCTTTTTTCAAACAAGATCACATGTGATCTTAGACTTGTTTGCCTGTGTGTGGTGCTGGAGATTGAATCCAAACATATTCTACCTCTGATCTACACATCCAACCATATTTAATATTTTATTGCAAACAGAATTTTCTTAAATGGTTTAGAACCTTGTTAAGTTGCTGAGGTTGGCTTCAAACCTGTGGTCCCTCTGTCTTAGCTTCCTTGTACTGAGATTATAGGTGTGTGCCACCATGCTCAGAAAATATATCACTTTTGAGGATCAGAGTTCAATCTACTTTAATGTCCATTTATACCAGTAAGAAAATTATGATCATAGAACATAAGTGGCTTCTCAAGAACATATGACAATGGAGAGAAAATTTAAACTCTAGCATATTTGAGAGCAAAATTTTACAGGATTGTCCCACAGGATCTAAGGTACAAATTTCAATTATGATTACAATATACATATTCCATAAAAAAGCAAAAATGTATTTTGGGAGAAGCTTTAAATGAGCCAAGAAGCAAATAATGAACAAAACTAAAAGCACATAAAAAGATAACATTGTGCCTTGTAGAAAAAAATGTCGAGAAATAGAAAAGGCTTTGCAGTCATGAACAAAATAAAAATAGCAAGCACTTTCAAAGATGATAAAGTACTGTTAGCAGGGTGTGGTGGCATATGCTTGTAATCCCAGCATTTAGGCTGAGACAGGAGGATCACAGTTTGCAGCCAACCATAGCTATTTAGTAAGACCCTTTGCAACTCAATGAGAATAAAGAATAAAATTATAGGGCTGAGTGTGTAGCTTGAAGATAGAATGTCCCTGGGTTTCATTCACAGTAATTTAAAAAAAAATAGAATTGTTAACAAAGCTGAGCATGGTGGTGGATGCCTATAATCCCAGTAGTAGGAGGCTGAGAAAGGAAGATTTCAGGTTTGAGGAAAACCTCAAATAGCTTAGCAAGATCTTGTTTTAAAATTAAAAATAAAGTGGCCCAGAGTACATCTCAAAGATAGGAATGCCTCTGGGTTCAACTGCCAGTACTTAAAAAAATGATTTTATGCTGGAAGAAGAAAAAAATTACACATATCACGACAACTTTTTGAAAAGAAAGGCACATCATTCCATTAAGTTATACACTGTCTGGCTTTACATCAATCTTTGTAAATGCTTACGAAAAGTATCAGATTGATAATAAAATCTAGAGCAAACTAGTGACCATTGTGACTAATGATGAAGTCAAGAAAGATTGTTCATTCTTTATTAGGAATGTTTTTTTAAGTACACTGGAAAAAATAAGAGAAAGGTATCTGGCATAAAAATCTCCAATATCTCTCTAAAAATTTGGGGTTATAGATAAGGTATGAGAAACTATTTGAATAACCTTAACCAACAGTGTAGCTTAAAACATCACTGTTTTCCTATATTCACTTGCCTGCACCACTTTTTCTCTGATCCTATTCTCCAGTTCCTACACAAATTTGCAGCTTTGCCATTGCCCAGTTCTGGGGAGCTCTACATACCAATTAATTTGCCATGTCATGCCTTTCTACTACACCACAAAATCATTCACATGGGTTCTTTTAATCTGACCTTATTCTCATTTTATGTCCTCCCATTGATACCCTTTTTTAAAAAAATCTTTTTTGTAGTTATTTTGTTCATTGAAGGATCCCTGAACTTAATTGATCATACAACTTTTTACATGTCTTTGTTCACTTTGGTTAAAAGGCTCCTCCTGTAAATGGGCAAATGAACTGAATAGACACTTCACAAAAGAAGAGATACAAAGGGCCAGTAGATACATGAAAAGATGTTCTACATTGTGACGGGCCCCGCCCATCAGCCAGTAAGTCCGAGAGCTAAGATGGCGCTGAGCGGAAATCTTCCCCAGAGCACTTAGGTGGTAAACAGCTTTCAGGAAGTGACGACAAGAGCATGAGATACACGGGAACACCGCATGCCATAGGGCAACAGCCAATGGACTGGCTGTTGCCATGAGTTGTGCACGTGAACAGTCTGCTGATTGGCTGTTGGGCTCTATATAAGGGGAAGATTTCTGGGGAGAAAGGGAGAGAGAAGAGAAGATTTACGGGAAGAAGATTTGCGGGAACTGTACAAGAACCTGGGGTAATAAAACTGCTTGAGGAAGATCGTGTAAGAGTCGTCACTGCGCACGACAAGTGGTTGGCCCGTACGGGGACCTTCGCTTTGATCAGAACCTCGGCAGTCCAGGGCAGCCGGCTGGTAAGTACTCCTTGACTCCGAAAAGGGAGGAGGAGGCTCCGTTTACGGAGGGTTATTTTCCCCGATCAAAGGGGGCTCCATTAAGGAGGATATTTAGTAAATAAGGCTCGCGGATAAGCGAGGCTCGCGGAAAAGCGAGGAACAGCGCTGTATTTTCCCCGATCAAAGGGGGCTCCATTAAGGAGGATATTTTTTAGTGTAAGTAAGTTAGAGAATCGGGCTGGTCCTGATTCGACAAGATGGGAAATAGTCCATCTCACCCATTGCATAAAGCATTGAAAGCTTTGTTGAAAAGTAGAGGCCTAAAGCTTAGGGACAAGACAATACAAGATTTTCTCGAACAAATAGATAGGGTAGCACCATGGTTTACAGTATCAGGGAATCTTTCTTTGGCAAGCTGGGATAAATTGGGAAGAGACGTAGAACGCGCCGAAGAACAAGGTATTGTCACAGGAGGGACTCGGCCGCTTTGTCGGCTGATTCGTGCCTGTTTGGAAGAAAGGCGCTTTAGAAAATTTGTGCAGGAGGGCCAGGCAGCTTTAGACGGTGTAAAAGAGGAACGTTCAACTTCCTCTAAAGTGGCCAGTGAGGAGGATTCAGAGTCAGAGGGGGAGGATGAATCTGAGGAGGAATTAGAGGCCATTTGTAAACAAGTGAAAGCTTTTGAACTGATTAAAGAGGAAATTTCGCCTCCTCCGTATAACCCTTCTGCGCCCAGAGCAGGAGAAGGTGTCTCTTTTAGTAGTCAGATGTGGAGAGATGCGGGAATTTTTTTAGCAAATCAAGCTTTCCCAGTTTTCCAGCTGCAGGAGGGGGGAAATCGTTATCATGAGCCTTTGGACTTTAAAATAGTTAAGCATCTCGCAGAGTCAGTTCGCACATATGGGTCGTCAGCTGCTTTCACTATAGCAATAATAGAGAGTTTACATCGCTATGCCATGACCCCAGGAGACTGGCAAAATTTGGTTAGGGCCACCTTAAATCCTGGCCAATATTTGGATTGGAAAGCTTATTATATAGAATATGCCACTGAACAAGCTGCACGTAATCGAGCAGCAGGAAATTCAGCCTGGGATATAGACATGCTGATGGGCCAAGGACGATTTGCTAATCAACAGCTTGGGTATCCACAACAGGTGTATGAACAAATCAACAGACTCGCTACCCAGGCCTGGAAGGCCCTCCCTAACAAAGGAGAGGTATCTGGTAACCTTACAAAGATTACTCAAGGATTGACTGAACCCTTTTCAGACTTCGTTGCCCGTCTAGTAGAGGCTGCGGGAAGAATTTTTGGGGATTCTGACGCGGCCATGCCGCTCATTAAACAATTGGTCTATGAGCAATGCACTAAAGAATGCAGACAGGCCATCACTCCTTACAAACATAAAGGCCTAGAGGTGTGGATGAAGGTGTGCAGGGAACTCGGAGGACCCTTAACCAATTCAGGACTTGCTGCAGCCATTATACAGGCCTCTGGACAACAAAGTAAGAATAGTACCAAAAATGGCAATTGTTTTTCCTGTGGAGCGACAGGACACTTAAAACGAGATTGTCCTAAGTGTAGGGCGTCCCAATCTTATCCTTCTCCTCCTGAGTATTGTCGTCGATGTAGAAAAGGAAGGCATCCTACTTTTGAGTGCCGTTCGGTTAAAGATATCGATGGCAACCCCTTGCCCTATACTGGAAAGCAATCATCAAATACTCAGACAAAAAACGGGAGGGCGGGCCCTCGTTCCCAGGGCCCACAAAAATATGGGAACCCTCAGGTGTATGGGGCCATGGAGACACAGCCACCTCAGTGGCCCAATTTACAGCCTCCGGAACAGTCCGGCGAGCCACTCCAGGTTCGGCAGGATTGGACCTCTGTGCCACCTCCAGGCTGGTATTAACGCCACAAATGGGGGTTCAAATTATTGAAACAGATTTTCAAGGTCCTCTGCCACCTAATTCTGTTGGCTTACTTTTTGGAAGGTCTTCCTCTACCATGAAAGGACTTGTAGTCCATCCGGGGGTTATAGATGAGGATTATACCGGTATTATCAAAGTGATGGTTTCAGCGCCCCGGGGTATCGTTGCCATTTCCCCTGGGGATAGAGTGGCACAGTTACTTTTGCTTCCCAGTCTACATGGTATGTTTCCTTCAGCAGAGGGACGACGTGGTATTGGTGGGTTCGGTTCTTCAGGAAATGAGTTAATATCTCTTGCCTTTGATATGGGAACTCGTCCCTTGATAACCTTGGACGTGGAAGGCAAGCAAATCCTAGGACTTTTAGATACTGGGGCAGATAAAAGTGTCATCGCCTGTAAAGATTGGTCATCTTCATGGCCCACTCAAAAGGCTACCGGAGAACTTAGAGGTTTGGGTTATGCTAAAACCCCTGACCTCAGTGCTAGGGCTTTACATTGGAAAGATCAGGAGGGACATAAGGGGCAGTTTGAACCCTATGTGCTGGAGCTGCCAGTTTCCCTCTGGGGAAGAGATTTATTAGTGGACATGGGATATTCCTTACAAAATACATCTTATTTCCCCCAAGCCCATAATATTCTCCTTCGCCAGGGCTACCACCCTTCCTACGGGCTGGGAAAACACCTCCAGGGACGTAAAAGCCCAATTCCTACTAAAGAAAAGAGTGGTCGCGAGGAACTGGGTTTTGTGCAGTAGCCACTGAGGAGGCAATTCCCATTACCTGGAAGACGGGAGATCCAGTATGGGTTCCTCAGTGGCCTCTCTCCCGTGAAAAGCTTGAAGTAACAAGGAAATTAGTACAAGAGCAATTACAGTTAGGCCATATCCGGCCATCCACCTCTCCTTGGAATACCCCGATTTTTGTGATAAAGAAAAAATCTGGAAAATGGAGGTTATTACACGACCTCCGAGCCATAAATAGCCAAATGCAGATTATGGGGCCAGTCCAACGAGGGCTTCCACTCCTCTCTGCTATTCCGAAGGAGTGGCCACTTATCAGCATAGATATAAAAGATTGTTTTTTCTCCATCCCTTTAAATCCTGCGGATACTCCTCGTTTTGCTTTTACTGTTCCCTCTATTAATCAAGAGGAAATTGACAGTAGATATGAATGGGTGGTCCTCCCACAAGGAATGGCCAATAGCCCTACCCTCTGTCAATTATATGTAAATAGTGCTCTTGAGCCCGTAAAAACCAAATTTCCAGAAATTCGGTGTATTCATTACATGGATGACATTTTGTTAACCACAAAAAATCCCTCCATACTTGAGGAGGCTTATTGTCACCTTGTAAAGATTTTGGAAACTCATCAATTATTCATCGCCTCAGAAAAGGTACAAAGAGGAGAAAATATACACTTTCTTGGCAACATTGTTCTCCCCCATGCAGTCCTGCCTCAAAAATTAATCATCCGCACTGATCAATTAAAAACCCTCAATGATTTCCAAAAACTGTTGGGAGACATTAATTGGGTTCGACCCTTTTTACAAATTCCTAACCATGCCTTGAAACCTTTATATAATCTGCTCGTAGGCAATCCTCAATTAGATTCTCCTCGCGTCCTTACCGATGAGGCCCGCCATGCGTTACAATTAGTAGAACAAGCACTTACGAAAGCGTCTCTCCGTCGAGTGACCCCTGGACAGCCATTATGGGCTTGTATCCTGGCCACTGAAAAACAGCCTACTAGTGTTCTTTGGCAACAAGGACCCCTTCTTTGGATTCACCCCAAAGTCTCCCCTAAAAAGGTAGTTGAATATTATCCCACCAGTGTAGCAAGCCTTGCCCTTAAAGCCATTCAGCAGTGCATCCAACACTTTGGCAGAACGCCCGATAAGCTGGTGGTACCGTACACTGCTCTGCAAGTACAAACGCTGGTAGCCACTATTGATGATTGGGCTATACTTATGTGCTCTTTCAGTGGTGAAATAGACAATCATCTTCCCAAAGATCCATTGTTACATTTTGTTCTGGAACATCCTCTCATTTTCCCATTGGTCACTAAAAACAAACCTGTAGCTAATGCAATTAACATTTTTACTGATGGATCCAAAACTGGTGTGGGGGCCTACCTAATAGAGGGAAGCGATCCTGTTATCATCCAATATTCACATACCTCTCCACAACTGGTTGAATTAAATATTGTTTTAGAAATTTTTAAGAGAGTTTCTTCTCCTTTCAATTTATTATCAGATTCACAATATGTGGTTAATCTGGTTAGATCGCTTGAATGCGCGGGTCAACTCTCTTTACATACTCCTATTCATTCTATGGCTAGCCAAATCCAGATTTATATACATTTAAGAAAGACACCATTCTTTATCCAGCACGTTAGGGCACATACTGGATTACCTGGCCCTATTACATATGGAAATGATCTAGTAGATAAACTCACCAAGATACATATGATTTTTTCTCTTACTCAAATGCAACAGGCACAGGCATTTCACCGTCAATATCATGTAAATTCTAAAACATTACAACAGCGATTTAAAATCCCTCGACATCAGGCTCGGGAAATTGTAAAAACCTGTAATGCCTGTGCCCCTTTTTTACACCCCTCACATGTGGGCATTTGCCCACGAGGCTTGCTCCCTCTACATCTCTGGCAAATGGATGTAACTCACATATCTGAATTTGGAAAATTGAAATATATCCATGTTTCCATAGATACTGTCTCTGGAATTATTCATGCATCTGCTCATGCCGGGGAAAAGGCACATGACGTCGTCAATCATTGCCTTGAGGCCTGGGCAGCATGGAATATGCCTAAAGAAATAAAAACTGATAATGGCCCGGCTTATACTTCCCAAAAATTCACATCTTTTTGTTCACAGATGGGAATAACTCTAAAGCATGGCCTTCCGTACAACCCTCAGGGACAGGGTATTGTGGAACGCGCCCATCGTACTCTTAAAGAATGCTTGATAAAACAAAAAGAGGGAATTGGAACCAATATGAAACCGAAGCAGCGCCTATCCTTAGCCCTTTTTACTTTGAATTTTTTGCAATTAGATGTCAATGGCAAGACTGCTGCCGATCGTCATTTTGCCCCCTCGGGTACGAGCCAGGGTTTCGTGCGTTGGAAGGATGCCCTCACAGGGCAATGGAGGGGACCTGACCCAGTGCTCACATGGGCCAGAGGCTCTGTTTGTGTGTTTCCACAGAACGGCGCCGATCCTGTCTGGGTTCCAGAGCGGCTGACTCGTCTGGTGAAACAAAAGGATGATGAGCCATCGACTGATTCTTTTGGGGACCATGATACTGTGGAATTCCAAGGATAGGAAGTGATCCACAATGGGGGCTTTTGACTGCTTTTTCTTTTCTATTGCCTTTGAGTCATTCTGCTCAAGTTCTTCCCCGCTTAATCCTTTTACCTTTTCCCCTTAAAATTGGCACAGGAGCAAATTCTACTTTTGCAGGTTATAATTTTACTTATTAGAGCCTGACCATGGCCTTTCATTCTAACCTATTTGATCTGTGGCTTCTTTGTGGGATAAATGGCAGTTGCACGGATTTAGCTCCCCTTGTCATGATTAATGATAATGCGTTTATTGCCGCTAATCTTTCTTGCGAGCTTTCTGCATATCCTACAGATAACCGGTCATCGAAATTTGACAATTTGACAAGACGGTTGCGGTTGGAGATCATCAAAACCAATACTACTCAAGTTGACCCGGTGATGGCCCGCACCTTGATGTCCTGGATCCAACAAGCAGCTCGTCATTTAAAAGAGTGGGCTGGACTGGGTGCTCTTGGTCTTTGTCTGGTCTTACTGTGTATCTTATGTCTCTACTGTCTTAGAAAACTAATCCGTCAGCGCGCTACAGATCAAGTGCTCATAGCTCAGGCATTTGCAGCCATGGAGTTGGGACAATCCCCTCAAATATGGCTTGCGGCGATGGGAAAGTCTTAATGACAGGATGCCAGCTAGGACTGCACTCGGGACCCCGGGAGGGTGCATCCCGAGGAGGGCATGCTCAACTGCATACGGGTTGCCACTGATTCTTGTCCCGTCCCTGGCAAAAGGTGGTGGGCCTAGAAGCCCCTTCCAAACATACAGGGGTTGAGTCCTCTGTCCTCTCCTGTCTGAAAAAACAAAAAAGGGGGAACTGTGACGGGCCCCGCCCATCAGCCAGTAAGTCCGAGAGCTAAGATGGCGCTGAGCGGAAATCTTCCCCAGAGCACTTAGGTGGTAAACAGCTTTCAGGAAGTGACGACAAGAGCATGAGATACACGGGAACACCGCATGCCATAGGGCAACAGCCAATGGACTGGCTGTTGCCATGAGTTGTGCACGTGAACAGTCTGCTGATTGGCTGTTGGGCTCTATATAAGGGGAAGATTTCTGGGGAGAAAGGGAGAGAGAAGAGAAGATTTACGGGAAGAAGATTTGCGGGAACTGTACAAGAACCTGGGGTAATAAAACTGCTTGAGGAAGATCGTGTAAGAGTCGTCACTGCGCACGACACTACATCACTGGCCATTAGGGAGATGCAAATCAAAACTACACTGAGATTCCATCTAACTCCAGTCAGAGTGGCAAGCATAAAGAAATCAAATAACAACAAGTGCTGGTGAAGACGTGGGGAAAGAGGAACTCTTTTACACTGTTGGTGGGAGTGCAAACTAGTTCAGCCACTATAGAGATCTGTGTGGAGATTTCTAAGAAAAGTGGGAATAGATCCACCATATGATCCAGCTCTTCCACTCCTGGGTATCTTTCCAAAGGGGTCGAATTCAGAGAAATACAGCAACATATGCATACCTATGTTCATAGCAGCACAATTCATAATAGCCAAAATATGGAACCAACTCAGATCTCCATCAACAGATGAATGGATAGCAAAACTTTGGGAAATACACACAATGGAAATTCTATTCAGCCATAAAAAAGAACAAAATCCTATAATTTGCAAGAAGATGGAAAGTCCTGGAGAAAATTATGTTAAATTAGATCAGCCAAGCACAGAAGGAGAAGGTACATATGTTCCCTCTAAAATGCCCAAACTAGGGAACATAGAGGATACCAGTGGGACTCCAGATAATGGAGGGAAAATATCAGCAAAGTTTAAATGGAAAGATAGGGGAGGAGGAAGGCTGAACTTGATTAATGAGGGTCTACATCTGAATATGTGTAAAATTATGAATATGGCATGGTTACCCTGGACAACCGTTGGTGGGAGGGGGGAAGGGAAGATAGGGATGGGGGAAGAGGGGACCAAGTATAGTTTAAATATATACAATTTATGTTCAATAAAAAATTTGTTTAAAAAATAAAGAAAAAAAATTTTTTTAGACAAAACTTACTCTTTTATTTTTATTTTTTTATTAATTTTTTTTAAATTGGTGCATTGTAGTCATATATCAATCACATTGGAGTACAAGACTTGAGAGGATATACAAGCACACATCATCCAATTAGCCCTCCTCCAGCCCACATCCCATTCCCTCCCCCTCCCTCCATCCCACGCTTCTTTGGTGATTTACTTTGATACATTTGTTTATGTACCTCCTGCGTTTTAAAGAGGCTCCGTCCTCCAGTATTACATACCCTCTGATTGGTCACATTAGTTGCTTCACTATAGGGCCCTTTCTATAGCTCAACCTCTTCCTGTTGCCCTTTTCCCCCTAGTTATTGCTGATTAAGAGAAGCGTCTGATTTATATTTTCTGCGATATTTCTCTGTGCATGCTGCGTTGCAAGTACCAATCCCACTCTTGATGGTCCCATTAGTGGCCTGGCTACTCAGTGGACTGATCCAGACCTCGCTGGCTCAAGCAGTGGCCTTGCCTCATGGGAGGCCACAGTTCTGGTCTTGCTGGCCCCTGCACCGGTCTTACCCCTAAGCTGGATTTGGTCCCGGCCTTGAAGGCCGCAGGAGTGAACTTGCCTCACGCCAGGCTCCGATGCTGGCCATTGGCCCCTGCACCGGTCTAACCCCTTGGCAGGATTCCAATCCCGGCCTCGGAGGCCCCAGCACCGGCCTAGCCTCACGGCAGGCTCCAATGCCGGCCTCATTGGCCCCAGCACCGGCCTAACCCCTCGGCAGGTTCCGTTCCCGGCCTTGGAGGCCCCAGCACTGGACATGTCTCACGGCAGGCTCCGATGCTGGCCTTGCCTCACAGCAGGCTCCAATGCCGGCTTCGCTGGCCCCAGCACTGGCCTAACCCCTCGGCAGGCTCTTATCCTGGCCTCGGAGGCCCCAGTACCGGCCTTGCCTCACGGCAGGCTCCGATGCCGGCGTCACTGGCCCCAGCACCGGCCTAACCCCTCGGCAGGCTCCGATCCCGGCCTTGGAGGCCCCAGAACTGGTCATGCCTCAAGGCAGGATACGATGCCGGCCTCGCTGGCCCCAGCACTGGCCTAACCCCTCGGCAGGCTCTTATCCTGGCCTCGGAGGCCCCAGTACCGGCCTTGCCTCACGGCAGGCTCCGATGCCGGCTTCGCTGGCCCCAGCACCGGCCTAACCCCTCGGCAGGCTCTTATCCTGGCCTCGAGGCCCCAGTACCGGCCTTGCCTCACAACAGGCTCCGATGCCGGCCTCACTGGCCCCAGCACCGGCCTAATGCCTCGGCAGGCTCTTATCCTGGCCTCGGAGGCCCTAGCACAAGCCTTGCCTCATGGCAGGCTCCAATGCCAGCCTCGCTGGCCCCAGCATTGGTCTAACCCCTCTGCAGGTTCCAATCCCGGCCACGGAGGCCTCAGTAGTGGCCTTGCCTCACAGCAAGCTCCCTTGTCGGCCACTGGCCCCGGCGCCCGCCTAACCCCTCAGCAGGTTCTGATCACTGTCTCTGTGGTTATTATTTCAAAGGTTCCAGGTGTAATATCAGATCTCTGCCTCCCCTGAGTATTGGCCACTGGCATTGCCACTGCCTCCACCGTTTCAAATCCTTCCCAGGCTCTTTTTCCACTCTGAATGTTGTCCAGTGTTCCTAAGCATGCGTGATGGTAGCATTCGACATTTGGTGTAATTTCTCCAAAAAAAATAAAGTTGGTAAGATCCGGTTTCTGCTTCTCCTGAATACACGTCTCCACCACCATCGCGGAGAACTCTTTCAACACCACATTTCTCCTTGGTCTCTGCTAAACTCTCTCCTTATATGTGATGACTGAGATTCTTAACAATATAGAGAAATAGCAGTCCTCTTTCATGGCAAATTTTTCCATAAGTTCCAGTGCATTTAGATAAGTTTTTTCTGCATCTCCAGTGTCCTGGCATCCATAACGGCTTTCTTACCTCCTCTCCGATATTTTTCTTTATCTTTTTCTGTTCTGAGACCGGTTTCTCCAGGGGTCTGGCGTGCTACTCGCAGTTCGGCCTGGGGCCCAGAGTCCCGCGACCCGGGCCCCATCTGGCATTCCCCGCGTGCGACCCCTGCCCAGAACCCAGCTTCTTACTGGGCCCGGTTTCTCCAGGGGTCTGGCGTGCTACTCGCAGTTCGGCCTGGGGCCCAGAGTCCTGCGACCCGGGCCCCATCTGGCGTGCCCCACGCGCCAAGAAAAAAATTTTTAAAAAGGCTCCTTCTGTAGCCACCTTGCAGTGATTCAAGAGTCTAGTACAACTGCTATGATTTTTTAAACTTTTTCATCTGGTCGTCATACAAATTCCAGAACCATGAATACATTATTTTAACATCTGTTCTCTTCTAATATAATATAAATGTATCTAATACAAAAATGATTACTTTTTCATTCATTTGTTTCTCCTGCTTTTTCCTAAATTCCACAGCTCTAAGAAGATATACAAGCAAACAAACAAACCTTATTTCCACCATTTCCTCAGTCCCCAGACACTAGCACTTAGCAGATGCAACTAAATGCATATATTACAACAAACATAATTATTTCTTATTCACTGGCCAAAGAACAAAAATTCATCTAATTTTTTGTTCACTATTCTTAACGTATGAAAGTAGTGTAATTCACTTATGTTCCACTTGTTAGGTTTTGGCGCAGTAAAAAGGCGAGAGAGACCTGGTGCACCAAAAAGAATTTTAATGTGGTCTTCTCTCAGGAATAGGGGCTGGACTGCTCCTGGAGACCTCTGAGCTCCTCAGTCACTGGAAAAAAAAATTCCCTTCCTTTTAAGGCTTACATCTTGTGATGGGGCTACGTATAGGAACGCCACAGCACCACCCCTCTCGTGACATCACCTGCCTCGCGATATTGCCCAGCAGTGTCTCCTCCTTTTTTAAGGTCTCACCTGTGGGGAGAGACCCAAACTGTCATCCCAGCCTTTTGATGATAATGGGCAGAGATTTGAATTGTACACTACTTCCTGCTGTCAAGGGGCATCGTAAGGAGAATCCTCAGCCAGGAGAGATCGGGTCCTCCAGAAGTGGACAGGTGGGAGTATGGCTGCGGCATGAGTCAGAGGTTACCCTGGACAGCTTGGTGATGTGTGCTCAAGGAGACTTAAGCAGACACGGAGTTATGATAGTATGGAATCCGAGAGGGAGAGCACCATAGTATGTGAACAAGTTGATTTGCTAAAATAAAATATCAAAGAGAATTATGCCAAGAAAAACAAAGCTTAGTAGGCCCCAAACTATGCAAGAAAATTTGTCATGGGACTGTTGTAACAGAGCCCTTTTTAGCTGGGTGAGGATCACTGTGAAGGGCCCAGTCCACCGTGGTTGGACATGTTTTGATTGAAGTGACTTGAGGAGCACTTGATCCCCTGGCTTAAGGGCCTTGATTACAGGGTGTGGAGCTGCTTTTTCAGTCCCGGGTTGGGAAAGATACTGGTTAGCATCTTCCCTAAGAAGGTGCCTGAGAAACGACAAGTAAGGAAGATAGGAAGCCAAAGGAGGGGGATCTGAAGGGAGAGCATGATTAATCAGGAAAGGGTGACCATATAGCAATTCAAAGGGGCTCATAAATGTGGGGCTTTTGAGGGGTGGCTCTTACACGGGCCATGGCTAGTAGCAGGAGTTCAGACCATGATATTCGCAGCTCTTGGATCTTGTCAGCTGAGGTGGGCAGCTGCAAGCCTTGTAAGGCCTTGACCCGATCAACAGTTAGTCCTCGTGTGTTTGAGGTGAGATGTAGGCCTAGATAGCACACCTCAGGCACTGATAACTGGGATTTATGTGGGGCCACCCTGTAACCCCTGCTTCCAAGAAAATTAAGGAGATGGCCACTTTTAGGGAGGGACTAAAAACTAAAAGGTCATTTATATACTGTAATAGAGAACTAGGCTCCAAGGGCTGCTGGAGGAGGTTCTGTGCTAGAGCCTGTCCAAAGAGGTGTGAGTTATCTCAAAAACCCTGGGGGAGAATAGTCCAGGCTAGTTGTTGAGCAACCTGGGCATTGAGGTCCTTCCAAGTAAAGGCAAAAAGGGGGTATGACTCAAGATGCAGGTAAATTGTATAAAACACATCCTTTAAGTCCAGAACTAAAAAGTGGGTGGTATTGGGGGTAATCTGAGATAAGAGGGTATAGTGATTAGGGACAACTGGGTGGATTGGGACCACCGCATCATTATAGGTCCAATTAGTCTTTGTAACTGAGAGAATTGGGGTATTATAAGGGGGATTAGTAGTAATAAGCAGTGCTTGGGCCAGGAGATGAGAAATAATGGGTTTAAGCCCACATCAGTGAAAGAGGGATATGGGAAACTGGGAGCGGGCAGGGAAAATAGACCAGGGTGTGATGTGTTGTCACAACTGGGGTGCTGGTATCCCATACTATAGGGTCAACCAAATCTATTGGAAGGGGAGGTATGGCTTCACACTCATCAACTGTAGCTACAGCCATTAAAATTATATTAGAGGAAACAGAAGCCATGGGAAAATTAAATGAGAATTCAGCCCCAATTTTGATTAAGAAGTCTCTACCTAAAAGGGGGGTAGAACATGAAGAGAAAATCAGGAATGGATGGTTAACCATAAAGGTCTCTAAATGGCATAAAAGGGGGCCTGTAGTATGTGGGCAAGAAAGCATGCTATCAATCCCCTGAACTTTGATTTGGGAAGGGAAACTAGGTCCTGAGAAGGAAGGGAGGACAGAGTAGGTAGTCATTGTATCAATCAAGAAGGAGACTGGCTTACCCACTACTGGGAGAGTTACCCTGGGGTCAGCTTGAAGGCATAGTATCATGTAAGGTCTCTTTTTTATTCCCTCATTCCTGTCATTATAATCCCAGTGGGGATCCTCAGAAGAAACTGCAGCTGTTCCGGTAGGGAGCTATGGATTGGTTAGGTGAGCCTGATGGGCCCATTCCCTGGCAGCCTCAAGAATATGATATCGTTCATCTGCAGTTAAAGAGGAGGTTAAAATGACATGAAGTTAAATCATGTGCTTGTACAATATGTTGGAATTCCTTAATAAAACCAGAGGAATTGGCAGAAAAAGAACCCAGTCTCTTTTGAAGTTGTGCAAAGTCAGGAAGGGAAAAAGAAACATGGACCTGGACCATGCCTTCGTTACCAGTCACACCTTCTGCACCAGCCACCTCATGAAGCAAGGCCAAGAGAGAAAGTAGGGGTCTCTGGAACAGGTAGGGTGACCTATGGGGGTAGGCGAGGGGGAGGTAAGGGTTGGCCCCTTAAGGGAGAAAGGCGGGGAAGGAAGGAGTGGGTTAGAATGGAAGGCTGCCCCAGAATAAGATAATGACTGCAGTGGTAAGGAGAGGTCTTGTGGGTCAGGGTCATCAGGAAATGGGGCCTGAAACTCAGCCGGGTCAGACTCCGGCATCCACATGTCATCACAGAATGGGGACCTTGAGTTAGCAGAATAGCAAGGCCTGCAACCCAGAAAGGCCACCACATGGCATCTGTGAGTTGCCATATGATGACCAAGATGGCAGCTGTGGCTGTCAGGAATCCCCAGCTAGCATGACTCAAGCAGTAGAGTCCGGAGGGGTGGAAAGGGAAAGCCAGGAATGCATACACAGAAAAGACTGTATGTACAGAACCTCTGACCATTTACCTGCCTATTTGCAAAAGTTACTGAGATTAGTCAACATTTTAAGATCTAACTTACCCATCTCAGGCCACCAAGAACCATTACCCAACTCATAAGTGAACCAGACTTTTGTGCAGAAAAATATGAACGACTTGGGGCACAGTTCCCTGGAAAAACCTAGAATCTGGAGATTAACCAGAATACGGCCTAGTGCATATTGGGAGTCTATTTTAGATGACTGGCTTCCCCCCATGACTGGTCAGCAGGTGAGGACAAAAACAGGGATTTGGCTTCCCAAGATCCTGCCTAACATCCAGAAACAGCATGGTTGAGTTAGAGAAGGACATCTCTGGTCCCTTTACACAGCCATAGGGTAGCCTGGCTACCCTCAGAGAACTTAGAACCAAATATTTGGGTTTATTTAACAGCCAGGAAGAGGCTAAAAGCCAGAACCCGCTTGTCCAAAAAAGTGGAAGCTTACCAGTGTAGTGTTATCAGCCAATGCTGACTGAAACCAAAGTGCTGAGAGGCTGCAGAGCCAGGAGGGCATGCTGTGGAGTTGTTGGATTGAATCAGGGCTAGATGAGGTTTAATATGGCCTTCAGGGCTTGGCAGGGTGGTGAGATGGCCACCGGCTCTGAGCGTGTGTTGGGTGTGTCAGGGGAAGCTGGCTGCTAGCTCTCAGCAGACCTTGGGGCTGGGAAGATGGCTGCTGGCCTCCAGAAGAAAGCGTGGGGCTGAGAAGATGGACGCCAGCTCTCAGCAGAGCTCGGGGCCAGGGAGATGGCCGCTGGCTCTCCCGGAGAGCACGGGGCTGGGTATGGGGAAAATGGCCACCAGCTCTTATCAGAGCTCGGGGCTGGGGAGATGTCCACCAGCTCTCCCAGAAAGCACAGGGCTGAGGCTGGAGAGACAGTCACTGGCTCTCAGCAGAACCCAGGGCTGGGAAGATGGCTGCCGGCTCTCAGCAGATCTGGGGGCCGGGAAGATGGCTGCTGGCTCTCCCAGAGAGTGCGGGGCTGTGGCTGGGGAAGATGGCCACTGGCTCTCAGCAGAGCTCGGGGACAGGAAGATGTCTGCTGTCTCTCCTGGAGAGCATGGAGCTGGGTCTGGGGAAGATGGCCAATAGCTCTCAGCAGATCCCGGGCCAGGAAGATGGCCACTGGCTCTCAACAGAGCTCGGGGCTGGGAAGATGGCTGCCAGCTCTTCCAGAGAGCCCGGTGCCTGGAAGATGGCTGCCAGCTCTCCCAGAGAGCACAGGGCTGGAGCTGGGAAGATGTCCTCCAGCTCTCAGCATAGCCCGGGGCCAGGAAGATGGCTACCAGCTCTTCTGGAGAGTGTGGGGCTGGGGAAGATGGCCGCTGGCCCTCCCGGAGAGCGTGGGGCTTGGGCTGGGAAGATGGCTGCCCAGCAGAGCTCAGGGCCAGGAAGTTGGCCACTGGCTCTCCCAGAGAGCATGGGGCTGAGGAGATGACCACTGGCTTTCAGCAGAGCTAGGGTCCAGGAAGATGGCTGGTCTCCAGTCAGGGCAGGCAGGGTGTGAAGGAGGCAGCAGTCCTGGAGCGGCGGGCAGGGTGGGAGTGGTCCTAGTGGATTGAGCACCCGGGCAGATCCAGGCGGAGGTTTCCACCAAACCTCCCAGAGCACGCCGTGGCAGAGGTGGCAGAAAGTTAAAAAAAAAAAAAACTTTTTAAATTAAATTAAATTAAAACAAAATAAAGTAATCGTCCCGGGTTTTGTACCAGATGTTAGGTTTTGGCGCAGTAAAAAGGCAAGAGAGACCAGGTGCACTGAAAAGAATTTTAATGTGGTCTTCTCTCAGGGATAGTAGTTGGACCACTCCTGGAGACCTCTGAGCTTCTCTGTCACTGGAAAGGAAATCCCCTTCCTTTTAAGGTTTATGTCTTGTGGGTGGGGCTACACATAGGAATGACACAATGCTGCCCCTCTCGTGACATCACCTGCCTCACGATATCACCCAGCAGAGTCTCCTCCTTTTCTAAGGTCCTGCCCTTGCGGGGAGGGTCCCAACCTGTCACCACTAACAATAGAATTATTTTAAGACCTTTTTAGAAAAGTACTCAGTATACTGAGTACATATGAGTCAGGAGGTTATAAGGAAGCAAAATAGAAAAGTAACATCTTCTTCCTTAAAACAAAACATAATTTAAAGATAAAAGATAGAAAGTTACATAAAGAATAGACAATCTAATTAAAATGGTGTGAGATATTTGGGTAATACTTTGGAAATCATTGAGTCATTTTTATTTAACAATATTGTTCACCATTTTACTTTAAAGTTGACAAATTAATTCAGTTCACAAGTTCACATTTCTAAGGTCCTGACTTCAGTAAATTGTTTCAAGGATTAAATACTATCTAGTAATTTCTAATTCAGTTAACATATATATGACTGTAAAAAAGCTAGTTTTATTAATTCATAGCCACCTGCTGTTTCCTGAGTAGCAAATAGAATTCTTTGTCTCACCTCTAAGAATTTTACTATTCACCCTAAATCCAAATTTCTTGTTTTAGCAACAGATTTTTTTTGTAATGAGGTAACTGGAAATCTGCATGTAATTGTGAAAAGTAATATAGAGATTTGTTTTTCAATTTGCTCATTTTTCTTCAATGGCAACATTTTTCAAAACCATAATGCAATATTAAAAGTAGGATTTGGCATGATAAAACCCACCATCTTAAGCAGGATTTTCTCCATTTACTTATGTAGGGGAGGGAGGGAAGAGAGAAAGAGAAAGAAACATACCCTGTGTTGAAACAAGGAGCATTCTTCTTTCTGAGCCTCACATTCAAACCTATTTTATGTTTTTACTTTAAAACAGGGTCTCACAAAGCCAGGTGTGGCACACACTTGTAATCTCTATGCTTGGTAGGCTGAGACAAGAGTATCCTGTAGATTCAAAGCCAGCCTCAGCTACTTAGTGAGGCTCTCAGGAACTAAGCAAAACCCTGTTTCCAAATAAAATATAAAATAGGTTTGGGAGTGTAGCCCAGAGGTAGAAGGCCTCTGGGTTCCATCCAGAGTACCAACAAAAACAAAAACAAAAACAAGAAAAAACACTGTCTCACTAACTTGCTGAGGACTTTATTAAGTCACTGAGGCTGGCCATGAACCTGTGATTCTTCTGTTAGTCACCCAAGTACTAAAACTACAGGCTTGTGATACCATACCTGAGTACTTATCAGTCTTTTGATGCAAAATCTGAGCACAGGATGAGAAATAAACAACAAAAGGAGAATCTATCACTCACTGAAGAGCAGTATGAGAAAGGGATTTTTTGAAAATTTACCTTAGTGAAAACAATTAAAGCAAGTAGATGAGCAGATGCTCATGGGTCAAGTGAGAAGTAAAAAACTCTTGGTTTAAAACAACCAGATAGTTGGGGGAGAACGTGATGGAGAGATTTTAAGACAATACATTCTGCTTTTAAGGAACAGTGAGGATAATAGGAAGGAACACAGAAGATTCAAAAATATTTATACATCCCACTTCTCTGTGTTTGTTTGAGTTTAGGTTTAAAAAGCCCAAATGGATCTCATTTTTATTTTTCTATTAGATTGATGATTTTCTTATATTGTCTCTGACAGATCTATAACCACAGAGAAGACTGTGGAAGCAAACAGACCACAGACAGGAGAACTAAAGGGCTGTTTATTTAGACATTTCTATAGGGAACCTGTCAATAAATATCATTTGCATTTGGCAGTAAATTAAAGGCAAGAAAAGAGTGAGGAAGCTTTATCAAAGGAAAAGTGGAGTCTTTCAGTGTGCCCTAAGTAGATATTGCTGGCATGGGAAGCAGGGGGCTAACTAGGCTAGGCTGACTCGTCTCTGGTTAACATATCTGGTTGTTCTGAGGAGCATTGTGTTACTTCTCTGTTTGGCCTTAAGTTGAGTAAGGGGGTAAAAACTGAAGAGGGTTGGGGTCTTCGAGACCAATGAAGGGGGGTCAGCACAGGAAAGACCCAAGGCCAGCCATCAGAGATAAGCAAGCAAGCAAGCAAGCAAGCAAGCAAAAGCTTTATTAAGACAGCCCAGCTCCCTTTTATATCAGGCAGCTGGGAGGAGGGAGCTTCTGCTCACAGCGGAAGATCGCACAAAGTACGGGGCGTTTACTGATTGGGTGGCTCATACCCCAGTGGGTGTGTTATCAGGGGACTGATTTTTGGGCATCCCGTGGCCCCTTTGGCAAGCTATGAGGTAATCAGCACAATCCAAAAGAGAAGCCGGAGAGGTGCCATCTTTGGCATGACTGGGCTGCTTAGCCTAACAAAAACAGTAAGAGAACTGAAGTCATTTATCCAGTTCTAATGATTTAGAGCTATAAAGGTTCAGGTTTGGGTCCTTGATTTGGTTGCTGTAGAAACTGTTGTGTCAGAAATTTTTGGTCAAATATGATTGAGACAAATTACACATATTGTGCCATCATATTTTATACTCTCAGCCCTGGTCTGTTCTTTGTTTTTGTCCTTCTTCCTTTCTTTCTTTCTTCCTCCCTCCTCCCTCCCTTAATATCTATCTATGCATCTATTTTTCAAGCTTATCTACTACTCTATTAATTGTCTTACTATATTTCAAACTTAGAATTAAACATATTTATATGAAATAACATTTAAATCATTTTTTAAAAATGTAATATATAGTTTTGAGAATATGGTGATCAGAATAAGCTGGAAAAATAGGAAAAGAATTACATAAGATATAAGATGTATTTTTAACCAAATATACATTGAACTCTTAATATATGCAAGACATTATTCTTAGCCATAATGGCTAAGCATTAGAAATGGAGTTGCAGTTCAATTTACCAAAATACAACCACAACATAGTTAAAAAGATTATGAAAAAATAAAAAAATTATAAAAATGTAAAATAATCATTTTTATAGACCTTTGAGCAAATGCTTGTAGAATTACAGAGAAGAGTAGTTCTTACCAGCATGAATGGTCTGGAGTTCTCAGGGAAGACATATGCAAAGGTTTCTAGTATTTAATTATGTTTTCTAGGTGGGTGAGGAAGAAATAATGGCTGTTGCATATGAAATAGTATCTGCAAAAGATTGAAATATTGAAAGACCTGACAAACCTGAGCAATGGTGAGAAAGGTTAAAGAGAGATAACTCTGCATTTAAAAAGAGATTTAAGCCAGGCGTGGTGGTGCACGCTTGTAATCCCCGCGCTTGGGAGGCTGAGACAGGAGGATCACACAGGTTCAAAGCCAGCCTCAGCTACTTAGTGAGGCTCTCAGCAACTTAGTGAGACCCTGTTTCCAAATAAAATATAAAAAAGGTCTGGGAGTATAGCCCGGAGGTAAAAGCCTCTGGCTTCCACCCCCAGTACAACCAAAAAAAAAAAAAAAAAAAAAAAAAAAGAGAGATTTAGAAAAAAAAGAGAGATTTAGAAGACATTCAATTTTTTTCTTAAGAGACGTGTTTTGTTCTTTAGGCACCAAAGATATTTTTGTAGACAACATGATTTGACTTTTCTCAATCTAGTATTTCCCATAACAAAGTGGACAACAAACCTGAATGAAGAGATGTCAGAATTAGGAGTCACCAGGCCGGGCGTGGTGCATGCTTGTAATCCCTGCAGTTGGGAGGCAGAGACAAGAGGATCGGATCGCGCAGATTTGAAGCCAGCATCTCTGCCTTAAGAGACCCTGTTTCCAAATAAAAAGTATAAAATATGTCTGGGTGTGTAACTCGGAGGTGGAAGGGCTTCCAGGAACCCCAGTAACACACACACACACACACAAAAAGAATTAGGAGTCATCAGAAAATTATTAAATACTTTAGAAAAAGTGTGATAATAGTTGAACAAAGTCATCCCAAAGTGGATGTCCAGCTACACTTTAAAATAAACTAAGTATACACATATTTGAATGTAGCTTTTCCATTAATTAACCTCAGCCTTCTTCCTCCCCTACCCTTCCTTTCTGGCTTTGCTGAGATTTCCCCTCCATTATCTGGAGTCCCTCTCAGTAATGGGGGGGGGGGAAGGGAAGCAGGAGGGGTGGGCACAAAGTATTGTGTAAATAAATGCCATTGTCAACATGATCCACATTATAATGTGAGACTATACTGCACCAATAAAAACATTTAAAAAATTCCATTGGAACACAAAAAATGAATCATCACACATCAAGAGCTATTTTCAGAAAAGAATTAGTGGCAATCAATTGCATGTGCAGAGAGCAGGATTAAAAGTTACTAGTTTGTACTTTCTAATGAATAGGAACTAGCAATTAAAACAATAAATACAAAGTAAAAATAAACAGATTGTGTGTTCAGGCCTGGAACTAGGAGGAAAAAATACTGTGTTTACTTGTTTTGTTTAAATTGAGGGGCACTGAATATTAGTAGAGCATATGGTTGTTTACTTTCTCTAAAGCAAAAGAAAAATAAATTATTTCCATTCATATTATTACTGTCTTTTCGACTGAAATAATAAAATTAGTCCTTTTAGATTGTATCTATGTCAAGAAATTGAGGACTGAGCCACACCTTCTACTTTTTGACTATTCTCTCCATTTTCCCCAAACATAAGCAAAAATTTACAGATATTCTTGAATTCTTCTCTCCATTAGTGCCTTAATTTATGAATTAATTGTTTTTAGTCCTTAGTTTATAAATGTTTACTGGTAAAAAAAAATATCATTCTTTTAATTTCAATTGGTTTATTCTACAAGTATTTTTCTTAAAAAACTGACATTTTAAAAATGTTTGGCAACAAACCTGACCATAGAGTTTCTGAGACTGCCTCAAGTAAAGGCATAATGAGTGAATAATAAATAACTTGCCTGTTTCTTGTGAAGAAAAGTAAGATACATGCAATCTTTTTTTTTTTTTTTACGCCTTCCATGTGCCTGATAATAATTTGTGGTTATTTTATTTTCTAAGCACTCTAATTATCAGCACAGGGGAAAAAGCTTATCAGCTCAGGGGAAAAAGCTAAGAGAAATAAGAACATTCATATTATCTTTTGCTTTTTCTTTCCTTTTCAGAAGTAAAGGTAAATTCAGTGTGTGATAATAACAGCTGGTAATGCCCTCTTTACTTTTATATTAATGGCCTGAGGTGTTGCCTTTAGGTTTCAATGATTCTGAAACCCAGTACTAACACTCAACAAAAAAAGAAATGGTTTCTTTTGCTATATAAAGATTAGTGATGCTCTTTAAGATAGTGCCATAGGTACACAGCCAATAGCTATAGATTTTGAAAGAGTCTTTCTCTTGGGACTCATCAATAAAACATTGGATTCAGCTCCATCTTGAACAATCTTTTGAAGGAGTTAGGTTCTGTACATGGTAAAGATTACAATATGAAAACCAGTAGAATTGCATTTTGCAAGTGACAATGAAAGGTACAGAAAAGAATTATTGCATGTGATAAATTAAAGATGGGAAATTACAGTTTTAATTTAGGAGTTGCATTTTTTTTCAAAGAAGATATTAAAATGTTCAGATAAGAACACAGTCTTTTTTGAAGTCCTATTTCTAAAGTAAATGGCTTTCTTTAAAGAAAGTCGATCTGGATGCATGCTTAAAGCTATAACATTATAAAGTAGGCATTAATTAAGTCTAACTTGTTCCAGAAAAAATGTAGATGTTGATTTATTGAATACATAAATAAACTGGGGTTTGGTAGGGAGTGAATAATGCATTCAGTTTTGCTTTAAAATGTTAAACCTTCTCACTGAATGAATATAAACATCTGTGTACACACAAATTTTTGGATCTTTCTGGGGAAAGTAATTAATACTCCTTTTCTTATTAAGTAACTTGGTTTCATAATAGGAAGCTGCTTTCTCACAAAGTGGGACAAATCTAGGTATTCAAGAAACTAAATATAAGTTCATAGTCAGAGTATTTGAACACCTAGATATGAAAAATATTCAGAAAACAAAAAAAATCAAATTTAAGGTTGAAAGAATAATAATATTATCCCCTTAGGTGATAAAATACCATACCTACAACATGAAATAGTCGAGTGAATCAGAAAAACTGTTAAGCTGGTTTTAGTCAAGAGTTAAATAAATACCCAAACACCAGCTTGGTCCTATTTGTATACAGTTTCTCTATCAATATATTATTATTATTATTATTAGTATTATTATTATTATTATAGTAGTGTGTGTGTCAGTTACTGGGGATTTAACCTAGGTGCACTCCAGCTACACCTACAGTCCTTTTAATCTTGAAATAGGATCTCACTAGACTGCTGAGAGTCTAAGTTACTAAGATCAGTCTGGAGCCTGTAATACTCCTGTCTCGATCTCCCTATTTCTCTATTATTAATTAAAGTGTTTTTTTTTTCACTCAGGAAGCTGATAAATCAGGTCAGACCAAAGAAATAGTATTTTTTTTGCTAAGATTTATACCCAGGTGCCTCTGTTTCAACTTTATACCTAAATTTTGGGATCTCTTGCTTCAATGAGATGTCAAACTAGTGCTTTATCAGGTCAATGTAATAATATTGAAATCAACTCTCACATAAATGGAAGTGATAAGATTTTAAGATTTAAAGAAAAAAGAAAACAGGGATGTGTACTGATCTAATCACACTAATCATATGAAATTTATCATTATTTAATTAGAAAAAATATTTACTCTGTTTCTATGTCCCATGTACTGTTCTAGGCACTAGGATTATTATTATTATTATTTTTTGATTGTGGGCATGGAACCTAGAAGCATTCTGCTCAGAGCTATATCCCCAGCCCATTTTTTATTCTTTATTTTGAAACAAGGTTTTACTAAGTTGCAGAGGCCTCTCTGCCTTCCAAGTACTGAGATGACAGTTGTACACCACCACACCTGGCCTCAGTCACTAGGATTATAATAGTAAAAAAATATGGAATATAAAGTTTTGCTTCAAGTTCATAGGTAGAGGAAAATATATGAGAGATACTTCTTATAGTTAAGTGAGTAGTGAAGCACAGTTATATGCCTTACAGTGACAGAACTCACTGAGAACTTCCTAAATGGTAGATATGGCATGATTAATTTCTTAATTAAGTTGAAAAAATCTAAAACATTTTAAATAATTTTAAAATGTTTCAATGTAGTAGGTAAAAAGAAAATAAAGATTTCTGTAAATCAAAAATATATGGGTCGGAGCAGGGATGAAGAAGAATGCAGAACCTGGCGTTTGTCTTGGGGATATTTGCTAAACCCAATAAACCTGAATTTTGACTTTTCATTACCTCAGAGAACACATGGGAGATGAGAAAAATTCAGGCTTGCTCAACATTGAGAGTCTAAGAATTGAACTCCCCACATAATACTAATGACAGAAAGACTACACCCTTAGTGAATAGGTACAATAGAAATCAACCTGCCATGGCTTGGGAAACTGCAAACTGTTTAACTATATTTCAGTTGCGCCCACTGCAGACTGTGGTTTTCTCAAGGTCAAGCATTGTGTCCCATTTATGTTTTTATTTTACATGACAAATAGAATGTCAGTATAATACAGGTACTTGGAATATGTGTGATGAGTCATGGATTATAGGACCAGTGAACTACTGCTAGTTTGTAAATCACATTTAGTTTTGTGTCAGTCTTGTCTTCTCTGGATCGCTGGTCATTCTGCCATGTATGTTCATGAGAATGTAAAGAACACGGAAAGTTTTCTGACTTGGAATGCCCATGGTTTTACTTGTTTGATGCATGCATATCTTCCTTTCTTTTGTCTCACAAATATCACACAATCATAGACTCCAAAAGTTATTTTCCATTCCTACTGAACTCTTAAAATATACAGTGGTTTACCTGAAAGTCACATAAAAAATATGATTTAGAAAACTACATAGATAACAATATATCCATTGTTTTAAAATTTTCTCATCATGACATGGAAATATATAACTTGTGGGCCACTTAGGAATTCTATAAATAGGCATTTATCATACCATTCAAAAATGTTCCACAAAGCTTTTGCAAGTATTGTGGGATGTTGAATTCTTGTATTACTCATTATATGTGGAAGTATATAGGAGAACATTACTACTGCTATACAGATAGTAAGTGACTTTGAAAAGAAGAGATGGGGCTAGACTTTATATTCTCTGCTACTATAAGGCTCTTGAAATTGTTCTTGGGGTTTGTTTTTCTTCTACTTTTACTTTATTTCTTAGCCATACTTACCAGAATAGCAGCTGCAAGTTGATATAATTATTTTAATTGTTTGCATGCTATAAAGCTGTTAAAAGCAATTTTAATTTTTACCAGTAGATAGCTTTTATTACAAAGTTATATTGTTGCTCATAGCTATCCAAAGTAATGGGTGTTTAGGAGAGTATTTTAGTCTGGACTGTTATGTCTCCTTTATCCACTGTTTGCCTAGCCAAGTGTTACAATTTTGCCCACAGGATAACAAAAAAAATGCTAATAGGAGCAATTAAAAGATATGAATAATACTGACACCTTTTTTATTATCTTCCAGGTACCATTGGAAATGCCCAGGATATTAAATGGTAATGATGCGGTTACAGTTATTTGCCAATTGAAGTGATTCCTGAGAAAGTGCAGAAACATTTATTTCCAGGCTTTGAAAGCTTTTGTACTTCATTACTGGATGTGGAAAACAAAGCAGCCATCTACAGAATTGTCTAAATAGTAACTGATGATACCAGGTCCCTCCAAGGACTCAGCACACAAATCTAGGGTTTTACAGAATATAATGGAAATTAAACTCATGGTTCCTGTGTTGTATTATAATGTTCATTTGAAGTTTCATTTTTCTTGTTTTTATCCCCCTGTCCTTTCTTTCCTTCTCCTGCTCCTTTTCAGTCTCTTCATTTGACCTGTGATTTTCTGTGCTCACTCTGCACTCTTGTTTTTAAGGTGCAGGTTCACCCTAGCTACTATCCACTGCCCTGTGGCCCTACACAGAGCATCAACTCCACCCACTGTATGTAGATGTTTCAGTGGAGAAATGTGGCTTGCCTGAGAGCACACATTTCTCTTTCATGGTTATTTTTTCTCATTTTATATGTATTAATTAAAACATAAATGCAATTTTATTATCCTTTTGCTTCTTCCTAGCATGTGCTCCTGTTCTTTTGACTCTTTCTCTGAAGGAATGATGTTTTCTGATATCCAATTAATTTAGAACCTTCAGTGAAAGTCCCTAAGGTGAGACAAGGTCTTTGTTTCTATTTAACCTTCCTTCCCAGCCATTCATCTCATTCCTGAGATCTGGGCTTCAGTCTCTGGAGTTTTCCAGTAAAAGCAAGATGGATGAGTGAGACTTAGTTTTCATTTTGTTTTTCAACTCCACCTAAAATCAAATGGAATCCACATTATTAATGCTGTACAACTGTCTCTCAGTGATTTCCTTTTTTTTTTTTTATTTCCTTCTTTGGGTGAACAGCCTTCCCTTTTTCAAATGAGAGTTCAAAAATGGTCCCTTTCCTAACCCCCCTTTCTTTTCAGGTCAAAGTATACATGAATTTCAATTCTTTCCATTTGCAGTCTGCACCTTGGTCTTCTGGTCCTGCTTAAATATGTTGGATCTTTTAAATTTTTAAGTAAAGAACAAAAAGTAAAAAAAGAAAACATACACACATCATTCCAATTCCAAAAAGATATTAGACTCCATAAAAACAGTAACCATATCATGGACCTAATCAAAAGTATGGTTATTTAAGTGATTTATGGCTAATTAAATTAATCTACATACATTTATACTAACCAGTAATAAAAACAAAAGGAATTCCAAAAAGAGATATATAATACTGAATTTCCATCCAGTTCTTCTGAATCCTAGATCTAGTTCTCTCACTAATTTATCTCTGAGAACTTCAACTTATTCATCTGCAAATATCATTTGTCCCATTTTATCTTAGAGTTTGCTTCCTCTAGATTATAATATTCTGTTATTTTATAAAGACACCATTTTTATGGTTATAAAATAAATACAAAATACTTATATTTATGTATTTATTTTCTTAAAATTTTATAATAAGTAAACTTGTTAAGTAAACAAGTTTTTGCATGCTATTTATGTACTAGTATTGTTCAAGGATGGGAATATTGGAAAGCACAAAACAGGTAAAATGGCTCACTTGAAGCAAGTTATATTTTGAATGGGAGAAAAAGAAAATATACACTTCTTTAAAATAACATTTAATTCAAACATTCATGTGTTGGAAAGAAAATAAAATAGGGAGATGGATTATAAAGTGGCATGGTTACTATATTACAGACTGAGGATAACACTGAGCTGAGCTTTTTAAGTAAGTCTTAATCCTTTTGAGCTGAGCTATGAGCTGTGTTTGGGACCCTGGTCTGATATCTCTCTTTGTGCAGGCACCAATTGCCATCAGCATTTTTGGGGCTGCAAGTCTGGGTCTCTGAGCTCTCAAAAAAGACCTGGAGAACATTATGTTATGTGAGATTAGCCAAATACAGAAAGAGAAGGGTTATTATTTTTCTCTAATATTCTCAAGATAGGGAGTATTAGGGATACCTGAGGTACTCCAGATAATGGAGGGGAAACCTCAGCAAACCCAGAAAGGAGGAAGAAGGCTGAGGTTAAATAATAGAAAAACTACATTTATATAATATATAATATAATATATAATATATTACATATAATTATATATAATGTGTGTGTGTATATATATATATATTATATACACACACACATGTGAATATAACATTGTTAACCTGGACACTCAGCATTGGGAGGGAGGGAAAATGGAAAGCAGGGGGGAGGGTACCAAGTACTTGTGAATATTTGCCATTGTGAACATGACCCACATTATGAAGTGAGACTATAGTGCACCAATAATAAAATAAAGACCTGTCTCTGAACTGGGCATGGTTGTACAAGCTTGTAATTCCAGTACTTGGGAGGCTATAACAGGAGGATCGCAGGCTGACAGCCATCCTCAGATACTTTGTGAAGACACTCTACAACTTAGTGAAACCCTCTTTCAAACTAAGGAATTAAAAAGGTCTCAGAGTGTAGCTCTGAGGTAGAATGCCCCTGGATTCCATCTCCAGTGCCCTCCCCCAGGAAAAGAACCTGTCTCTGAAACTATCTCAGTCTATACAGGAGGCCAGTATGACTGGGGTTGGATATAGTGTTAAGTCTGGAGGTCTCAACACTTCTCACCAATGCTGAGGCCTCATCTCTCCCTGCCTACATAGGCAGCAGGTGCTGCGGGACCAAACCTAGTGTATATGTAGGAGTCCGAGTTTTTCACAGCAAAGGCTAGATTGGTCTAACTTTTCCCTGGTCACCATGATTAGGCGTTCTGTGGCCATCTCTGGAGGCCCTACTAAGGCTCTGAGCCCTGAGGGACTCTAGGCCTTTTTTTCCTGGCTGGACCTGGTTATTGTCTGCTAATTCCCACCTCTGCTGTGTTTGAGAGAATATTCCACTCCCACCTTCACAAGGGTGAACTGGAAAGTCTCAGACCCTGCTAGTTACACAGCTAGTCCCTGCTGCTGTTATGGGTGATATCTGTGTTGTTGATCATTGCTCTGGATCTCTGGGGGATGCAGAGAGCTCGGCTGCCAGTGCTGCAAGCTGTAACAGATCTACACAGGAGGAGCTGACTGCTTACAATTTTGATGAGATGCAGTTGCACACTTTCTTCAAGTCATTGCCTTTTGTGCTCGTGTCTCTAGAGGCCACAGTGCCAGCAGTCCTGGCAGGATAAAGCAATATGGTGCCACCACAAGCCTTAGGTTCACATATGTTGGAGACAGACAGGGTACTTTTCTGCTCTCTGATCTGCCTTCTAGCCTTGTTTCCATGGTCATTCAGTGTTCTGTTTCAATTTTATGATGGTTTCTTTATTTTGTCAAGATGCTGTTTTAAGGGCCATAGAGATCGAGTGTTATCAGAACTGATAGGTGCTGTTTCCCTCAGTTGCTGTCTTCCTAGAAAATGTGATTTATTTATTAGATGTAATAAAAGGAAAGGAATGAAAATCAAAGAATCTATTTGGATTTTTTTTTTTTTTTGCAACACTGGGGATGGAACCCAGGGGCATTCTACCTCTGAGCTATACCTCCATCCTATTTTTTATTCTTTATTTTGAAATAGGGTCTCACAGAGTTGCAAAGGGCCACACTAAGTAGTAGCTGAGGTGGGTCACAATCTGGGGTCCTCCTGTTTAAGCCTCCCAAATGCTGGGATTACAAGTGCGAGCCACTACATCTGGCTATTTGGAATATGTTAAGACTGAAATAGTGTACAGCTATCGATGTTTATACAGATATAGATTAGGCATATGAATACTGCAGAGAGAGATATTTTGGGGCTATGATCCCCTATTTTATTTTTTTTAAAGCAGGATCTCACTAAGTTGCTGAGGCTAACAATGAAGCTATAATCCTCTTTCTCAGCCTCCCAAGTATTGTGATTATAGGCATACATCATCAATCCTGGTTTGGGCCAAGAATTATGATTTCTACTTTTTGTAGATAACTTTCACTTTACCTGTTGCTTAACCTAAAAACTTTATTTAAATTTATTTGCTTTTCTCAGCTTAATATTATTTTTGTCTTTCAAAGGTAAACAGCTTCCTTATAACCAATGAGAAGAGACATGAAAATAGTTCTCTGAACTTTCAAAATCTGCATAATTTTTTCTAACACAATTTTGTAAACAGACTCTTTATTCTTCGATTTTATTGTTAAAATTTTAGAAGCCATTCATCTTATATACATTCTGCATACATTTACAAATATTTACTTTCAGCCTTGAACTGAGACTCTGTTCTGCTGCTCTTTCCCAGTTATTCTAGAAATAAAGAAAACCATGAAATAAATTACTAATGCCTGGATTTTGTTTTGGAAAGTTAAAAAAACCAAGAGCATGCTCTCTCCCAAATATGAGTATGTTAGAGCAAGAAAAGTATGTTTCAGTTCTGCAATGTCTCTTTAATATTGCTCAAATGAACATTTTTTATGTGTGGTATAGGGGATTGAACCCATAGGCTTTCCTCCTCTAAGCTACACTTCTAGTTCTTTGCATTTTTTGTTTCAAAATTCTGTTTTGAAACAGAGTTTTGCAAAGTTGTTGAGAGTCTATTTTGTTGAGGCTTTCCTCACACCTGCAATCCTCCTGTCTCAGCCTCCCACATACTGGAATTTAGGAAGGTATGCACCACGACATCTTCTATAGATGGACAGCTTGCCTAAGATTGACTGATATTTTTCTCATCATTATTTAAAATTTTGACAGTTTTTTAATAGAAATTGTTTCAAATAAGGACATCTTTTTTCCCATAACTTTCTTGATTTTCTTGTTCATACCAAAAAAAATTAAGAAAAGTGATTCCAAATATTTATTTTATATAGATATTGTAAATTCTTAAATTAAAAAATACTTTTAGCCAGGCCTGCTGGCGCATGCTTGTAATCCCAGTGCTTGGGAGGCTGAGACAGGAGGATTGCAAAGATTTGAAGCCAGCCTCAGCTACTTAGTGAGGCTTTCAGCAATTTTGTGAAACCCAGTTTCCAAATAAACTATAAAATAGGTCTGAGAGTATAGCCTGGAGTTGGAAAAGCCCCTGGGTTCCACCCCCAGTACCACACACACAATATATATATATATTTACTTTTAACCTTGTTTATGAGATTATACAACTATGGCCTCTTTAAAGTATGCTTCTATACAAAATCTATAGAAATTCTACTTTGATTGAGTAGTCACATATTTTGACTCCACATTAGTTAAAAAATAATAAATGGGACCATTTAAGTAAAATGTCTATGTGATTATCTGGAAGCACTGATTCTGCATTTGATGAATATTGGGATTATCTGGTGAGAGGTAGACACACTGATGCCTGGTCTTACCCTTTGGGGATTCTGAATTAATTGATCTCTGGTGCTGACCAGATGTAGACATGGTGGGATCTTTCAAAAGCTCCCCAGGAGATTCCATTAGTCAAGCACTACTACTTTATGGCTGTTAGTATTAGAGGCAGCCATGGTAAACTGGGTCTGCTTGTTGATAGGAATTACCTAGGCACTGTGGCTGTGTTCTGTGACTTCATGTCAGGCCTGTCTGTGCAGAGCCTGTGGATTCCCTCATTACTGAACTGCATATACAATGCCTCTAGCAGAACATGTCCATAGAACTGTCTGCACAGAAGTAAACACCAGTTATCATGTTACAACAAGTTGCATCTTTTTTCTGATCTCATGTTGCATTTGAATAATTTCTCTCCATTTTGGAATCCTCTTCCTCAAAAATCCTGGGATTCCTTTCTCTCATATTCAAAACTTAACCAGGAGGACACACCAGCTGTGCGCCCAAGTGGGCAGACCCAGTGGGATGGAGGCAACCTTCGAGCGGCAATTGGAGGACATGCTGTGGAACCCTGTCAGTTGAGCATGCTAGGGTGATATCTGTTCTAGCCCAGCAAGCAGCTAAGCTAACCTCTGACCCCACCGATATTCCTGTGGTGTCTACAATCAGATAATGGGAACATTATGATCCAGAAACAGTACGGCATCATGGTGGCAGTCCACAAAATGACCTCTTGATGTCTCTAACCAGTTCTCCAGAAGCCTGTCGTAGGGACTCAGTCCTACTTATGTTAATCATCTTGTATAACTATAAAGTTCCAGTAGTGAGGCCTTTCATTTGAATGTGTAGTGGGCACTATTTATTTTAGACTAAGTTACTTTTTCACTATCCTATTGGGATATTGATTAAAAAGAAGATCATCTTTTGAAACAGCAGGTCCATATCACTTTGTATATAGAATTTTATGTTCAATAAATCTGTTTGGAGAAAAATAAACTTAGCTGTCCATTGCCTCACTGTTTTTTTTTTCATATTAAATCACATTATATTCCACATTAAATTAACCTTAGCTTAGACAACAATCTATAGTAACAAATACATAAGATGTTGTTTACTAAATATGTGTTTTAAAAGACTACAGTACTCATATGGGCAACAAAAACAAAGAAATTACCTAAATTCATATTATTATTAAAAAGAGAACATCTACACAATCATTGATAGGGAAAACCCAGTAGCTAAGGACAATTTCCAGACTGGTGGATGCTCGCATATTCTCAAGGGTTTGTGAATTTTGTAAAGTAATATTTTCAGGCATTGTATATGTGTTGTTTTATCAATGTGTCTGTCTTTGTCTAAGATGTTTTTGTCCATGTGATAATGATAGTTCATCTCATTCACTCAACTCTTGCCTGATGGTCCCATAGTGACTGACACCATCATGCAGAATCAAACAGAACTTTACAACTCAACTTTCATTCTTCCTCTTGTCTCACAAGTAAGGCATCAGATCTTTGAAATTTACTTTCATAGACGTTTTTGAACCAGCACTTCTCTATGTTGCAGTTGGGACTACCGTCCTTTACACCTCAATTTCCTTCCTTGGGTTAGTGGAGCAGCTCTTCGAGAAAGCCTCTAATCTTGCTTTTAGCTAATCCATTTCCCCATGATAAAGGCAGATTAAATTTTTAAAAAGAATAATTTGATCAAATTTGCCTATAAATTTTGAAGGTCATTTTCTTCACAATATAACTCAATTTCTTACAATGAATTATGAATTATTTCATGTTCTAGCACCTGCTTACATCTACTGGCTTACTAGTTTCGTTTTTCATCCATCTTCTATATTTTCTGGTTTCTGTTTTTCAAATCTCATGTTCTTTCTTTTGTTCTTTTCACATACAATTCTGGTTCTTGAAATACACATAATTAATCATACTCTCTCTGATTATTGTCTGTTGTGTTTCAACTTTTGGTGGACTCAAAAGAAAAAATTAAATGTTCACCATCACATGATCCTAAAATTTTCTTCTTTTTTTTTTTTTTGTGCTGGGAGTTGAACCCAGTGATACTATACCTCCACGCTACCTTTCTAGACCAATTTTATTTTTTTTCTTTTAAAACAGTGTCTCACTAAGTTTTGGAGAGCCTCATTAAGTTGTTGAGGCTGATTCTTCTGTTTTACAGGCTCCCACACACTGATATTATAAGTATACATCACCAAACTCGGCACACTCTATCTTTTGTATTATACTAACTATTCTATCAGGTAATCACAAATTACTTATTATGCTTTATTTTATTTCATCATGATAATGATAAAAGTTCTTTTTTAATGATAGTAATAATTCTTGGTGTTTCCACACATACTACCTTAAATAATTTTAAATGTTTTTATAAAACAAAGCTGGGATGATAATAATTATGGTTAACATCTGGAAATGACACTGTACTCAAAGCCAAGAATAAAGGAATGATTGGCATTTCAATCTCTTTTTTCATTGTTACACTGTACATATGAAATTATTTTTAAAGAAAATGTAAAATTACAACTCTCATAGAATTCTGCATTGTTTAGAATAGTGACTTCAAAGACACAAAAATGTATAATCCTTTAACAAATCACAAATATTTGCTTCTTCCTGTGTTTTTTGTATGTAAGTATTAAATGCCTAATAGAAAATATTGTGATATAAATTTAAAATTACTAGCAAAAATAATATAAAAATTATATTAAAATGCAGGAAAAACAATGCTAGAGGAAATTTGTCACACACACAAAAAAATCTTATTAAAAAGCTGGGCATGGTGGCACATGCTTGTAATCCCAGCATTTGGTAGTCAGATACAAAAGGACCGTGGTTCGTGGACAGCCTCAGCTATTTAGCGAGGCCCTTTGCAACTCAGTGAGACTCTGTTTCAAAAACTAAAAAGATTAAAAATTAGGGCTAGGGGTGTAGCTTGGAGGTAGAATGCCCCTAGGTTCTATCCCCGGTACCAATAAATAAATAAATAAATAAATAAATAAATAAATAAATACATAAATAAAAGTTAGAGGTATGTATCCACAAGTCTTTTATTCCATTAAGATGTATGACTACAATGCACCAATTAAGATAAATAAAACTCCCTGTTAGAAAAAAAAAAGTAAGAGGTTAAGCCAGGCTTGATGGCACATCCTTGTAATCTCTGCATTTGGGAGGCTGAGATAGGAGGATCGCAGTTTGCAGACAGCCTCAGCTACTTATCAAGGCCTTTTGCAACTTAGTGAGACCCTATTTCAAAATTAATAATAATAAAAAATAGGGCTGGAGGTGTAGTTCCGAGATACAATGCCCCTGGTTTCCATCCTCGGTACTTAAAAAAAAAAGTAAGAGGTTAAAATTAACAAGAAAAACACTAAAGATCTTTAAAAAAGCATGCAAAACAGATCTCCTCCAAATGTAATTTTTTTTTTTCTAAAATAACAGAAAATATCAGAAGCTAAAACAAAGCATAAGGAGAATCTGGTTTTGAAAAGGCTTTGGAAATATAATACTAGGGACTATTAGAAATACCAAAGAGACTCCAGATAATGGGGGGGGGGACCTCAGCAAAACCTAAATGGAAGGGTAGGAAATGAAGAAGGCTGAGGTTGATTAACGGAGGAGCTACATTTTAATATGTGTAAAAGCATGAATGTAGCATGGTCAACCTGGACACTCATTGTTGAGAGTAGGGGAAGGGGAAGTGAGGGGGGCAGAAGGCACCAAGAAAATATATTATAAAATTTAAAAAAATAAAAATTAAAATGTTAGAGATACTAATCAAGAATAAACATAGGATTGAAAACTTGAAAATGTTTATATACATGTAGCAGAAATTATAGAAATAAAGAAATTTTAGTACGTTTGATATATTTGAAAATAGAAAAGGTAGACAAATTCCAAGAAAAATATAGGATACCAAAAATTTCCCAAGACAAATTACAGTGTAAGTAATTCTATAGTAGTTAAAGAAAAGTGAATCAGTATTTTAAAATGTTTTGAGAGCCGGGCGTGGTGGCACACACTTGTAATCCCTGTGCTTGGGAGGCAGAGACAGGAGGATCACACAGATTAGAAGCCAATATTGCTGTCTTAGGAGACCCTGTTTCCAAACAAAAATATAAAAAATAGGTCTGGGAGAGTAGCCCAGAGGTAGAAGGGTTTCCAGGAACCCCTGTACCACAAAAAAAAAAAAAAAAAAAAAAAAAAAAAGTTTTGAAACAAGATCAAAACTATGTCATTTGCAGTGAAATAGATAAAAGTGAAAATTATTATGCTAAGTGAAATTAGTCAGTTACAAAAAGTGAAAGGTTGGATGTTTTCCCTCATATGTGAAAGCAAAGAAAAAATTGGGACACAGGAGATTCTCCAGACAAAGGAGGAGAAATGTTAATGGAGTGAAGAAGGAGAACTAACTAAGGGAGACAGAAAAAAAGAGAGAAAATCTGGAAGAGGGAAATACCTCAGTGAATGATATACATACATAAATTTATCAGAGCTACTGTGTGTTGAGTATGAGAAGGTGGGAAGGGAGAGTGAGTACAGTGGGAACTGGGGAAGGGCTCAGTTAGTGATGTGTGCATGTATGCCTAGTGCTCTGAACTGCATCAAGATATATGATCACAATGCACAAATAGAAGGAAGAAGAGGAGAAGGAGGAGGATGATTTAAATGGTCAATAAATGCATGTAAAAATGTTCAGGATCATTATCAGTCAGAGAAATGCAAATCAAAACCACCCTGAGATTTAACCTAACTCCAACTAGAATAGCAATCATTCAAAACACAAATAACAAGAAATGCTGGTAAAGATGTGGAGAAGTGGGAACTCTAAAACATTGTTGGTGGGATTGCAAATTAGTGCAGCTACTTTGGAAAACAGTATGGAGAATCCTCAGAAGAATGGTAATTAACCTACCATATAATCTTTTGGGTAGATTTGAGTATCTACCCAAAAGAATAGAAACCAAACTACCAAACTAATGTATGTGCATCTATGTTCATAGCAGCATAATTCACCATTTCCAAATTATTAAACCAGCCAAGATGTTTATAAACAGATGAATGGATTACAAAACTATGGGATATGTACACAATGGAATTTTACTCAGCCATAAAGAAAAACACAATTATGTCATTTACAGGGAAATCAGCTGTTTTTTCAGTGCAAGGAGCTTCTAAAGCTCCCAGAGGCCGGGCTCGGCATACCCTGCAGGGACTCAGAGAGGAGCTCAAAACTAGAGAAGAAATATGCCAGCCTCACAGCCTAGGGTGTGGCAGTGGCGCCATATTTCCAGCCGCAGCAACAGTGAGTTCACCGAGTCCATTACATCTCCATCAGCACACTAACAACCGTGAGTCAAATTGCGGCCCCTAGAGGAGAAATCCCAGTTATGCACTCCCAGGGACTTGTGCAGATAGTCTCCCTGGGTCGGAGATTTTTGCAGTCCAACCCAGTGGGGGAATGGAGGTGGCAGAGATATCACACCATAGTTGCAGCTCCCCATAGAAGAATGCCCAGCCTGGCACGTGCCCCCCATGTTCTAAAGCAGCGTTGATTTACTCCCTGGGCATGAGACTTTGTGATACAACCAGTAAAGGAGTAGTGGTGACTGAAATACCACAGACTTGAGATCCAGAGCACCTTAAGTGAAGTCGTGGTGACCCAGGGAAAAAAACAGAAAAGGCACAAACTTCCGAAATCATGGGAAAGATAAATAACAATGGAGCAATGAATGCCTACAACCCCAATCATCAGAACCTGATAACACAGAAATTCAGAGATCTCTAGAAGATCAAATCAGGAAAATAACTGTAGAAATAATAGAGGGCTTTCAAAAAGAATTCAGAGAGAGTCAAAAAGAGATAAAGGATACAATCATTGAAGTAAAGGCCTAAATTCAAAGTATAAACAACAGATTAGACCACATGGAGAATAGAATCTTGTCTTAGAAGATGATCACTCCAAAAATGAATGCATAGTCTCTAATTTAGAAAAAAATATCTGGCAGCAGGAATTTGACATTGAAGAAATATAGGCCAATTTTAAGAAAGCTAACCTATGAATAATTGGAATAGAGGAGGGAAAAGAAGGTGAAACCAAAGGGATCAATAATCTCTTCAAGGAAGTGATAGCAGAAAATTTTCCAAACATAGAACAAGAGGTCAATACACAGGTCCAGGAAACTTATAGAACTCCCTTTAGACAGAATCAGAGAAGAAGATCCCCATGCCACATAATTGTCAAAATGACTAACATGGAAGCCAAGGAGAGAATCTTAAAGGCAACAAAAACAAAAGGCCAAGTGACATTCAGATGCAAATCAATTAGAATCAGTCCACACTTCCCAAACCAAATTATGAAAGCCAGAAGGGCATGGAGTAACATATTCCAAATTCTGAAAGAAAACAACTTCCAGCCAAAAATTTCCTACCCAGCAAAACTAGCTATCAAATTAGATGGGGAAATGAGACGCTTCCATGACAAACAGAAACAAAAGGACTTTATGTCTTCAAAACCAGTGCTAGAGAAATACTCAAGGAGATTAACTGCAAAGAAGAAATAGGTAATACATGCCAAAATAAAAGAAATAATACTTTCCCTGCAGGAGACAACTAAGCAAAGAAGAATAAACAGTATCTCAAACAGAAATAAAATCTTAACACGTTAGGAATTAAAAATGATCTCTCTGTAATCACACTGAATATAAACGGCCTCAACTCCACAATAAAAAGACATGAAGTGGCAAAATGGATTAAAAACCAGAATCCATCCATCTGCTGCTTACAAGAAACATACCTTAAAAGTAAAGATAGGAACAAACTCAAGGTAAATGGCTGGAGCAAGGTAATGCATACTAGTGGAACTTGAAGACAAGCAGGAGTAGCAACTATGCTATCAGACAAGTTAGACTTCAAACCCAAACTTATTAGAAGAGACAAATAAGGTCATATTTTACTGGTAGAAGAAATAATCCAGGAAGAGGAAATAACAATAATCAACATCTATGCCCCAAACATAGGTGCAGCTACTTTCATAAATCAAACTCTATATAACATGAAGTCACACATAAATCCCAATACAATAATACTGGGAGACTTCAACACACCTCTCACAACACTAGACCAATCTTCCAGACAAAGGGTCAGTAAAGATGCCTCAGAACTAAAGAACACCATTAACCAAATGGACCTGTTGGACACATACAGAATATTTCACCCATCTACAATGGAGTTTACATTTTTCTCAGGTGCTAATGGAACCTTCTTCAAAATAGATCACATTCTGGGACACAAAATGAGCACTAGCAAATTTAAAAAATGTTACATACTTCCCTGTGTCATTTCAGACCATAATGGAATGAAACAAGAAATCAACTATAAGAAGACCCAGAGAAGCAACATAAACATGTGGAGACTGAACACCCTTCTGAATGAAGAATGGGTCATAGAAGATGTAAGAGGTGAAATCAAGAAATTTCTAGAAACAAATGAAAATAAAGATACAACATATCAAAACCTCTGGGACACTTTGAAGGCAGTATTAAGAGGAAATTTTATAGCACTGAGTGCTCACATAAGAAAAACAGAAAATCTTCAAATAAATTACCTAATGACACACCTCCAAGCCCTTGAAAAGCAGAAACAATTGAACTTCAAAACCAGTAGAAGACAGGAAATTATTAAAATTAGAGCAGAAATTAACAAAATAGAGAATAAAAAAATACAGAAAATCAACAAAACCAAAAGCTGGTTTCTTGAAAAAATTAACAAGATAGATAAACCACTAGGCAACCTAACTAAAAAAAAAAAGAATCAACCCAAATTATGAAGATAAGGGGTGAAATAGGAGAAGTTACTACTGACAGTGTAGAAATACAGAGGATTATCAAAAACTACTTTGGAAATCTATACTCCCACAAAATGCAAAATCTGGAGGAAATCGACAACTTCCTAGATAAATACAACCTTCCTAAACTGAGTCAAGAAAATATAGAACACTTAAACCAACTAATAGCAATCAAAGAGATTGAAACAGCAATAAAGAGATTACCATCAAAGAAAAGCCCAGGACCAGATGGTTTCCCAAGTGAATTCTATAAAATCTTTATAGAAGAGCTAACTCAATACTCCTCAAACTATTTTGTGAAATAGAAAAAAAAAGGGACTCTCCTAAATACATTCTATGAAGCCAACACCACACGAATACCCAAACTAAATAAAAACAGTTCAAGGAAGGAAAACTACAGGCCTATATCTCTGATGAACTTGGATGCAAAACTATTAAACAAAATATTAGCAACATGTATTTAAAACCACATAAAAAATCATACACCATGACCAGGTAGGGTTTATCCCAGAGATGCAAGGCTGATTCAACATACCAAAATCAATCCAGATAATTCACCATATAAACAGAACCAAGGACAACAATCACATGATCATTTCAATAGACGCTGAAAAAGCATTTGATAAAATTCAACATCCATTTATGATAAAATCACTGCAGAGAATTGGAATAGAAGGAACATATCTTAATATTATTAAGACAATCTACAATATGCCCATAGACAACATCATATTAAATGGGGAAAAACTTCAAGAATTCCCCCTAAAAACAGGAATAAGACAAGGATGACCATTATCACCACTTCTCTTCAATATAATACTAGAGACTCTAGATTCTATTTATATCACATTCTAGAAAAATCCCAAATTTTAAAAAACTATACAGGTTGTTTATAGGGTCTGAATAGGTGAGGGGGAAAATGGTAGAAGTGGTGAGCTTGATTTTAAAAAATGACATGGGGAATTCACTGGGTGATGCAACTATGAAATGACAAAATTGTGATATGTTTATGTAACTGAATATATTCATCAAAACTCTCAAAATTAAGCAATAAAAGGGTAAACTTTATGTAAATTTGCTTTAATAAAATTTAAAACCAAAAGCATGATGCTATAAGAACAATTCTTTTCTCATGATAAAAACAAATTTCTTAGCCAGGCGTGGTGGCGCACGCTTGTAATCCCCGCGCTTGGGAGGCAGAGACAGAAGGATCTCGCAGGTTCGAAGCCAGCTGCGTGTGCTGGCTTAGGAGACCTGTTTCCAAATAAAAATGTAAAAATAGGTCTGGGAGTGTAGCCCGTGGTAGAAGGGTTTCCAGGAACCCCAGTACCACCAAAAAAAAAAAAAAAAAAAATTTGCTAAAATACATGAAGCATGAGCCTGTGAAAATCACTTAAATCAATCCAAGCCCATTGCTCCCAGTCAATTGCAAAGGATGTTCTTTTAATAGTGGCAACTCTGTAGAGATTTAACAGAATGTAATGTTTAGGAGGGAGGGCTCTTCTATGGTTCATTGATATATCTTTAGGCCTAGAAGAAAGCTTGATACATAGTTGGTACAATATTTGACAAAGAAATAGTCATTAAAAGGAATTCAAGCTTAAGTATAGCTCCATCTACTGTGATTTTATCTAATCTATTCTCTACAGTAGCAATAGAATGGCCTTTTCATCTGTAATTCTACCTGTTACCTCCTAACTTAAAACTATTTAAGTTATCATTTTTTCCTATCTGAATGGTCTGTTTTAAATATGCCTTGCTAAAATCACCCCACTCCATATTCAGTATTTGAGAATAATACATGAATCTTTAAAAGTCATATCAAATATTAACTAAAAATATACTGAGTTTGTTTACACATTTTCCTGCTAGGAATAATCATCCCTTACTTAATGTCCTTCTGCTTGGGAAATTGTTTCAGCATAAACACAGTAGTCAATATATTAACCAACCAATCAAAATAGGAAGAGAAAAAAAGAACAAAGACATAAAAACTTCAAGGACTAGCAGCCACTATCCACAGAAGTGAGAAGTAGCTACATCCACAGAAATGAGAGCAACTCTGTTAACTACTCTTTCTTTTCTCCCAAGAGTAAAACAGAAAACGAGGACTCAGCCATTGTATCCAACTTTTCCAGAAGTCTAATCAATTCAATATTTTGCCAAATACAAATTTTAATTGAAAGAGTAAATTATTTTGTATTATAAAGAAGATTATTTTGAAAACCATTTATATACTAATTAGAACTCTAATTAGTTTTCCGTAATGAGAAATATGATGAGAATTTTATTTCTCCAGAGATTTTTCTGGGAATATTAGTAGGAAGTTAGTTTAAAAGAAACAGTCAATTAAGACTCTTATTTGTTTGGAAAAAAATAAACATAAAAAATTTTGCCTAGCTAGCCCTTTTGAAATAAAATTAAAGACAGATTACTATCACACAATTAGAAATGAGAACACTGCTGAAGTTCTCATTTTGTTCTTGTCTAGCACACTCTACCAAGAAGTCAAAGGGGTTGAGATATTTTTCTGCTACCAGATTAGGACCATTCTCCCTTCATAGAGCCAGTCTCTTCTAGCTCCCAGCACTTTTCTTTTCTTTTAATACTATGGCCTCAAGTTTCTCATCTGCTCATCCACCTGCAGCCCATAGTCAGATCTGTATATTTATTGCCCACACTTGACCATGTCCCTTCATCCTCAAGCACTCAGAGATATTTTGCAGTTCCCCTTACCTCTCAGACACCAGACATAACAATCTGGCTTTGACAACAGTATTCCTCATCTCCCTTTTGGACTTCATTTCCATGGCATTAAAAGCAAGAAAATGGGTTCTCTGTCTTAATCAATTTCTATTTACTTTACAACCTACATAACATGTTTCTCTGACCCCTCTAACTTTAGTCTTTATACCTAAAGTGGCCACTTTCTTATCTTTATCCATATTCCACAAGGCCCTGAGTGACAGTTTATACTACTTATTGTCATAGATTGCACTGAGTACCCCAAAGAGATATGTCACAGTCCCAAACCCTGGTATTTTATTTGGAAATAGTCTTTGCAAAGAAGGTTAAGTTATAAGGAAGTCATTAGGGTAAGTCCTTATCTAATTTATCTGATAACTTGTAGAAGGAAAAGACCCCACCAGATGAAGGTGAGACACACAGCAAGAAGAACCTGTGATGGCAGCTTCTTATATCTCTGCCAGAGATGGAAGTTCTGCAGCTGAGAACAGGAATGTCTGTGTTACATGCAGCCAAAAGAGGCCAGGGACGCTCTCCTCCAGAGTATTCAGAGGGAGTACAGCCCTGCCCATGTTTTGCAGTCAACATCTAACCTCCACTATCATGTGCAAATAACTTTTTGTTCTTTGAACCTTCAAAGTATGTGTTACTTTGTTATGGCATCCTCAGAAAAGCAGTATAGTAGTCACCTGCCACATCTGCATTTGTGGCCATGGTTCTAGGCTTTGTCCTTGTTGCTATAAATACATTGAGTTTTCTTCCTGTTTGCACAATTCATTCTTATATTTCACTGTGTATCATCACTACATTCATGCTGTATTTCCTCTTATTGTAAAATAAGTGTCCCTTGACCTGTCTCAAGCCATCTACCCCCATTTTTCTTTTGCCCTTTGAAATAGCTCCAATTTATTTTTAATGTTTGCTATCTTGGTTTCTCTTTTGACCTTCTTTTCTGTACCCAATCTAATATGCTTATTTTTCCTATGCCCTCTGACCATTAAACTTTAGTTAAATTATTAAATTCTGAATTCTAAAATCTGAAGGTTTATTCTTTGTTTATCTCTTGACATTTAAGCAGCAAATAACACAGATATTAATGTTTCTTCCTCCAATTCTTTCTTTACTTGGCTTTAGATGTGACCCTGTCATGGTTTGCCTCCGTAACCAACTTTTCTTTCTCAACTTACATGTTCATTTCATCCACAATTCTCAAACCACTAAGTGTTGGTGTGGCCCCAAGACCAATCCTCACACATATTCCCATCACTACTCATTTTATTAACTAAACACTGGCTACTTAAAAACACATACCTCTTGCTGGGTAGTGGCACATGCCTATAATTCTAGTACTTGGGAGGCTAACACAGGAGGACCACAGGTTTGAGTTTAGTTCACTGTAACTTAGTGAGACTATGTTTAAAGATAAAAAATAAAAAGGGTTGGGGGTATAGTTCAGATGTACAATGACGATGGTCCCAACCCATAGTACCACAAAAATAACCAAATATAAATAAAAATACAAATAAAAATTACTAGGGTTATGGCTTAAAATAGAACACCCCTGGGTTCAATACCCAGTACCGTAGGAAAAAAATAAAGAAAAGACTTATATGTTGAACTACTGACTCAATATATAAGCTCTCTTTTTAAAAAGGGAGCGTAAAATTAAGGAATTTAGGCCAGGTGTGGTGCTAAATAAAGGAGTACTTTCCTTTTTATGTTTCTGTGTTAAAAATTAGCTTTCCTCATCAGAAAATGGCCAACTCTGTTTTCTGCCTATTTACCCTATTCTTTAGAGAAATCTTTTTTCCACTGATGCCATCAGTGTTGCCATTCATTCATAGGATAATTGTACAAGCTTATTTAAATACTGGATTTAATTTAATGCATAACACATATCATTATTGTAGGGTAATATCCAAAGCAGCTATAGTTTCTTACTTGGCCATAAGATTGTTTACTTAATGTTAGACTTCCACTTTAGTAAAATTTTCTCATATCAAAAGACATTGGAAGGAGAGAATTTCCTTCGTGTTTGGTCTTCTACATAAGAAATAAATATCTATTGCTTTTAAATTTATATTATAGTATTCATTCTTGTATTTTGAATATCACACAGTTTGAATTAATTTACATATATATGTAAATTATATATAATCTATATTATATATATAATATATATATATGGAATTTTACTGCTTGATGCCTCATGAATTATAAAATAGATGAAAGCCATGGTCATTATGGAGTTGTTGGCACTATGGAGACATATTATCCTATTCAGCTCTTACTTAATATACAACAACTATACCCCCACCTTCTTTTTTTCTATGCTCCTTACTCTGTCAGGATAAGAAAATGACAGAGTCCATGGAGAACATGTCTAAATTATTACATTTGTAAAATCATATGTTCATTCAGGCTCTGACTCTTTGCTGTACACAAGCCGACATAAATGCACATGTTACATAAATGAGAAAAATCTGTGTGCTAAAAAAAACGGATTGGGGTATCACTCTTCATCTCCTACTCTATGGATAAAGTTTTACCCCAGATAACTCAATCCCCTTCCCATTTCTTATTATCTTGTATGACTTGTGACTGTGTGGCCCTCTTTCTTTGTTTTTTATGTTTCCACTTTCTTGCACTAGTTACCTTTCAAAAAAGCATAGGATATTATTTGTGCTGTCTATTGTAATTGTCCTAATACATAAAACACTAAACTATTTATTACACAATTCACATGAAATAAATATTTGCTTACTATATTTTAGCATATGACTACCACCTTTAATTGTCTACCTCATCTGAAACTGATAGTAAGCTCGTAGAGCTTAAAGTTCTTGAAAATAAAAATAGAAACATTCCATCTTTGTGACATAAAAAAGATGTGTTAAAAGTCACACATGTATTATCTCAGTTGAAGTTAAAACATGAAAACCTGATAAGCCATCTCAAACATGTAAGGCAAGATCCAATAAATTGACTTTTGTGACAAATTATAATTTGCTCTTATACACAACTCTTACAACATCAGTTAATCTTTGGATATGATTCTCTGACATATCTTTGTCTTACTGCTCCAAGTTGAAGATTTAATCAGTTAGGGCCCAACATAGCAAGGCCTTCCAGTGCCTGCAGGGGCTGACAGTCAAAAGACAAGAATAGGTGAGAAATGCCTATTCCTTCAGTCACCAGGGTAACCAGAAGCTCAGGGACTGGGCCTGTGGATATTGAATGCAATGATGTTCAATTTAAAGCTGTGTCTTCATAGTGATAGGGCAGGCTGGGAGGAGCGACTGGAAAATCTGGTGACTGATTATTATTGCTCAGGGGTGGCATTAGTGTTTCTGCCTTAACACACATGATGCACTATGACATCTGAGGGGTTATTGAAAGGGCATCCAACCCATGAATCATTTTCCCTCTGTCCTTACATGCCACCTGCAATTAGGAATAATAGCAGTTCAATCCTCTGGGTTGAGAAATATTCTTAGCACTCTGCCAGAAAGACTACTATCAGATTTTCCATACACAAAGACATAATCATCCACCATTAATATCACTTTAAAATAAAATAATATTTGATTTGGACTTCTTTTCTTTGAAGAAATAAGAAAAGACCAATGTATTACATAGCATTTCAAATGGTTATAAACTAGAAGAAACCAGAATTAAAGAGAAACTCTTAAAGGCTTTTATCTGTTTCCCCTATTTTCCTTCTCTAGAAATAACTTCATTTTTTTTCTTATTCTTCCTCTCCCCTCAATATTTCTCCCAGTATTTCCCTTTTTTTCTAGGTAATATGATATTTATTGTACCCTCCCCACAGCTCCCAAAGACAAACATTTCACCTCTAGCTACTTAAAGTACATGGCACTACAATTCCTCTCCGTCTCGGTTCCCAAATCCTTATAATCTAATTTTCTACAAGTATATAATGGGCCCAGCCCCTGACTAGAGGAGTTACAGCTCACAAAGGTCAAGGTCATATTATGCAAAAAAGCTTCATGTATCCACTAGCTGATTAAGTCAAACAGCTAACAGTGGCATGAAGGGCCAGGCAGAATCTTTACAATGCCTCTGTACTGTATTTAAATCAGTTTTAAATTATAAAATTAATATGTGTGTGGTAGTCAGCTTTCTAATATTGTGATTAAAAAAAAAAAAAAAAAAACAAGAAAATCAGCTTCAGAGGAGGAAAGCCCTGTTTAGGCTCACGGTTTCAGGGACTTTGGTCCAAGGGCACATGGCCCTGTTGCTTTTAGGCCTGTGGCAGGACAGAATGTCACTGTAGAAGAGCTTGTGGTGGAGCAAAGTTACTCACCTCACGGTGGCTGAAAGTAGAGAGAAAAATAAAGGGGCCAGGCAGGATACCAATATACCCTTCAAAGGCACAGCCTAAGTCATCCACTCTCTTTCTTTCTTTCTTTCTTTCTTTCTTTCTTTCTTTCTTTCTTTCTTCTTTTCTTTGTGGTACTGGGGCATTTTACCTCTGTGATACACCCTCAGCCTTATTTTTTATTCTTTATTTTGAAACAGGGTCTCACTGAGTTGCACAGAGCCCCATTAAGTAGTTGAGGCTGTCTGAAAACTGCAATCCTCCTGTCTCAGCCTCTTGAATGCTAGGACTACCAGTGTGGGCCACCGCACCTGGCTAGTCACCCACTTGCAATGAGCCACTTTCCCCAGCTATATCCCACCTTCTAAAGTTTCACCATCTCCCCCAAATACTACCACCTTGGGATTGAGCTCCAAAACATCAGACTTTGGACTACCTTACCTATCCAACCTACAGCAATATGCTTTCAAAAAGTGGAAAATGCAGAGAAATATAAAGATATAATCCACTTTTGGCCCTTTCCCCAAAGATAACTGCTGTTAAAATCCTGGAGTTTAAATGTTAAACTTTAGCTATTAACACCTTTTAACATGAATGTATTAATGTGAAGTCTTCTTAAGAGCAATTAAATTGCCCAGAGGGAGGTTTCTGGGATAAAAGGTTTAGTAGTAGAAGTCACAAAGTCAGAAAATGTTTTTAGCAATGTCCACTGGTGAGATGCAGTAGGAGGGAGGAAGGCCTGCAGGGAGGCAGGTGCAAAGGGAGAAAGACAGTTTTAAATGGCACTTTCAAAAGTACAAAGGAGTCTTACAGTACCAGCCCATGTGATTTCTGAAACTAAACTAGTCACAGGATTGTGATTGTTCTCTGCATCTCTTGCCTAAAAGAAATATGGTGACATAGCTGTGATCATTTGGAGCTTCATTTATAGAAGAAGTTGTGCTTCTCCAGCAGATCCTACTCCCAGTGTTTGCAAGCCAATTCAGCACAATCTGGTAGGGACATGTACTTGATTTGGGTGATGAAAGTCACATATGGAAGGCACTTAGAGCAGTGTCTAGCACATCATAAATGCCCCAGTGAGCATCGACTACTTTGAGTCCTCCCTTTGAAAAGTCATGCATTTAGTGGTCAGGACCATGGACTCTGTAACTAAATTTAAGAGCTTCAATTCTATGTCTTTGTGTGCTGTATTCACCTCCCTTTCTGTACCTCATTACCATATGGGTAAAATGAAATATTAATAGAATTAATATATATATTCCATTTTGTTCATGGTGATTGAACTCTGGGGCATTTTAACTCCAAGCTACACCCCCAACCCTTTGTAGTTTTTTATTCTAAAAATATTTCTACTGTTTCATTAACTTGTCAGTGTAGCTGGCCTTGAAACTGTGATCCTCTTAGTACTGGGATTAGCCTCCCTAGTATTGGGGTCATAGGTATATGCCACTATACATGGCTGATTTCTTATTTTTTAAAAGAATGAATTTATATACATAAAGCACTTAGAACATTTCTTCTAATCAATATATGAGTGCTACCTCTGCTGAAAAACAGACCTATCTTGGCTGATACACTTGGCAATCCAGAGCTGAGGTGACTAGGAAGGCCAATCTTCCATCTCAGTGATGCGGTCAAAGGCCAGGTTTCTCTCCCTTGCTTCACTCTCCCAGCCTTGGGGTTGGGGTTTCGTTTCAATTCCATTTGCCCCATGATCATAGGAATTACTCTAATTACCTTAGACAAGTCCACATCTTCCTCTGGATAATTTGCTCTTGCCAACTCATTAGTTGGCTTAGGTCTTGATGTAAAAACCATTAGTTTTCCTTTTCAAATTTGCAATGGCAAATTGACAAGTTTATCTTCTTAATCTGAGGTAAGGGAGATGTTTGCTGTTAATGCTGCCATTAGGGCAGACTGATGAGCTGCCTCAGGGCATCAGCCTGAGTGTTAAATTCACTGACCAAGTGTCTCTGCTATTCCACTCTGTCTGCAAAGCTGGTTTTAAAAAAATAATAAAAAGGCAATGGACATTTGGGTGGTAATTGTGGTTCACTTTAAACAAAAATGAAAATCAGTGTTTCTTCTAAATCAGATAAACTTACATTTCAGTGATTCAATCAGTCATCTTATTTGCAGTGATGGGGTTTATGTTAAGTGCCACCAAGATTACTGGTAGTACAATATTTCTAAGATGTTTGTAATTTAAAAGTGTTGTACTTTCCCCTTTATCAATCAGGTGAATGTTCCTAAACCTCTACTGGATACTTAAAACTACAGATAATAGCAAACTCATCATAATGTGTTTTTTCCTATATTTATAATACCTATAGTTAATTTTAACCTATCAATTAGGTATAGTATGAGATTAACAACATTAGCTAATAAGAAAGTGGAAAATTATGGCAGCATATTTTAGTAAAAGTTATGTAAATAGAGTCTCTCTGACTCTCAAAATATAACATTTATCTTTTTGCTTAAAGGAAGCACTTTGAATTCTTATTGGCATAAATGAACTGTCTTCATCATAACTACTGTGCTCTGCATTCACTCTTAAGCAATATAATTGTTACTAGAACCTAACATTGCTAAACTGGGTCAGCTGATATGACAACTGAGATATTTTCTTTTTAACTTTTTTAGATTATGGTTTACAGTAGGTAAGTGAAACCTTAAGAAACGAAACTGCAGATTAGAGGACTTGATGGTATTTTAAAATTTTTCTTTTCTTGTTTTGAATTTGTTGGGGTTATTTTTTAATTTTATTTATTTATTTATTTATTTATTTTATTTATATATGGAATGTATTGAAAATGGTATAGATTTAGACTGTGCTTGGTGCCCTCTGCCCTCCCATTCCCCTTTCCCCCTCCCAAAAATGATTGTCCAGATTGACCATGCTATATTCATACTTTTATACATATTCAGATGTAGCTACTCCATTAATCAACCTCAGCCTTCGTCCTCTCCTATCCTTCCATTTTAGCTTTGCTGAGGTTTCCCCTTCATTATCTGGAGTCCCTCTGGTATCACCACTACTCCCTAGCTTGGGCATATTAGAGAAAAACATATGTCCCTTTTATTTCTGTGCTTGACTAATCTCACTTAACATAATGTTCTCCAGATCTTTCCATCTTCTTGCAAATGTTATGATTTTATTCTTCTTTATAGCTGAATAGAATTCCATTATATATATTTCCCATACTTTTACAATCCATTCATCTGTTTATGGATACCTAGGTTGGTTCCATATTTTGGCTATTATGAATTGTGCTGCTATGAACATGGGTATCCAAATGTTACAGTAGTTTTCTGATTTTAAGCCCTTTGGGAAGATACCTAGGAGTGGTATAGCCAGATCATTTGGTGGATCTTTTCCCAGTTTTCTAAGGAATCTCCACACTTATCTCCATAGAGGCTGTACTAGTTTGCACTCCCACCAACAGTGTAAAAGTGTTCCTCTTTCCCCACATCCTCACCAGCATGCCAAAAGTGATCTATAGATTCAATGCAATTCCCATTAAAATGCCAACAACATTCTTCATAGACCTAGAAACATTAGTTATGAATTTTATATGGAGAAAGAAAAGACCCAGAATAGCTAAAGCAATTCTCAGCAACAAGAACCAGGCAGAAGGCATCACAACTCCAGACTTCAAATTATACTTTAGACCAATAGTAGTAAAAACAGCATGCAATTGGCACAATAACAGGCATACTGACCAGTGGAACAGAATAGAAGATACAGAAACAAACCCACACACCTACAGTTAATTAATCTTTGACAAAGGGGCCAAACTCATACCCTGGAGAAAAGATAGCCTTTTCAACAAATGGAACTGAATCCTTACATCTCACTGTGGACACGAATCAACACGAGATGGAGACTTAGAAATTAGACCTGATGCCGGGCATGGTGGTGCATGCTTGTAATCCCAGCATTCGGGAGGCTGAAACCAGAGGATCGTGGTTCATGGACAGCCTCAGCTACTTAGTGAGGCCCTCTGCAACTCAGTGACACCCGGTTTCAAAATAAAGAATAAAAAATAGGGCAGGGGTTGTAGCTCAGAGGTTGAATGGGGTTCCATCCCCAAACTTAAAAAAAAAAAAAAGAAAAAGAAATTAGACCCGAGACTACGAAGTTATTAGAGGAGGGCATAGGATTAACACTCCAACATATGGGCACAGGCAGTAACTTTCTCAACAAGACCCGTCCAAAGTGCAGAAAATTAAAGCAAGAATTAATAAGTGGGATGGCATCAAACTAAAAAGTTTCTTCTCATCAAAAGAAACCACCAAGTACCTAAAGAGAAATCCTACAGAATGGGAGAAGATCTCTACCAGGCACCACTCTGATAGAGGGATAATATCAAGAATATACAAAGAGCTCAAAGGACTACACACTAGTAAAACAAATAACCCAATCAAGAAATGGCAACTGAACTGAATAGATACTTCACAAAACAGAAGATACAAATGGCCAGTAGATACCTTAAAAAATGTTCAACAGCATTAGCCATCAGGAAGATGCAAATCAAAACTACTCTGAGATTCCATCTAACCGCAATAAAAGTGGCAAGCATAAATTTTCCTTTTCAAAGTATAAGTCATTTTAAAACATTTGTTAAAAACACTAGCTGGTTGTGGTGGTCCATGTCTAACATCCCAGTACCTGGGAGGCTGAGACAGTAGGTTGTGGATTTAAAGCTGTTCTCAGCAACTTAGCAAGACCCTGTTTCAAATTAATAATAAAATAGAGCTGGAGTTGTGGCTCAGAGGTAGAACAATCCTGGGTTATATCTCCAGTAGCGCGCGCGCACACACACACACACACACACACACACACACACACACACACACAACAATAGATCAGGGTCTGGGAGTTCAACTAAGTGATGAAGTGTTTGTTAAATCCAGGGGTCAATCCCTACTACTGCTAGATAAATAAATAAATAAATAAATAAATAAATAAATAAATAAATAAATAAACAACATATCCATTATATTTGAAGAAATCTGAAAACAAGTTAAAAGTACTAAAAATATAAGTTTTAAAAGGAATATTTATAACACCAAAATCCTGAAAACTGAAATATATTTGTTAGTAAAACATGAAAAATGTGGCACCTAAAACTTTCAATGATTCAATATATTACTTGAGACTCTATTCAGAGCAATAAGGCAAGGAAAAAAATAAAACAATTACAAACAGGAAAAATAGAACTAAAACTATCTCTACATCTCTATTTATAGATGACATGATACTATTTTTAGAAGACTGAAAAAAAACCAACCAAAAGGCTTATAGAATTGATCAATAAATTCAGCAAAGTTTCTAGATATAAAACCAATCTTAAAAATATCAAAATTTTTTCTGTATTCCAATCATAAGTATATTAAAAAAGAAATTTAGAAAACACATCCACTCAGGATATCACACAAAAAATAAAATATTTAGGAGTAAATCTAATCAAGGAGGTAAAAGACTTCTACAAAGAAAATTATGACTATGATAAAATAAAATTGAATACCTTAGAGGATGGAAAGATCTTCCAGGGTCTTGGGTAGGCAGAATAAATATCTTCAAATTGATCATTATTATTAATCTACAGATTTAACTCAATTTTGATCTATAGATTCAACTCAATACCCATTAAATTACCAAGATCATTTCTCACAGACATAAAAAAATTAGTCCTTAAGTTTATTTTGAACAACAAAAAGCCCAGAATAGCCAAAGTAACTTGCAGCAATTAAAAATCATGCAGGAGGGATCACCATACCTGACATCAAACTATACTACAAAGTCATAGTAATAAAAATAGCATGGTGTTGGCACAAAATAGACACATAGACCAATGAATCAGACTAGAAGACTTATAAACAAGTGCTCACACTTACAGCCAGTTGATTTTTGAGAAAGGGGCCAAAAACATGCACTGGAAAAAAATACCTCTTCAACAAATTGTGTTGGCAAAACAGGTTAACTATATGCAGATAATTAGAAATAAACCCCACTTTCTCACTCTTTATAAGAGTCAATTAAAGATAGATTAAAGAGTTAAAAATCAGACCAGAGACCTTGCAGCGCATTGAAAAAGGCATAAGTCTAACACTTCAACACATAGGCACAGGTAAAAACTTCCTCAACAAGACCCCAAAAGCACAATAAATTTAAAGGCAGATTGATACATCAGATTGCATTAAACTGAAGAGCTTCTGTACAACAAAGTAAACTACCAAGAACCTCAACAGAGAGCCAACAGAATGGGAGAAAACTTTTGCCAAATATTCTTCTGATAGAGGACTAATATCCAGAATATACAGAGAACTCAAGAAATTCAGCAATAAGCACACAGACGACCCAATCAAAAAATGAGCAAGTGAACTAGAAACTTCACAAAATAAAAAATTCAAATGGCCAACATAGTGAAACCCTGTCTCAAAAAATAGATTGAGGTGTACTTCAGTGTCAGAGTACCCTGGGTTTAATCCCTAGATGTGTGCATGCATGCAACACACACACACACACACACACACACACACACACGCACATTCTTATTCAGTTGTACTGTTCAGCCTAATATGTTTTTATTCATATTATGTAAAATATATATATATATATATATATATATATATATATATATATATTTCCTGCTTTTATATTAAAAACATTTTTATTGTAATGGTGATTAGTATACATGGCATTCTACCATTCAGCTATATCATAAGATTTTTTTTTCTTTTTTCATTGAAACAGGATTGTGTGAAATTTCCTCAAACTACTTTCAAACTGTGATTCTTGTGACTCAGCTCCTAAATACTGAGATTGAGGGTGTGAGCCACCATTCCCAGCTGAAAAACAATCCTTTTATCTTTATTATTTCTTTCTGACCATCTAAAGAGGAAAGAAACACTTCTCTTTGAAAACAACTTATATGATTGATGTAAATCTGTAATTTATACACAGGAGCACTTCTTTAAAATGATAATCAAGAGAATATTGATCATGGGATTATTCTAAAAGCATTTCACTTCCCTTTGACTTGGCTTTTTAACAGTATCCAGAGAGAAGCAGCAGACACTGTCACTCCAGGAAAGAATATTCAAGGGAGGTAGAATGAGAGAAAAAAATGAAGGGACTGGAAAAGTGTGAAAAACACCAGTGTTGAGCAAGGTTTGCACATATGAATAAAGAACCCTTTGTTTCTATTGAAAAGGAAATCTTGAATCGTCATTTCTTCTTTTATATGTCTTGAAGGAGAGGTACTGGAAATTGAAACTTTGAGCTACAAACCCTGTCCTATTTCTTTTTATTTTGAAACATTTGCTGAAGCTGGCCTTGAACCTGTGATCATTCTGAATCAGCCACGGTACCAACCTCCTCTGTAGCTTGTGCTATGGATTTATGGGTTATGAACTTACTGAGATGGTATAGGTTGCAGTTTCCTTGCTGATCCCATTATGTGAGGTAGAACAATTATTTTTTTCTGGAAACTCACCATAGAATGAATGTCCATATCCATTTTCAATGTTTCTATAAATTACCCACATAACTTAAGAAATCCCTTTCTCTATATACTGGCTAGAGTAGATTCTCTTGTTAATATTTAAGACTCCCAAACTTCTTTTCTAGCTTCTCATAAAATTGTGGGTTGGTCAGCTTTCTATCACTATAACAAAATACCTGAGATAACCTAGTTAAAAAGAAGAAAGACTTATTCTGGCTCACAGTTCTTAGGGATATTGATTAGCAAAGACTCTTTGGCCCCATTTATTTGGGGCCAATGGTAAGGCAGTGTATCACAGTTAAGAGTACATAGCAGAGCAAGCTGTTAACTTTATGGCTGCCAGGCACCAAAAAGAGAGAGGAAGAAACTGGTGTCTCACAATACACTTCCAGACCAGGACTCCAGTGACCTAACCTGCTAACCTAACCTAATATTGCTCAGTAGACAACACCTCTGAAAGATAACACCACCTACCAAGAAGAGGACCAAGTCCTGCAAAAGTGGGTCTTTAGTGACATTTCAGATCCATACTACAGCACATCCTCAGCTAGACTGCTTTGTTTTCAAAGAAGGTGAATTTAAACTGCCCTCAATCTGTCAAGATTTTCTGCTTAATTACAAATTTATATTACTTAAATTTATCAAGTCCTTCTTTATGCCTTAAACTCTAGCTAGATCATGGACATATTAAAATAAGGAAAACAGATCCTTAGCTATAGGAAGTTTTATTTCTAAACAAAATACACATCATGGGATGCATAATTCTGGAGAAAGTGATCTTCTTCCTCTAAGTTCATGAAAGGTTTGGTTGATTTGCCCTTCAGCACAGTATTTACTCCCTATCTTTGTATCTGTGTAAGTGTGTACATATGTGTGTGCATGTGTGAGAGTTGGCTTATAGCCATGTATACATATTTTATCTTCTTAGTGGAGACATACATGCACACATCACACAATATGTGTAAAACTTTTGAAGCAAAGCTCATATATATATTTTTTTTTCCTTGACCATTGTACAAAGTTGGTTATCATTAGTAAAGAGTGGTCAGAGTTGCCAATGTGTATCAGAAAGAATAATGAGGAAGCCCAGAGAAGAATTATACAGAAATATTTCTCCTTTATATAGTTCTTCCCTTAATTAAGCTTCTCATGGTCTGTAACATATTTACTATAAATAAAAGATAATTTGTTGTTATTGTTTTGTTATATAGACACAGCACTAATGAGCAAGATAGTCATATATTTAGGAAACACATGGGATTAACACTCTCAGCTTCTATTTATTTCCCCAGCTCTGCCTTAGACTGTTCCAACCTTAATTTATGCCAGTTTATTTTCTGGATGAATAATAGAATTTCTGAAAACAATATCTTCATACATTAGAGCCAGGAGACTTTCAAATTTTCTGATGCCTAGGCTACATTTATTTGGATTTCCTCCTCTTTTTCAGGAAAAAAAATAATCCACATCTACCTGGAGGTCTACCTTCCTTAAGTGAAGAAACAGGAGAAGGCAGTGGCAGATTTGTCATAATTTTGATTTCTGTATTTTATCCTACACCCCACCACACACACAAACACATCAGGAGGCCCACTCTGGGAATCAATGCCTCAAAGCAATTAAGTTAGCAGATCTGGGAGAAGAATGCTAGGCGTGCACATTTTGTAAAACTCTCAGAGAATTTCAATGTTCTGTCAAAGCTGGAAACACTGCTCTAATTATTTAATATGATTTAATCAATTATATCTTCTAGAAAGTCCTAAGATGAAAAACTCCTTAGCTTTGCTGTTACTGGATATATCTAGTACCATTTGTGAGGTGAATAAATGAATAACTAAAACATCTTTAAAGTATCCTCAAAATGTGAGCTTAACACTCATAATATTTTATGCTAATCATAAGTTTTTTAGTAATTTAAATTATTCTAGTTTATTCTTTTCTAGACTATTCTATTCTATTCTGTTTTAGACTGAGTGTTTATGTTTTATTAAATTGGTCACTTTTTTAGATTTGATGGCAATTAAATTCCCTAACTAAAATAAAATATTTTAGTGTATTCAAAATAGGAACATATTCAGGTTCTTTAAATAAAAAATGAAAGAATATAAAAACTAAACAGAAGTCTTGATCTGCTTTTAAGTATAGTGATTAGAGTAATGAGTTTCTTTTCGCTAAGGAAGTACACATTTTTAATTAAGCTAATTAGAAGTATAATCAGTATAACTCATGGTTAAATATGTTCCCCTGGTGTATCATATAATCAAATTTATACACAGTTACAAACTAAAAACTGGAAAAGAATTTGGGGCAGGCAGGTGACTGATGTTGGATTTGGTAACTCAGTCCTGAGGTGTAATCTTTTCCCTATTTCACAGATATTTTCCAAGAAATTATACCTTTCATATTGTTCTTAATTATTTCAAGAAAAACTGTAAAATCTTGGAATTAACTTTTTCTCTACCCCACCTTATCACTACCTTTTCATAAAACATCAGATTAGTTTTTGACTATGTGCTCTACCTATTTTTATCTTGAGTTTCCTACTTCCTCCAAGTTTGCTAATTTCATCCTTTCCTCAAAGAATTGAAGCTGTAAGAAAAAAGCCCCAGAATGCTGGAAATAGATCTAAACTTTCTGCTCCAGCCTCTTCCAAGAGGGATCACATAGGTTACAACTCATCTTCTATACATCAAGTGAAGCTAATTGGCTTGGTTCATAAACGCCCAAATAATCTGACTTTTAATCCGATCATTTTTCCTCCCATACATAGAATATAAAATACATATGCCAATAAGAACTTGTGCAAATGCTCATCAGAAATACAAGCTGGAAAAAAGGGAAAATGTCTCTGATTAGTCAAGTGAGCGCAGGGAGATTTACATTGGTTTACCATAATTTCAAAGTTTTTAACGTGGAAATTAAAATATTTACCTTTTAAGCCTACTATAAAGACTTCAGGTAAATCCAGTTAAGTAGTAGAAAAGTTCTTGGCACACGTAATAACCCCTCTAAACTTTTTTTTGTGTGTGTGGTATTGGGGTTCCAGGAAACCCTTCTACCCCCGGGCTACACTCCCAGACCTATTTTTATACTTTTTTATTTGGAAACAGGGTCTCTTAAGCCAGCGCGGCTGGCTTCGAACCTGAGTGATCCTCCTGTCTCCGCCTCCCAAGCGTGGGGATTACAAGCGTGTGCCACCATTCCCGGTTCCTTTAAACTATTTTTTATTCTCATTTTTAATAAGATTGATGCAATAACATACATATCTACATGACTGATTAGGAACATTATTCATTTATATTATAAGATTAAAAGTACCTCACAGTCTTGTTTGTAGAAAAAATTAAATAATATAAAAGAAAATTAACTGCCACATGTAAATTATCAACTATTATTGCTCATTTATGTTACTGTATTTCATACTAATCCAAACTATTTTAATTTCAAGAAGTTTCCTTACTAATCAAACGGCTCAAAAACACACAAGGATCTTAACTAAAAGCTATAAAATTGAACAGGTATAAATCCCATAAGAAAATTTATTTCATAAAGCTATTAGAGAAATGCCAACTAGTTAGCATTCTAGAGGGGATAATGGAGGAAATATACCCAGCTACCAATTTCACAAAGGTATCATGCTTTCCTGAAATGCTCAATAAAGTACTAAAAATACTAAAGCTAACATATGTTTATTTTTTAATTGAATGTTCTGTTATTTCCATCCCCCCTATAGGGTTATCTCATTTCATTCTCTCTACAGGAAGAAAAAAATCCCTTGTGGATTAAATCTTTAATGCTGACATTCTGATGTCAATCCATGTTAAAATTTCTACCTACTGAATCTTGTCAAGATTAGAGATTAAATGACTTTTAAACTTTAGCTGAACTCAAAAATTACTATTTAGAAAATTGATTCCTATTTGTACTCTGTGATGAAGCTAAAAGGGCCCAAATCTGATTATACTCAGTCTGTGTGAATTGCAAATAATTCTTGACTTGAGTTAATAAGATTTATTTTCAACAAACTTACTATATTGCATGTGTAATTGATGTTTATTACAAAATGTAAGCAAATTGGGGAAAATCAAATTACATTTAGTCAAACCATCCAAAGATAACAATCTCAAAATACTACTTACTCTTCTTATGTACAATATTTTAAACAATGACATAAACAGGATATATATTTGTTTATCATAAACTGTTATTTTAAGTGTAAAGCTAGTTGTTTCTATCACAGTAAATGCAATAATATATTAATATTTTAACAGCATCCCATTTTATTTATTTATATTCCAAAGTATTGGTTTTCTAGTGTGATTTTGATTTTTTCTTTGTAAACAAACCATAATGGGAAGAAAATATATATTAAACTTTTTACTCAGACCAATATATCTATTTTTATACTTTATTGGTATATTATATTTTCACAACTTAATGTAGTTCATGGTTATATTGACATACATGAACACAGCAGTTGGTGAGCTTTCCCTCAGCTCCTACTCCATTTTCTCTCTTCCCCATACAGGATATTGAGATTGACATTGCTGTTCACACATATGTGCATAAGGTCAATAAAAGTGATTCCTTCATTGATCCTCTGTCTCCTCTACCTTTCCCTGGACCACCTCCCTCACTCCACTGGAGTTTCTCTCCCATTATCTGAAGACCCTCGTGTATCCCTTTTACTTCCTAGCTTCTGCATGAGATGAAATATATGACCTTTCACTTTTTGTGACTGGCTATTCTCATTTAATATAATGTTCTTCATGTTGATCCATTTTCCTGTAAGTGACATGATTTTATTCTTGATTGATGATTAGAATTTCATTGCATATATACCCCATGATTTTGTGATCCATGCGTCTGTTGAGAGACACCTGGGTTCATTCCATAATTTGGCTACTGTGAATTGGACTACATGGATATGTAGTTTTCTAGAAATAAAATTGTTATGATAAAAGCATAGACACAGGTTTAAGGATTTTGGTACTCAATGTTAAATTGACCTCCAGAATTTTTATTATTTATTTATTTATTTATTTATTTATTTATTTATTTATTTATTTATTTTTGGTGGTACTGGGATTCCTGGAAGCCCTTCTACCTCCGGGCTACACTCCCAGACCTATTTTTATACTTATTTTAAATTTGGAAAAAGAATCTCTTAAGCCAGCGTGGCTGGCTTCAAACCTGCGCGATCCTCCTGTCTCCGCCTCCCAAGCGCGGGGATTACAAGCGTGCGTCACCACGCCTGGCCTCAGAATTTTTAAATTTCTACTTTTTCTTAACCAATTTCTCATGACTACAGAACTTTAAGCTCATGAAAATTTCCTCCTCATATGACAAATAGAAAAAATTTGTATTATTTAGATGTATTCATTTGATTACTATTGTGGTCTGACACTATTTGTACTAGTTTATTGTTTTGTGTTTATAGTTTTATGAATTGTCTCTTTTAGATCTTTCTTATATGATCATTTTTGAGTATTACTTTCCAGATTAATATTTAAGTGATATATTTGGATGGATGCTGCCACTTATTCTGGAAAATATGTTGCAATTATTTCCTCAGCTGATTTACCTTTAATATCATTTAATATGTTGATCCAGGAGTGATAGTGCATACCTGCTATCCTAGTAAATGGGTGTCTGAAACAGGGGAATTGGAGGTTTTAGGTCAGCCTCAACAACTTAACAAGACCCTCAGCAACCTAGAAAGAATCTGTTAAAAAAAAATAGAAGAAGGACCAGGGGAGTAGCTCAGAGGTTGAATCCCTCTGGGTTCAATCCCCATAACCAGGAGATTAAAAGATGTTGATAGCCGGTCATGGTGATGTACATTTGTAATCCCCGCTCTTGGAAGGCTGAGATAAGAAGATCACACAGGTTTGAAGCCAGCCTCAGCTACTTAGTGAGGCTCTCAGCAACTTAGTGAGAACCTGTTGCCAAATAAAATATAAAACAGGTCTGCGAGGTTAGCCTGGTGGTAGAAAGCCCCTGGGTTTCACCTCAGTACCACCTGCTAAAGAGAAGTTTTCCCTCAGTCAGAATTTCCCTTCTTTCCTGTGTGTACCCTAAAGAAAGCCACTGTAGAAAGTCCAGCTAGGTGTAGATTTTTCATTGGGTGTAGAATTTCTAAGTATTTATATTTAGATTCTTCATTGGGTATGGAATTTCTGAGTATTTATATTTAGATTCTTCATTGGGTGTAGAATTTCTAAGTATTTATATTTCTACTACCATAATTTGAATCTTGAAAGCCCCTGACATATGTCAGTTGTGGTTCCAGTAGGATGATGCACTTCTTGGGAGGTGGACGTAGTGAGAGCTTCACAGATCACTGGGGGCATGACCTCAAAGAGGACTGTGGGACCCTGGCTCCTCTTCATTCTTTACATAACTTTCTGACTGATGTGATGACTATTTTCTCTCTGTTACTCCTGACATAATATGCTGCCTTTCCATTGACCCAAAGCAACAGAGCCAATCGATCATGAAATAGAATCCCCAAAATTATATGTGTATATATAGCCTGATATATACCCTTATTTTGTACTTTACATTTACATAGACAAAAGAGAAGAGAAAAATGACTATAATAACCAACTTGTTGCATACTTTGAATAATCTGGTCTTTTTTTTTTTTACCAACCTTGTCATTTTATAATAGTTAACCAAATTTTTTGTGAAACAGCAGCTGGGATGCATATTAAAAAAGTAGATGATAATATTTACAATGAGTTTCCACAGAAAATACAGGCTGAGTAAGAAAGTAAAAAAGATAAACCACTGACTTATCAATAATGTCAAAATCAGGCTAGGTGTGATGGCGCACGCTTGTAATCCCAGCATTTGGGAGCCGGAGACAGGAGGATTGCATTTAGAGGACAGCCTCTGCTACTTAGCCAGGCCCTTCGCAACTCAGTTAGACCCTGTTTCAAAATAAAGAAAAAAAACTAGGTCTAGGGGTGTAGCTCAGAGGTAGAATGTCTCTGGGTTCCATCCTCAGTACTGCAAAAAAATATATATATCAAAATCATAGCATTGATATTTGTTCCCTAGACATATTGTTTCTTCTTCCTCAACTTACCTTTTAGAACAGCAATGCTTATTTATTAATGATACATACACTCCTAAAGAGGAATGAAATGAGTGATGCTTCCACAGCCTCAGGCCTGAGAACAGGTAGACCTGGGTACTGGTGAATGCTCACTCCTAAGAAACAAGAATTCTTTGGAGCACTACCTTTCAAAGGAACTTTGAATAAGTGCCATCAAAAACCACAAGTCCCATGATGGGCACTGGAAGAATCTCTGGACTGACAGCATTATGAAACATTAACAAGTGTCATGACGAATTAGCAAACCAAATGACATAAACCTCAGTTACTGTCTTACATTTCTGGCCACTAAAATTCCAAGATCACAAAATCAGCAGGATTAGTTATTTGTGAGATCTGTGAAAGATAATCTGTCCCATGAGCCTCAATAAGTAGCTGAGGCTGGCTTTGTACCTGCACGATTTTCCTGTCTCAGGCTCCCAAGTACTGGGATTACAAGTGTGTGCCACCACGCCTGGCTAGATATTGGCATTTTACACAAAAAAAGTATTATTCTTTAGATAGAATCATTATCATTCAGAGTTTCTTTAAAATTTCATCATACTTACACCATTCCTTCTTAAATTATATCAAACTAAAAACTCCTTTGAGAAAGATACCATTTTATTTATTGGTAAGCACTTGGGATTGAATGAAAACATAATAGAAACATAATAGCTCTTTAATAAATGTACATTAATGAAAGTCAGACCAGTGAATTTCAGAGACTTAAGTGCATACAATATTAAAGCAGCCACATCTGGATCCAATTCTGGCCCTTCCACCTTAGCCTAATGACTTGGAGAGAGTTTCTAAATTTTTCCAGAAATGGACCCATAATAATGGGCCGATGAAGTTTTTTTGTTTTTTTTTTTTTTTTTTTTTTTGGTGATGTGGTTGGAATTCAGGGATACCTTTATCTCCAAGATATATCTCCGGCCCTACTTCATTTTATTTTTGTTTGGAAACTGTGTCTTGCTAAGTTTTCCAGGTTGTCTTTAACCTGTAATTCTCATGTCTCAGTCCTCCAAAAGTTACCAGATTGCAGGCATGTGCCACCATGCCCAGCTTGCCATTGTGTTTTTTAAATTGGTACATTGTAGTTATACATCTTAATGAGGTACAAGTTGGTTGCACATCATTGCATCTTTATAAAGAAGATACATAATATGGTATGTATTTTCTATTATATAGTGAGTGTCCAACACATAGTAGCTAAATATAATTACCACTCTTCTTAGTGATAGTATTATCATTAGATTTTTATTGAATTAACTGTCCTCTATGGAATAATTAATCTAAAATACTATTTCAGTCTTACTTTACAAGCATAAACACTTTTATTGCATTGGTTGGCTCAGATGATTTTTTTATTCAGTCATAGAGTCAATAAATATTTACCGAGTATTATGTAGCTTAACTTCTCGGCAAAGTCAGGTATCTGTGCCCCACTTCTGGCATCAACATTTGAGTCTGTGCCTATCCATCCTGATATCTGACATCCGGCAGTAAGCCAGATATCTGTGTGCCCAGTGACATGGGCTTTATGATGTTCTCTGACTCCAACTTTGATCTATTTGTGGTTCTTCTTTCTTGGCTTATATATCAGTTTGCCTTATCTCCAGCCCCAGGGTTACCGACAGTCATTGGCAGTTTTTACCTATGAATATCATGATGGAGCTCAATTTGGGTGTAAGCCTATGGGTCCAACATCTGTGCTCCATTGATGTAAATCTTGGCACCTAAGCATTATTTATTATTCTATTTCAATACATCAGCTTGTACAGAAGCCAAGTGAAGTTAGTTCTCTAGACACAAATTCTGTTTGCAAAAGCACTCTGCCTTTTATCTTTTTGATAAATTAAAAAATCATATATTTACATATATTTAACATATTCTATGTTAATGAAATACAGTTTGCAAAGCTTGATTTATTGAACAATGTGTTCGTATACCTATCTATCTTCCCATCTACCTACCTTAATTTTGAATTAAGAAATCAGCAGCTATTCCTAAGAACACCTTAGTCATAAGCAACAGAAAGGATTCAGTAAACTGGCCAGCCAGCTGATTTATTGTCTGTCTTTTTCTCACTCATGTTTTATTAAACCCTCAATGATAAGGACCACATCTATACTCAGATACCAGGTTTTGATTTTAACCAAAAATCATTATTGATATATACCAACCAAAGATTCAGTTAAGAATTGGAGTTTTTGATCTTCTTTCCATTCTGTTTTTTTCAAACTTATTTCTTTCTTCTCTTTCTAATTTTCATTGTTTTTTCTTATTTTATCAACATTGGCCATGAGAACAAAATTGAAGCTCAATATGTTTTAGTATCGCTAAGAAATGTCTGACTGTAAAAGACCATAACACATTAGCATAGTTTAAATTTGCATCAATACGTTTTAGCTATTTAGATTGGCTGGGGAAAGGGAAAAAAGAAATATGGTATACTCTTAAATATAGCTTAAACTTTTTATTTGTAATATAATTTTATAATACAATTTCTCATTATATAGTAATTCAAGCTCATCGTGGAAAAGACAATGTATCTTCCAAAATACCAAAGTATGAAATATGGGGGAATTTGTTTACATAGGTATGAAATAATTGGATGAAACTTTTCATCTCTTCTTCTCACTAGTTTCTGTCCCTGTCCTTTGTGACCTGTGCAAGCCGTTAGCAGGCATTTTATTTTATTTTATTTTATTTTATTTTATTTTATTTTATTTTATTGTACTAGGAATGGAACCCAGGGGCATTCTACCTCCAAGCTACACCCCAGATCTGTTTTTATTCTTTACTTTGAAACAAGGTCTCACTGAATTGCAAAGAGCCTCACTAAGTAGCTGAGGCTGTTTGTCAACCGCAATTCTCCTGTCTCAGTCTCCCAAATGCTGGAATTATAAGCATACACCACCAGGCCCAGCTTGGTAGGCATTATATACCAAATTCGGAATTAAATGTCATGAAAAGACTTTTCTTTCTTTCTTTCTTTCTTTCTTTCTTTCTTTCTTTCTTTCTTTCTTTCTTTCTTTCTTTCTTTTATTTATTTATTTTTTTGGTGGTACTGGGGTTTCTGGAAGCCCTTCTACCTCCAGGCTATACTCCCAGACAGACCTATTTTACAAGGTATTTTTTTTTAATTTGGAAACAGAGTCTCTTAAGCCAACACGGCTGGCTTCAAACCTGCGTGATCAGCCGGGCGTGGTGGCGCACGCTTGTAATCCCCGCGCTTGGGAGGCAGAGAGAGGAGGATCGCGCAGGTTCGAAGCCAGCCGCGGGCGCTGGCTTAGGAGACCCTGTTTCCAAATTTTAAAAAATGTAAAAATAGGTCTGGGAGTGTAGCCCGGAGGTAGAAGGGCTTCCAGGAACCCCAATACCACAGAAAAAAAAAAAAAAAAAAAAAAACCTGCGCGATCCTCCTGTCTCCACCTCCCAAGCGCGAGGATTACAAGCGTGGGCCACCGCCCAGCATCATTTTTCATTCTTAAAATGACCTTCACAAACATTTTAACACCTTGTCCCCACCTCAGTCTAAAATAGTGAATAATTGAAGGCCTTTGTGAAAGAGGAAAGCTCATTAGCTGGACAAGGTGCTTGAGTGTGGACAATGATAATTATTGCATCCTGGGAGTCCAAAGAGAAGTACAGACAGATCCCAAATTGATGATAATTACAATAATGCAAAACCAATATACATTTAGTAGACATGACGTTTCAAGTTTTGAATTTTCCCAGGCCAGTGATATGCAGTGCAATGTTGTTTTTGCAATGCTGAGCAGCATCTGCTAGCCATAGCTCTGTCAGCTAAGTGTTCGTGATGGTAAACAACTCATACTGCACAGTATACTGTGTTGCTAAACTGTGCTGCCTAGTAGGCCTGATGTATTAATTATATTTTTAATTTGGGATATTTACAATGTCCATGGGCTTAGCAGGACATGATTCTCTTGTAAGTGAAAGAATACTTGTGTTCTGAATGAAGGAATATCACTCTGCTGCCTCCTGACCATTGTCCTGAAGGCTCATTTACCTGAAAAAGACAGTAGCACATTCAATGTGCTTCAATGAATGAAGCTTAGACTTAAATATATGGGTATTTAGAGAGGTCAACAAAAGAGCTCAGGCTCAATAAAAATACACTTTAAAGATGAATAGACAGGGATTCAGGGCACATCAATGGCTTTATTGATGTGACACAAATGGTCAGATTTTAATAGCAACTCTATCTAATGCCCCTAGATTCAGACAAGTATTAATTTCAAAACCTCAGAGTCTCATACATTTTATATATATTTTTATTTCAACAAATCCCTATTGCAGACCAGACTTTTGAGGAATGGTATCAGCCGTATAGTAACACAGGGCTGCCAGAGAGTTCTCATTTTAAAATTTCCATCCACTCTCTGGCCCACCCATAGATGGTATTCCAATCAGTTCTGACCAGGAAGATTGAATCCCATGGTGAAAATTGTGGTGACCTATTCACAAAAATCCTTTTATAACAAGGGTAGAAGGAGAGGATACATTTCCTCTGTCAGATATTCAAAACATATTTCAAGAAAGAGACAGTATCTAGGAGACAGATTTAAATTTTGCAGCACTGGTAATAAAAATGGTTTATGCTCTAGTTTTAATTAAGGATGTCACAGCTGGCCATTAGAAAAAGTGTGATATAAGTGTGAATGTTTTAGATTCTTCTTACTATCTATTCATTTTTCTTTAGGCTTCTGAAATATGATACCAAACTCTGCTCCTAGCTCGGCATTTCTCAACATAACAAAAAGATAACTTATAATGAATTTTCCATTGATAAAAGCTTATGAATTTCTATGAAGAATACAGCTAACTTCAGATGGAATAACAAACCATTGGGTCATTTTTGGGGGGCAGGGACCCAAGGATAAAAAAATAAAATTATGAAAAAGACAGAGAGTATTTACATTGTGTGAGGTTAGATAAATTCCAAACAATGGGAACTGAGTAGGGATTTTGTTGAGAAAAATATCAATGTGCATAAGTACAAGAATAAGGTGATAAATCAGAGAAATTTGGTTTGAGAAAAATAAACTGAAGAGAAAAAAACATGGTTTTTGCATCAATATTACTGTCTTTAGAAGACTCCATTGTATGTATGTATGTATGTATGTATGTATGTATGTAGGTATTTATTTGTTTATTTATTTATTTATTTATTTATTTATTTATAGTTCTGAGGATTGAAGCCAAGGACATTCTACCTCTGAGCTACATATCTTGTCCTATTTTATTCTTTATTTTGAAACAATCTCACTAAAGTTTTTGAGGGTCTTGCTGAATTGCTGAGGCTGGTCTAGAATCTGCCAGCCTCTGGTCTCAGCCTCCTAAATACTAAGATTACATCAGAATACTCACTTTAAGTAGTATTTTTAAGAATGTGAGTTATGAGGGGAGAAAATAACCTAACTATGAGAGCCATTGGAGCCCTGTCATATGGGTGAACCAGGTAAATCACTTAAAGGAGCATTTGAAGTAAAGCTAGCATCAGGATAGTGGCACACTATAATTTCAGCAATTGGAAGGCTGATACAGAAGGATCCCAGGTTCAAGGCCAATCTCAATACTTTAGCAAGACCTTCAGCATCTCAGCAAGACCTTACTACAAAAAAAAAAAAAAATAGAGCTGAGAAGTAGCTCAGAGGTAGAATTGCCCTGAGTTCAATTCTCAGAGAAGAAGAAGAAGAAGAAGAAGAAGAAGAAGAAGAAGAAGAAGAAGGAGGAGGAGGAGGAGGAGGAGGAGGAGGAGGAGGAGGAGGAGGAGGAGGAGGAGGAGAACTCATATGAACTAGCACAGTTTTGAAGCATTGTCTTGGAGAATAGGATTGAATAGGTAACATAAAAATAACAAGAACCATAGCAAAGGTCAATAGAAACTGTGGAGAAATTGATTCAATAGATAGAACTCTCTAGATATTAGAATAGTCCAATAGTCCAATAGTATTGTCTTGAGAAATTGAGAATTAATGCATTCCCAATCACTGGTGGTGATTAAGGAGAAACTGTGCAGCCATATTTTAGAAATATTGAAGAAAACAATAATGTTTCAGAGGGATTGTTTTAGTGGTTAAGATAGATTTCACTAAACATTCTGCAATTTTAAGATTTTATTTTATTTATATTCAGACTATATTTTCCCCAGTTGACCTTGAATTCTTTAATGTCAATATCTGTGCCCAATATAATTTAAAATGTTCTTCAAAATTACTTAATTCAGGAGAATTTATACACAAACAGCTAACAGATATTTGTTGGTTTATTAATCTGCTTGTTAGACTGTCAGTGGCTCTGTAAAGGAACAGTTGTGGTTGAAGAAGAGGTTTTGGCAGTGAGATCCCCAGAAAGAAAAGTACATATGTTGTTAACATGCAAAGGAGAACAAACAGTGGCTTTATTTTAGAGACTTGTACCTTACATAGGTTTCCAGGCAAAATGGCCCATGTTATGCCAGGATAATGTGCGCATGCATGTTGTGTATTACCTAATCATGCTTACACAACTATATACATATCTGTGGCTGCTCAAGATGTGCACACATCTGAGGCTGCACGGAATGGGCAAGGCTACATCCTCAATGCCATCCTGTACTCCCTCTGGGCCCCAAACTCCATCCCCTCCAGTGTGATAGTAGGTGACTTGACCCAGAAAGCATTACATTGGGCCCAAAAATCACAAGAGCAATGGAGGACACAACAAATGACTATTAGTCCCCCAGCCACAATGGCAAGGATAATGAATACATATCTCCAGGAGGAGCCCAGTGAGTTCTACCAGGTTGTAAGCAGGTATTCCTGTAACCTAAATAGCCTGTACCTCCTCATTCTTTTCCTCTAAGCCTTGGTATAACTGTTTCTGGTGACCTGGAGCATATACAAAGCATTTTACATAATAAAGAGCATATGTGAGCAGCAATGAGTATATCTAACTTATTTAATATCATTCTATTCTGCAAAACCACCTTCTACATCTGGGTGATTTTTTTTTTGAAGATTTAAAGAAGTTTATTAGAAAGATAGAAATACAGAAAATAGAAATACAGCTCCATGCCAAAATGGCATGGGGGGGGGTGACTCTAAATGAATACACCCAAGAGATTACACATGGACTCGGCCTTTTATATTCATGACCTCCATCTTGTTTGCATGACTCTGATGTAGTGAACATCCCTGTAAGGTACCCTCCTTAAGCCTGAAAGTTACCTCCCCCAGAAAGGTGTGGCAAGGTGTCTTCTTTCATGAAGGGCAAGGTCAAAACCCGCTCCATCCTCCCTAAATCATCAAGTAGATCTGTCTTTAGATAAAAGCCTAGTTCTCTCTTAAGATCTGTCTTTTGATAGAGAAAGGCCTAGTTCTCCTCTCCTATTGACTGGTTAATTACTTTGAGCTAGGTTAATTTACATTGGAATAGCTGCCTGTTTTAGGCAGAAAACAAGTCCTTTCTTTACCCATGTCTGCCATTTTGACACAACTATTTTGAAATATACCAATTATTTTCTTTTGAAGTATATTAATAATCAGAGCTTTCCCAAATCTTCCTAGGCCATTCCAATACCGGTACATTCTCCCCTTTGTCTAGTAACTCCCTGACACCTGTCAGGCCAAAGGTAGATACAGAAAATACATTTTGACATTTACAATTTTACAAACTTTAACATGAGCTCAATTTCCATTAATTTTTCATCCATTTCTATTGCATGAATGTACCCCTTAGCAAAGGAATAAGGATGTCAAATCGGTCATAAACTGCTTCGAGATGTACAGGGGCGAAGTTGGGGGGGGCAGCTTTAGGGTAACATTCATGCATATAGTTGGATGGGGGAATCAGATGGGTCCGTGCCGTGTGCGTCTATGACAATCCAAAGGGCCTCGATAGATGTCTGTCAGGTTCTGTCTGTTGGCAAGCTTTAACCCTATGAGACAACACTTAACAATACAGGTTAACCATGAAACCCCCCCAAAAATAACACTTAAATGAGAAATTAAAACCTGTTTTGCTGACTTAGGCTGAAACACACAAAAGTAGGATGTATTAAGTTTATTTTGCACCACGTGAATCCAGAAATTAGTGCTGTGGAGACCTGAAATAGTCTTTGGAATAAAGATTTTAGATGATTTGATGAGTACCAGGTCACCTGGACAAAACAGAATTTATCCTTTTCCTCTGGCACTGTTTGAAATTTACTTAAGACTTGCTGTATGCTGACAATAGGGTAACATTGTTATCTAGGACTATGTCCCAGTCAGAAAAGACCTAAAAGTTTCCCTTGGCATGAGTGAAACCAAGCTGCCAATCTTCACCTGGACATGTGTCTCTAGATTGCTTGCCTGGTGGACTTAATAAGCTTTTGGAAATAATTTCTAAGGCAAATTTTGAGTCCCTGTATGATATGACTCAGTCTCCTATAACTTTTTTTGGTAAACAACCTTGAAACCAGTTTTAAGGAATTATTTCTTCCAAAATGGTGCATCTGATGGAGAGTTTTAAATATATTTCATTGACTGTTCTGGGGAACCCAGAGTTTATTGTTAGATGTAATTTACTATTTTCTACTATTTATATTACATCCTTTCTGCTGGGCGTTTGCGCTTTCCTCTTAGGAATACACTGGTCTCACATCAGGCAGCTGTACCTTTCCCACAGGACAGGGCAGAGTGTCTGACATGGATGGCTGGCAGCCTCTCATGTTGCTCTATTGGCTAAGTTATTACCCTGAGAAACAAGGTCTGTTTCCCTTTGATGAGGCTGTATACCGTACTCCTTCCTTTACAAAAGCACTGCCAGCAGTAAATAATTTTTCATCGGGGTTTAGAAGATGCCTGTCTGAAACATCTGGTTTAGGAGCCCAGAGATGGGCTAATGTTCTCTCACGGGAATGGACCAGGCCCTTGGAATCCTCAGGCAAAGAGGTGGAGGGGTTAAGGGTAGTGCATTTCTTCAGTGCTATGCTTGACCTCTCCATAAAGACAGCCTGGTATTTAAGAATATGGCTATCTGACAGCCACCAATGTCTCTTGGATGTTAATAAGCTTTAGAGGTCATTAGGGGTTTGCACCATTAGGGGTCACCCTAATGTTAGTTTTGGGCATCCAGAATCAAAATCCCTGCCTCTGCCATTGCTACATGTGGGTGATTTCATTCATGAAAAGGTGAAGACCCAGACAGGACATATTTAAAGCTTCAGCAATACATTTGACTAAGGGTTCCACCTGTAGTTCTATACCTACAGTACCACCTCTGGGGACAAACAAGAACACAGCTCTTGGGGTAAACATCTGCATATTTAATTGGTTAAAACTGGTTCACCTATTCTATACCAAAAGGTGCTATGTTTACAAGCTCTACATGACCCCCTTATCACCGTCACCCATTTCTATAGCATACACAAACAAGGAGGGAGCATTACTAGGACCCTGCTCAACAGTCCTCTATTATATGGCATCATTCATCTCATTCTGAGTTGCTGTGGTTCTAGATTTGTAAGGTAGTCCAGTTGTCTACAGTAGTGAAGGAAATTTACCGCAGGAGACCTTCGGCTGCTTCCACTGGTAACTCTGTGCAGATGCAGAAATGAAAGGTGTTATACAGTCTTACAAAGATGTGTGCCCAGAAAAAAAGGTTATTCCCTGCTGTTAACCAGGATGGTATGACCGAGCAAAGAGAAAGACCATCATAGGTAAATTATTCCCTACTGAGAGGATACAGATGACATGATCATCTTGTGAGAAAACTGTAACCAAAATAGTGGCTGCTTCGGGGCAACAGTATTACAAGAAAGCACACTGTTCTTTTCTATAGCTGTGACCAAAATCCAATTGAGCACTTTTAGTGCTCTGAGTTTTCCATAACCCTCAATCAAAGCCTGTGTCATCATCTTGGGCTGTTAGCAGAAAAGGAAAGGCAGGGTCTACTTCTCATAGAGTTTGTACTTCATAGAGCTTGGTGGTAATAAATGTACTTTTAATTAAAGGGGTCCAATCCCAAGTTGCCCCCTTATGGAGAAGATGGTGTAAGGGGCACATAAACATAGCTAAGTGGGATAAGTATAAACATTCACCAAAATCCCCAAAGATACAGATATCTATAACTGTTTGATCATTCCCAGCCTATTACTGTATTTTTATCACCTTGGTCTTACCCAACCTGACAAGTCCCCAAAATTTGACAGAATACCCAGTTCTCTGGATAGTGTCTTCTTTAACAGCCCACACCCATTTTTGGAGAAGAGCTCAGCTGCTTCTAACTTTGTAAGAAAATGAGAGGTTAGCATGATACTTTCAATATAATGATACAACTATACATCCTCAGGCCTCTGTCAAGAGGCCAAATCTTGTGTCACTAGACCATGACACAAAGTGGAACTATGCAGATGTCCCTGGGGTGATACCAGAAAGGTCTAATGGTACCCTTCCCAGGTAAAATAAAATTGGATAATATCAATAGAGAAAAAGGCATTTGCCAAGTCTACAAAATAATGAAACTGTCTCAGTTCATGTGACAAATGATCCATCAGTTCTGAAATCTTGTATACTGCTGCATGCAAAGAAAGTGTCACTTTATTTAGCTCCCTCTGACAGTTTATGTCATGTTCCAAGAACAGCTAGCATTGTGAACTGGGCACACAGAAGAGTTCAGTGAGCTACAAGTAAGGAAGATTACACTTGCCTCTTCTAGCTTTAGTATCATCTTCCCAACTTCCTCCTGTCCCAGCCCCTGTTAACTTGTACTACTATACATTCATAATCCTCTTGGCTTGTGGAGTTGCAAGAGAGCATGATGGGAATGTCCTCTAGTCATAGTATTACCATGTGCACCTGTGGCTGGAATTCTCCAATATTGTCTGCACAGTTGATTCCTATAACATGTCCACCTCAGGATATACTCAGCTATGGGGAATATATACACATCTAACTGATTAGAAGGTCAGTGGGTGATTCTCAAAGTCACCAGGGCATGCTAAACTGTCATCTAGTGCCAGGACATGTTACAAATTATGGAGGAAAAATCAGTAAATTGTCAGTTCTACATGTGGCCTCAGATCAGCTTCTCTACTAGCTGAGTACTACAGGTGAGACTTTAGCCACTGTCGCCCCCTTAACTGTTCACAATGTGTGTCATCCACCAGTGCCCTAACTCACACCGCATCACATCTGGGACCCATGCAGCCCCACCAAGCCCTCCATGATCAAGCTTGTGTGGCCCGGGGACTAAACAGGGCTCCAAGATCCTGAAGTAAGCCGGAGGCTGAGACAGGAGGTTTGCACAAGTTCAAAGTCATCCTCAGCTACTTAGTGAGTGAGGCTCTCAGCAAGTTAGTGAGACTCTGTTTCCAAATAAAATATAAAATAGGTCTGGGAGTAGAGCCCGGATGTAGAAAGCCTTAGGGTTCCACCTCCAGTACCACCAAAAAAAAAAAAAAAAAAAAAAAAAAAAAACCAAAGATCCTGAAGTTTGTGCCTCTGCTGCTGTGGCCAGCATGTTCTGTAGGAACCTTGGAGCTGCGGATGCATGCTGGAATGTTCAACTCCAGCACTTTTAATACCTTACAGACTTCTTCCGGCTGACTGCTTACCGCATATCAATCCTTTGGTGAGTCCACACCGCCAGATATTCTGCTACCGGAAACCACAGGAAGGCCAGGGGCCACATTCCTTCCACTCTGAGCTGTCCCTCTGGAGGCTGCTCCTCTGGAGGAGCCCTGGATCTCTCATTTCATCCAATGTACTGCACCAATTGGCAAGGGCCCTGCCAAGGGCCAGGTATGGTTGCAGGGGAGAAAAATAGAGCTGGAGTCAACACACTGAACACAAACAGCAGCTTTAATCTACAAACCCCGCTCTTATATAGGATTTCAGGCAAAGGAATATTTTATGCCAATATAAATTGTGGGGTGTTACCTAGTCATGCTCATGTAATTATATACACATCTATGGTTGTGTGGGGTGACTGTGTCATGTCTTCATGCTAACCTGTGGGGCCCACACAGACAAAGCTAGTAACACACTAATGACAAAGTTCATTGGGTGATTTCAGCTTAAGACAAAGGAGTCTTTGCGTGTAAGTCAATCCTTTTCTTTCTCTTTCTCTTTCTCATTCATTCTCTCTCTCTCTCTCTCTCTCTCTCTCTCTCTCTGTGTGTGTGTGTGTATGCATGTGTGTGTGTGTGTGTGTGTGTGTGTGCGCACGCGTGCGCGCATGTGCTAGGTATTAGACCCAGAGAAATTTCACCTCCAATGTATATATGCAGCCCTATATTATTTATTTTATTTTGAAACAGGGTCTCTCTAAGCTGGGGAAGGCCTTGCTATGTTGCTAAGGCTGACCAAGAACCTGCGATCCTCCTGTCTCAGCCTCTCAAGTAGTGGGATTACAAGTGTGCAACACCACCATGCCCAGCTCTGCTTCATTTTTTATAGATCTTGGATTCCGCTATTGACCAATGTTAACATTCCTCCATTTTTGTTCTATGGCTTTAGCTTTCATTAAAGCTAGATTTTTGGAGTAAGGTCGTGGCTGGTGTTTTCATCAATCAGCTCAGCTCCTAAGCACTCTCTATCTCCCGCTTTCAATGAGAAACTGTGCAGAATACAACCATTTCAATTAGTAGCCTGACAGTTCAGTGTGGTCTGTTGAAAATTAATTCTAGGTCACATGGTGACAGGATTATAAGTCAGTTAATGCTCTCTTTTACATGTAATTCTTGGACTCTTTATTTTTTCTACTTCTGACCACAAAGGTTCACAAGATTCTTTTTTTAGAAGCTGCTATATAAGCTGCTCTTTGGTTTCTGTTTGTTAAATTTATTTTATATGGAGGCTTATAACAGCTGGTTGGTATTCTTTAGCAATACAAACTTCTGTAGAATGGCTATTTATTTGATCAGGCCTTTCGAAGCCTGAACTGATATAAAAATAAATACTTATTTACTAATATTCACTTTTTTTTAATTAGGTAGATACTTTATTCCTTTTTAAAAATGAAGATAGTTTTATTTTTACAATAATTTTATCCATCAAACATCTAAGAATTATAGTGAATGAGTTATTTTTTCATTTGCTTGTATGTCTGTATACTTTATTTCTTTAAATATTCTTCTTTGAATTATCAAGATAGTAACTACAAGCAAGGTAGGCATGGAAGCTCACGCCTGTAATCCCAGTACTTGGGAGACTGGCACAGGAGGATTGCAGGATTGAGGTTACCTCAGCAACTAAGTGATACTCTCGAAAACATGCCAAGACCCTGCTTCTAAACAAAACTAAAAAAAAAAAACAAGATGCTGGACTAAGGGTATATAGCTCAGAGGTAGAGGTCTCTGAGTTCAGTCCCCAGTGTCTCTCTCTCTCTCATCACGATAGTTACTATAAACAAAAGTAGGATATACAAATAAAGTGTCTGACCAGTCTACTCTTTTGTAGAGTGAAAAATGGAAAAGACCAAGCTTAGAATTCCCATCAACTCCCTATTTCTGATGAAATAGTAAAGGGTGAATGCAAACTGATGCTGATGCTGATGATACAGATGATGATAAAGGTTACATTGACCATGATAAGGGTCCATAGAGGACTGAGATGAGATGTCAAGATGGAACAATTGTTTTTCATTTTTGTTTTGTGCTGCACAAAATTTTGCATCCTTTACCAGTCGTACCACAGAGAAGAATACAAAATTAAGTGAAACATAGAATCTGAAAAGTAGCACAATTATTGTATAAACTTTAAATACAATCTATTCTGTACCTTATGATCACATCTTCTGCAAATCTACAACTACTCTAAAACTTTCTAATTTAACAAAAAATTTCATGTTAATAGATCAACATTTTTTTCATTTAATGATTTAATAAATATATATCTGAAACTGATTTCCTAAAATATAGCCTCAAAGCCTTACTGCTGGTTGTTAAATTACAAATTACCCAAAATGAATAGCAATCTTAAAGAATGATCCTGAGAAAATCTTTAAATGTCATATGTAATCAGACTGATACTTAGTATATTTTAATAAGAGATATGAGTGAGCTAGTCTGTTAGGCAGTTAATTGTCATTAATGAAGCTTTGTATTTCTTGAAACACTTCAAGCTCATGAACTTAGTTTGCCTGTAATATGCCCAGAAAGGCTTTGAAAAATTAAAAAAAAAATCTTTATCTAACAAGCATATAAAAAAAGTCTGGATGTAGATTTTTGAAAGTGTTCCTGCCTAACGTTTAACTTTCCTCTAATCAACAGTTCTTTTGCAAATGTTTCTACATGATGGATAAAATCATACAAGACTTGATTTTAACTAAGAGATAACAGAAAATGCTTTCTACAATAATGAATCATCCCAATATTTGAAAGTCCAGCCTTCTCTTTAGAAGAGGGTCTTAGAGACCCTTAAGTAGAAATGACATATAATACAAATGGGTTGGGATGCTACAGTTTTTGTCATAGTCGACTTCTAAGGCACAAACAAGTCATGCTTGAGAATCTGGAGGGATCATTTAGAAGAAAGATATTTGTAGAGTTTCTAAGAAATTTTCTGGAAAGAGGTAAAGATATAGTAAGCCTAAAGCCGGGGCATAGTGGCACATGCTTATAATCCCAGTATTTAGGAGGCTGAGACAGGAGTAAGTTCATGGCCAACCTCAAGCTACTTAGTGAGACCCTCGGCAACTTAGTGAGACCTTGTTTCAAAATAAAGACTAAAAAATAGTGCTGTCAGTGTACCTCGCAGGTAGAATGCCCCTGGTTTCCATCCCTAGTACCGCTAAAAAAAAAAAAAAAAAAAAAGGAAAGAAAAAAAAGTAAAAGAAATAGTAGGCTTAACTATTATAATGTTTACTACTTATAGGGAATTCCATCCTGAGCACATAGTAAGTCTGAACCCAAAAATGTGTTCTCAGCCTGCTTTACTATGGTTTATTGGGTGAGGGGGAGAAAAGAAATAGAGTCACAATTTAAAAATAAAAATTTTGAACAATGCTAGAGGCCTCACAATCCTGATATCAAAATATACAATGGAACCATTATAAGAAAAACTGCATGCCAATGGCAACAAAATAGACAAAAAAAAAACCAAGAAATACAATTCATGATCCAGGAATAAGCCTTCATGTCCACAACATATACACATACTTTTGCACACATATTCTGAAATTTAAATTGATAACTTGTGAGATACTCTGAACTCAGCTTTCAGATACAAGCAGGCATTGAGATAACTCAGCTCTCTTATGAGCCTGTGCTTTAATTTAAAGAAATCTAGTGTATTGGAAATTATGCTGTCTATAGTCAATGGGGGTACATTTAAATCTTTATTATGGAATTTACAGGCATTATTGAAAAATACATCTATATGTCTGTTTTAAGACACAATTAAATGATTTATAACATAAGAATAATTAACTTACACTTTGAGAAGTGATGAGGAAATTTAAAAACATGTGGAATGTATAGTGCAGTGGATGAGCTCGATGTTGATGTCTCCTCTCTAGACTCTTATTTCTCCATCTGTAACATGGGGGCAATATTATACTAATTTCCTATTTCTGAGGATGGTGGTGAGAATCAAGTTAACCAATGGCTATGTAATAGACATTTGTGATGTTTTCAGACACCTTTTTTTACATTTTAGTAATTTTCAGGATTCCCAAGAAAGAAGAAAGAAAACTTATCATCAGTCTGTTTTGCAACTGGGATTTCTCGCTTACACTTACTGGATTTTCCTATATTTCTGACAAATAGAACATATGAGAAGAGATAAATCTTATGCCTTATGATTTATATTTTCCCTATAAGCTATTTATGATTTTATCATTTTTACATATCAATCAAATAATTTGATAGAATAGGATTTTAATGGGAAGAAAGACTGACACTCTGAAAATTTTTGATTAGCAAATTGGTACAAAATCTATACAAAAAATCTGCCATAGAGATTTATTATTAAGTGTACATGTATTTATATTAATTATACTAATGTATTTATAACATACTTTCAGGAATTCGTGCTCTAAATATAATAGTAAATACTAAAAATTATGCATACTATTACTTCAAAATTCTTTAGTAAAAACATTAGTATTAACAACAATGTTTGTTCATAAGGAATTGATTGAATAAATTATGATAAGCTCATGCAAAGAAACTGAGTCATTGTCAAGATTAGTGTTATAGTTAATATGAATACTGAAAAAGAATCCCAAGATAATTTAAGTAAAAAAAATCAAGATGTGGAATAATGCTTAGGAAGAATATTTCGTTTTACACATATGCTTTATGCACATAAATAACAAGAATATGTAAGAAACTCTTAACCAAAATAGTTAATGAAGAGAGCTAGCTGACCAATGGACTAAAAGTAGTCATAGATTTTTGTAACTATCTGTATCCTTTGACTTAAGTACAAAGTAAATGCATTGTTTGTGTAAATATTCATTAATGTCAGTTTAATTAAGAACATAAAAATATATTAGACTGCAGTCGTGAGTGACTTCTCTAAGTTAAAGATGATAATGGCAGAGCTGGTAATAGAACTGTTTGAATTCAACATTTTCTGTCTCTGAAATCAGAGTTCTCAGGATGTTATATTCAGGCTTTAAAAAACATACTCCAGAGATTACAGAAGTAACTTTGATAATGGAATTTTAAATTAACGTGTCCATTTTTCCCATCTTGTATAGATGTAAAACAATATATCATATTATGTTCTTCCTAAAAATAAACAAAAGTGTCACAAAGCCATGTACATCCAGAAGTTATTGATTTGTCCATCTGAAAACTAACATCATGCACATTGTATATTGATTTTTTTTTTCCTCAGAAGAATGTCTTGAAATTCATCTGTGCATTTTCTTCTGCTGAGTCTGCAAACTTCCTATTAAAATCAGCACATTGTTTTGAATAAAGCTCCACAGAGGGTCAATCAGATTTAAGTTTAGGTTAAAACTGAATGACCATGAATCCATATTACGAGATGTTAACAAGCATTAACTTGAAGTCATAAACTAGTTACAAGTTGAATGAATGGAGCGATGAATCATAGCTCTGTACATTGCACATATTTAATGATCTGCAGGAAGTTTGCATTCCTCTTGGCTAGAACAATACTAAAGGTATCCTTTCAAATCAAAGCATTTTAAACCATGAGAAGTCAATGGAGTATATCTAGTCTGAAATATTTATTTTTCTATGTTTAAAACAATTTAAAATATTTAAAAATCTCATTGTAAAGGGCACCTGAAAATTTTAGGATAAGAACAAATTGAAAACAACCAAGAAACTTAGGCCTATTTTTTCTATGTCGTATGAGCAAATCAGTGTCTCCAAGGCATCATTCTAGGAAATTTCTTCAAATAGATGTGTTAAATTAGCTTATTGTCTGGCTGGCTGCCTCAATTAAATTCCAATAAAGCTATAATAATTTATAATAAATGATACTTTAAGCACAATATAGGTAGTAATTTTTTAAAATTTATTTGTGAATTATAGTCATATATCCTAATGGAGTACAAGACGGTAGAGGCATACATGCACACATCACTCATTTAGCCCTTCCCCAATTCTCTCACCTTTCCCTCCCACTTCCCTACTTCTCATATTTGTCTTAGTGATTGACGTTGATATGTTTGTGAATGTAGGAGGAACTCTAGACAAAGAAAGAGAAACTATAGATAGTATTTTTGAAATGGTAAATGATATTTGTGTAATTTATGATACTAAATTGTTTATTGTTCCAATTATAGCCCGAATGAAATGGGATATTTTTCAAGGGACCCAGGAAGGACTTTCATAGTTGTGTGAAGGTAAAAAAGCTTCCTTCTGACAGAATTTTTGGGAAAAGAAGGGGAAAGAAGAACTTCTTGTTAAAAAGAGACCATCTGATATTTATTTATTTATTTATTTATTTATTTATTTATTGGCATATTATAAATCAGAAGAAGTGTTGTGATGCTCAGTGTCCACCATCAGAAGAATAGGAGTCATTTTAACTGAATTTTACTAAAGTCACATCTTTTTGGATTTCATATTCAAATTTACAAAGCTTAATTCCAGAGTATACACATATTTTTGCATTACAATTAAACATTATAATTGTTTTGCAAGTGACAGAACTCTCCTATTCCCTTAAACAATTTAAACATAATAAAAAGTAAGCACACTTTACTTACTTTCTATTAGTAGTTTACCAAAACTACTACTTTCAGGTAATTGAACTACAACAGAAGTAGTCCAAAGATACTTTGATGACACCATGATTGTTAGGAATTCAGAGACTGTGTGCTTTTTAATTATTTTTTCATTCTTCACGAGTATTTTCTATCCCATCATCTAGTAGGACAAAGTAAGGAAGAGATATTTCTGAAAGTTGCAAGTAGAAATTTGCATCTAACTGTATCTAATTGAAGGAATTTGGATATATGGATTTTAAACCTGAACTAAAGAGGGGCTGCAAGCTGTATTTTTTTTCCATAAAGTCATGTGCTGAGCTAAAGTTTGGAACCATATTCCCAAGAAATGAATATTGGGAAAGGTGTTGCAATTTCAAGAGTAGGTTCCCAATTTAGCAGCAAAGAAACTGCATCAAGGGTATTGGAAATCTAGTATTTTTAAAAGAGTGTCTTGGGCTATCTTTAAGATTTTCTTCTAAACTGCTGATACCAATTTGCCCAGATTTTGCTGGTGTTGGTCATTCCCAACAATGGCTATTTCCTTCATAGTTCTCAAATATAAACCTCACTGTTCTGTTTCCTTGCCTTTCTGCATAGAATATTTATTTTAATGTTGCATCAGAGTGAACTGCTTTTTTAAAGAAAATTGAAAAGATAATAAAAATCTAGATGCATAGTATAAAATTGCACATAAATCAACTGAAATGATGGTAAATGAACTGCTAAGTTTTCACATAACGAGGAGGTAGACGTTCTATCCTGTTAACGTGATGTGCTTCTAAGATATCATTTGCTCTAGAGGAAGAGTGGCTGAAACCCAGCAAGAAGGGAGGAGGGAATTAATTGTTCTAAGCTCACTCTATTTTCAAAGTGAAAACACGATTTTCTAAAATATAGGGTATTTTTTTGTTGACTGCATAATTTCAATAACCATGTGTAGTGTTTGATAATAAATACTATAAAATATAAATTTTTAAATAGTTTGTAGAATTACTTAATTTTCATTAGATCAAAGTCAGATTCATCTGAGAACTTGACTAAATTGTATATCACTCAAATATCAGCTATTATTTTTAATGTTTTTTAAAAAATAAAATATTCAATTTTCCTGGCCATTAATTTGATTTTTTATTTTTTAATATATTTTATTTTATTTGTATCTATAGTTAATATTTGAAAATCATTTCATTGAGAATTATAGTACATGATTATATAAAATATTCTTTAAATTTAATAGTAACTTCAAAACAAAGTTTTTTCCTGACTTATTTTTTAGATATTAACATAATTTACTAGACATTTTTAAGGAATGAGCTTTTGAATTTATAAATTAGACATACTTTAATATTTAATTATTTAATTTTTGCTATCTTTATTGTTTTCAACCCCTCATATTTCTGCTTTTGTATGCTTTTAATGTATTATATTGAATTTTAAGTTTAATAATTTTCTCTTTTAAATAGTTCCATAAAAATAATGTATATAGACTAATTAATTTTCCTCTGGATGTTGCTTTGCTACGATTCTATAAATTTTGGTACATGATGCTTTTACTTTTATTATATTCCTAAAATACTACTGTTGTATTATATCTTATTCTCTTCATAGAATGTATATTTTAGGAAGTGTTTATGTCTAAATTTTAAAATTGAGTTCTATTGTTGTTATTGAAACATATTTTAATTTTTTACTTTATGTGCATTTGGTATGATGATGTGAGACCTTTTATATTTTGTTAGTATTATGTGTATGTGTGTGTGTGTGTGTGGGTGTGTCTATGCATGCATGCATTATATATGGCTATGTGTTGTAGGAGTATGTAAGTGTGTCTGTATTTATGTGCATTTATGGGCAGGGGTATTATGCATATGCGTTTATATGTATATATTTGTATAGACCTTATAGTTTACATGGGAAAGAGCATGTGTATTTCTGTGTGTGGCAATGTACATGGTTGTAAGAGTGCATGTGTGAGTGTGGGCAGTTGTTTTTGGATGAATGATCATGTGATTTGTGTCATTAGTATTGGGTATTCATGTGTCTGTGTCGATGTACGGTTGTGTGTTTTATGGGTAATGTGTACATATGTATCTTTGTGTATGTGTGCAAATGCATGTGTGTGCATTTATTTGTATATGTGTGTTTGTGCATAGACGTAAAGTTCTGAGTTTGTGTGTTAGGTAAGTAATTTGTGTGACTGTACGTGAATGGGTGGGACATGCTTTCATATATGAATGAGTGTTCATAGGTATGTGTGTTTGTTTGCAAGTGAATAAAGATAGGTGCATGTACATAGGGGTGCACTGTATGTTTGTGCATGTGCTTGGGAAGGCCACTTTGGTGTTGTGCATTTACATGTATGGGCAGGTACATGTGTTTTTGCCTGTGTGTTTGTAGGGAGGTTTGTGTGCAGGGCTGGATATTTGTGTGGCGGTGGCGTGGTGTGTCTATGTGTCTATGTGTTGTGTATCTCTGTATGTGGATTTGGGCATGTGTGTATTCACCTGTATTGGGGGAAGGCAGGACTTTGTGTATGTATGTGCATGTGTATGAGTGTGAGTGGGCCTAAGTGTGGGTGTGCAGGGCCACAGAGAGGGCTGATGGATTACCAAAGCACTTTCAGGAAGGAAGTGAAGAAATATTGTGTGCATAAACCTCAGTAGTGTAACCAAGCGGCTCTAAGTCAGCCTGAGAGATTGGGCCCACAGAAAAGGGGAGAAGAGGTCAGAGGAAGAGAAAGGAGTTCGATGGTGGGACCTCCCTTGTCCGCTGCTGCAGATGTTTCTTCCGGTGCTGGATGCTAGGTAACAGGGAGAAGAAAGAGATTTTCTCTTAATCTTGCTCTTCCCTCCTTTTTAATTAGTGTAAAGATGTGCTGATTAAGAGAGAGTGGAAGGACACATGCTCCTAAACCAAAATAAGATGGTAAAGAAAAAGTTGTAATCATGGAATCCAGGTTTGGGGGTGATTTAAGAACAGTTTCAGAGAAAAATGAGATAGATTTGGTAGCTTGTAAAGTTCCAAGATTTTGCATATGCTCTTCAGAAACATTCGTCCAATAAACACTATTTCCTCAGTGAGTCAGGAAAAAAGTATTGTTGATGCAGAAGGCACATTAAACCATTTGGGCTTTATCGAATATATTAGTGACATTTATAAAGAACTAATTAGATGTACAACACTGAGTTAATTAAAGATGAGCAAAGCCCTTAAGTCTATGGTGTATAAGTTTCAAATATATTTTAACTCCTATGTGTCCAGTGCCTGATTCTGCCTCAGAACTTCTTAGGTGCGAATCTGAAATTGACACTTTTATATATAGCATGTACCATACTTTCAGACAGACTGCAACAAATATTGAATGACATTGAGAGATGACTAGAGGTTACTACTTATAGTAAGTTCAATAATGTCCTAATACCCCCCACAAAAGGTTACTAATAATGTCCTAATACCACCCAGAAAGTTGGCCATACTCTAATTCCCAGATATTGTGAGGATGTTACTTTGTATGGTTTGACTAAATTATTGATATTGTGACTGGGAAATTATCTTGTATTATCCCAAAGAGTCCAGGGCAATCACAAGGATCCTTGTAAGACACAAGTAGGGATAATCACAGTCAGCAGTAAGAAATAGGTCAACTGAGGCATGGGCTGGAGGAATGCAAAGAAGAATAAAGAATGAAGGAATGCAGTCGACCCTTAGAAGCTGAAAAAGGCAGGTGTTGGGTTCTCCCTCGGAGCCTCCAGAGTGAATGTGCCCTGGAAATACCAACTGGTCTAGTGAGATGGGTTTTGGATTTATGACATCTATAACAACTAGAAGATAAATGTGTGGTGTTTCACATTGCAAACAAATGCATCAAATATACATCTTAGTGAAGCCTGTTACAAAATGTGTTTAAACTTTTGTGTGAAGATATATTTGTATATAAACATATGCATATATATGAATATATATTAAATTTAGGATAGATAAGGGTCAAAGAAATAAACAATTCTTCTTCAGAGTTGGAAATGGTAAAAAGAGGGGCAGAAGGAGAAATGTAGAGTATGTAAGGGTGCACCTAAGAGAAGACTAACACGAATGGCGGCATAGGTGGTCTAGAAGAAGAGTGATGAGCTAAGGATTCCCTGATCATGTGTTCATGAGATACTGGGATTGGTCAGTTTCCTCCTACAGACCTAGCTCTGATTTGTTGAAATGAGAAGAAGGGAATTCATGAATGGCTTATTGTTACCCACATCCTTTCTATTTAAAAACACTTAATGAGTCAAACAGACATGAATTTGAGTCCCAAATGATATAAATTGTGTGACTTTTCTGTTGTGAATTTCACAGAACTGGATATTTGAGAACTATACACTTGAACTCTGGGAAATTTTATTCTAGGAAAAGAAGTAGCCTTAACACAGGTAAAATATGTTCTAGAAAATCATTTTAGTAGGCATAACAGATTAAAAAAAACAATGTAGATTATAGGATGGTAGAACTGGAAGAGACTTCATAGATTACTTTATCCAATGTTTTCTTCTAACAGTAACAAAAAAAGAATGATTTCCCAGAAAATAGAAAATGCACAGCACAAAAAGGAGCAGAAAAGCAAGACTTCTTCTCATGAGCTCTCCCATGTTTCTATATGGCAAATAAGTACCTGAACTTGAAAAAAGAATTGCATTACTGATGAAATAATAAGGGTTCTGAGTGTCATTCTTAGAAACTATAAATGACAAAATTTACCCAAACAATCAAACGAGAATTAGGCAACTTTTACATGCCAGACACACTGCTGACAAAGTAGAAGTAAATAGGACATGTTACATGTCTTAGGGAGGAGAGACATGTCAACATCTATACGTTTGTGGGCATGCCAGCTTGACTCTAACTTATGTCAGCAGATGAGATTTAGACATCTCTCATGATATCTGTCATACTGATGAAAAAGACCAGAAGGAATTATTTGAATAAGTAAACAAGGAGCAAGCAGAATTTGAGTAAAACTTTGAAAATTGTACTGAAGTGAGAGGATAACAGAAAACTTGCTGGGGCATAATGCAGTTGCCCCATACAGCAACATCACATTAATCTTTTACATGAATTTCTGCCCCCACCCCGTGCCCAGGTGTAGTAGCTAAGTATCATGGAGAAAAACATCTCTAAGAAAAAATAATACTTTTGGATATTGTGTGTAACATTGGGAAACTATAAAAAGAAACATGGGTGCTCATGACTTTAGAAGGGAAAACCTATTTTTACAACTCTTGCATAAACATATCAGAGCTCTTATCTTAGGCACACTGGAGCTCTCTGTTGAGTATGGAGGGTGCCACAATATCAGTGGCATCCAGGCTGAAGCAGCAATGGGACCACCTTCCCAGGGACAGCTTGCTGGGGGCATTTAGGCAGAGGTGTGGAAAGAGTTCACAACTTTTCAGGTTAAGATGCTTCTGGAATCACACAAGAACAGAACAGAAAAAGGAAGATAACTACCAAGCTACACAGTGCAAAAATCTACTCTGAGAATCTCTACAATGCTCGGAAAGATTTAGGAGATGGGAAGCCAGGCAGAGTGTTTCACACCTGAAAACCAGAAATTGAGAGGCTGAAACAGGAGGATAGCAGGGTTGAGATGAGCCTCAGCAACTTACTGAGACTCTCAACAACCTAGTAACACCCTATTTCAAAACAAAACAAAAAAAATTTAAAAAAGGACTGGGGGATACAGTTTGAAGGTAGAATGCCACTGGGTTCAATCCTCAGTACCACGAACAATAATGCTAAAAAAAAAATAGGATAGGGAAGCTGCAGAGGAGATGATAAATGATTCAGAGAAATGCTTTTCATTAAAGTTAACATGACCCGTATATGTATCCCACTTGGGGAGACATGAGTTTAATATATGCAGGTAGCTAGAGACACAGACAAATGATGGTAGTGGCACATTTTATAATAGAAAATTACAGAAGGGACAGAAGTCTCGGACAAACACATGAACTTACAAGTCACAAAGTTTGGGGCACAGAGACCTAATCATGCTGGTCTCAGAACAAACCCCCTTTGCATTTCCCCAAAATACACATTATTCAGGGGGTAACCATCCTTTCAACTTACAGAAAGAATAATAGAAAATTAAAATTTTATAAAAGCATGTGGCCCGTGTCAAGTCATAATGACTTTACCTGTAATAAAAGGTCTATTAATATGGATGAGTTAAAAATGATCTAGTTAATCCATCTGATACATTATGAAAGTCTATCAGAGCAGAAAAAGAACTAAAAGTCTATGCTTTCAGAAGCCAAGAACAATTAAATTCTCACAAGGAAAATGTCCAAGGGAATTTCACAATGGCAGGCAAGTAAAGACATGGAGACTCAAATCATGGCTCTGTTAATTCCTGTCATGGCAAGATGACTGCATGTGACAGGGTAGAGCTCTAAATAGCTTTTTCTGTTTTCCTAAGGCTGTGCAAAGGCCTCCTTCCTGGAGAAATAGGAGGTCGCTCCCCCTCCTGTTTTGAAGGGTGATTTCTGCTAGAGATGAAAGGGACTCTTCTAGGTGATTGAGGGAGGTCTCTACCTCCTTAAGAGCTGTGCCTATTGTGGCCTGAAGAGAGTAATAATTTTTGGACTGAAGTACCAGCGCAGAATTCCCAGCACCCACTTCCCAATCCCCAGAAGGGTGGATAGGACAACTGTGGTTGTTACAAGTTCTCTCTTAGGGCGTTTTGGGGAGTAGACCACTAATTCCTCTATTTCTTCTTCTAAACAATAGAGTATGTGGGGAACCAGCTGAGTTAGTATACAGAAATCCCAGGTCTGGTTAAGTACCATGGTGTGTATGCAGGGTACCAAGCCAGACATACATACCTACCGTGTGTTTTTTGGTGGCACTAAATATCCCAAAGCCAGCTGGACAACTGCCCCTTGGCTACCGAGGCTTTGATACATTTTTGGTATCAGCTTGTTTGGAGATGAGAGACACAGACCTTGTCCTGACATGCTCTGGAGAGTTACTCTTCCTGTTTCAACTTTAGACAACCACCAGCAATGGCCTGTGTCCTCAGTTTAGGTAAAATTGCCCAGTATGGCCAATCAATCATAGTAAGGGGGTCGGGGATCTAAGCAAAACCAACAATCCTTGGACAGGGTTGGGTCAGACCAGTTAAGAAGGAAAAAAGAAGCTTCAAGGAGGTAAATTGGCCCTAAAGCAGGGGTAGGCCCTAACAATGTCATTGGACTAGTCACAGTTATTTTGGTTGTGGGAACTGGTGATTTGGATAGCAAAGATGTGGTGACTGTTACCGGCAGAGCTACCTGGATAGGTATGTGTAACCTTTGGGACCTCATGGCAGGGTTGGGGCCCTCATTTGTAGATGGATGGTAAACAGGATACCGGGGTCTAACCTCTTGCTATATAAGCACAGGCCCCATGTTAGACTATGCACCAATTTAGGCCAGTTAGTAGTCTCTTTACCTTTTTCATTAAACTTGACACTGCAAATGTGCCCGTTTTAGACACTTGTATAAGGTCATCTTTAATAGCAGCTACCTATGAGATGCGCCCAATAGATACATAGTCCCAACTAGCACAAAAGTAGTGGGCCTCTCCCCCACACTTTTGCTTAAGACCCCCCTTGGACACTAGGCAAACACAGAAGAGTCAAAAGTACAATATGCGGTCATTGTCTCGGGGAGAAGCCTACTATGGACGTCTCTAGGTCCCAGAAATTTATCTACCCAAGTACATAGATTAAACTGAATTCCAGGTACCAGGTTCCTTGAATTGTTGTCTTGGATGTTGCAAACAAGGTCCTACCAGTGGTCATCTCACTGACAGTCCAGGTAAGGTTCACGGCACTATAGGGAGACTGGAAGGCTGCGCTTGGCATCGCTAAGGGCAGGAATAAGAGGAATGTTACTAGTGGGTCCTTTTTGCCAACCGGATTTTTAGGGGATTGGTTGGGTCTTTGGCAAGCTGTCATCATTATAGGTCATCTGCCTCAGCATTGGGATAAGCAGGTCAAATGTGGATATGATGAACCCAGGCAGCAATTCTGTCGACTTTGACTGCAGTGGGTGTGGTCAGGATCACAACATAGGGTGTTTTCCAACGTGGCTGGAGAGTTTCTCGGCAATGTCTGTGTACAAAGACCCAGTATCCTGGCTGATAGTTGTGAAGGCTAAGAGGAGGAGCTGCTTCATATATACTTTAAGATGTGGCCAAATTTTTCCTGACATGAGCTATCATTTTGAGAAGATCGAACAGTTGTTGATTATCAAATTCAGCAACCAATTCGGCTTTTAGGTTAGGCAAAATGGGGTTGGTCTCCCAAACAAAATTTCATAAGGAGTCTACCCTAATATATAAGGGGTATTATTAACCCTATATAAGGCATAGGAGGGAAGAGACACCCAGTCTCCACCAGTCTTCATGGTTAATTAAGTAAGGGTCTCCTTTAAAGTTCTGTTCATACTTTCTACCTGTCCTGAACTCTGGGGCCTGTACATGCAATGTAATTTCCAATCTGCCCCCAAAATTCAGACTAATTCTGTGTCACCTGAGAGGTGAACACTGATCCATCGTCTGAGCTCAAGAGTGTAGGCATACCATACCTTGGGAAGATATCTTCTAGTAAAGTTTTTGTCACCATCTGGGCCATCTCATATTCAGTAGGGAAGGCCTTGGTCCATCCAGAAAAAGTGTCTACCAAGACTAAAAGATATTTATATCCATACTTGCCAGGCTTAATTTTGGTGAAGTCCATCCCCCAATTGGGCTCCAGGCTTAGAGCCTCTCAGTCGGGTTCCTTGTTCTTCGGGTCCGTTATCTGCATTTGTGAGTCTGCAGCTTAGGCATCTACTAGCCTATTTGTTCAACTAGCAGCCTAAGGTTAAGAACCTTCAGGTGAGCTTTGCGTAACAAGTCTTCGGTCTTCCTGATTCCTAAATGAGTGGATCAATGTATGCGAAGGAGCAATTTTTGTGCCAACCATCTGGGCAAGATTATTCTATAATCTCCAGTCAACCACCAGTCTTTAGGCTTTTGAATCATTGGAAGTTTGTGTATTAGTGTTAGCTCTTCTGGGCTGTACTCAGGGAAGTGTGGTAGGGCAGGGGCACCTGGGTCAGGTACTGTCATTGTCATCACTGTTACGAGTTTTTGTTTGTTTGTTTGTTTTTTTTGGGGGGGTGGTACTGAGGGTAGAACCCAGAAGCTTTCTACCTCCGGGCTATACTCCCAGACCTATAGTTTTTATATTTTTTTGGAAACAGGGTCTCACTAAGTTGCTGAGGGCCTCACTAAGTAGCTGAGGCTGCTTCGAACCTGTGCTATTTTCCTGTATCAGCCTCCCAAGTGTGGGGATTACAAGCATGCACCAACACACCCTACTTCTGTTGTAGGTTTTTAAAGAGCTGCTTCTTTAGAGGCTACATCTACCTTTTGGTTTCCCCACGCAATGGGGTTGTCTGCCCTCTGGTGTCCAGAACAATGAATGATCGCCAATTTATCCTTGAGCCATAGGCATCCAGCAAGTTCAAAATTTATTGTCTGTTTTTGATAGTCTTTCGTTCTGCAGTGAGTAGCCTCCACTCCCTGTAGATGGCCCCATGCACATGTGCAGTGGTGAAGGCATATCGACTATCTGTGTAGACATTGATCTTTCTGTTTTTCCTCATCTCTAAAACCTTTTTGGGCTATAAGTTCAGCCCTTTGAGCTGAGGTGCCCTTTGGCATAGCCGTGGCCCACAAAGTCTCTGTATCTGTTATACCACTGCCGCTGCATACCTTACGTCTTCTCTGATGAAGCTGCTGCCATCTGTGAACCACATAGCCTCAGAATTCCTGCACAGTCGTATATGGAGGCATCCAAGTCTGGATCTGGCAGCACAGTAGCTGGATTCAAGGCAGGGCTTGGCAAGAACAGGATACATGGAGGGTTAAGGAGCAGGCTCTGATAATGAATCATGCAGGCATTGCTCAACCACCAGTCAGGGAGTTGTTTGAGCACCCCTTCTACAGCATGGGGGGTGGTAATAACAAGTTCTTGGCCCAGAGTGAGCTTATCTGCGTCATTGATGAGTATGACAGTGGCTATGTTGATTTGCAGACAAAGGGACCACCCAGCTGGCACCAGGTCTAGCTTCTTTGAGAGATAGGCCACAGGCTAGTTCCAAGGCCCACGGGTCTGAGTCAGAACTCCCTTGGCTACTCCCTTCCTCTCAGCAATATACAGATGGAAAAGTTTCATTAAGTCCAGAAGTCCCAATGCGAGGGCCAAAAAGAGAGCCTGTTTAATCTGGGAAAAGGTTTATTATTCTGTCTCAGTCTACTTAAATACTCTTTTTCTCTAGTGACCTCATATAGGGGTCAAGCCAACTCAGAAAAAACAGGGATCCACAGATGGCAGAATCCTGCCAAGCCCAAGAACTCTCACACTTCCATTAGGTTTGAGTTGCACTAAGTTTGGTGCTCAATGAGCAGCTAACCCAATGCCCCCTGTCTCAGCTCAGGTGGTTGGGAATTTAATGGGCCAGTCTTTACTTTTCCGGGGGAGTACCAATCAATTTTTGAAGTAGCCAGTATTCATCCTCCAATTGAATCATCAATATTTGTATGGGGATCCCTGTTTGATCAATCACCTGGGGATTTTCATTTATGAAGAATATGTGTGCCCCAATTTTGGTTAATAAATCTCTCCCCAGGAGTAGGTATTGGCATTCTGGTATTATCATGAAAGAGTAGGATACTTAGCCCATTCTGAGGTCCACTGTTCTTTGGGTAGTCCATGAATATAGGCTTGTATCAGTAGCCCCTTGTACCCAAAACTTTTTACTAGAAAATTTGCCCAGGGCCTGAGTCAAAACTGAATGATGGGTTCCAGTATTGACCAGAAAGTCAATGGGCTTCCCCTCCACTCTGAGTGTTACCCTGGGTTCAGGGAGGGGTTCTGAACCCTGTCTCCCCTAGTCGCTGAGTTCACCCAACTCTAGAACTTGGGTGCGCTTGGTATCACATTTGCCAACCAGGGGGTTTTGGGGGCACTCTTTGGTTCAATGTCCCATCTTTTTTACAATAAGCACATTGTTTTTTTAGTAACCTGTGTCACCCCATGATGGAGCTCCCTTACTTTGTCCTGTGGCTAGGCGTTGCAGTCAACATTCTCTCTCCCACTGTGTCTGCGGTTGCAGCCAGTAAGATCCTTGCAATGTTGCAAGTCTCTCGTTCCTCACAGTAATAGTCCTAACCTGCCTATCCTCAGGACTTTCTCTATTATTATATACCTTTTTGGCCACTGCCAATAATTCCTGTAAAGTCTTATCAGCCAATTTATCTATTTCTGTAATTTTCTCCTAATATCTGGAGCAGCCTGGTTTACAAGGGCCATTATAACTGCAGACTTAATGTTCCAGAGCTTCTGGATTCATAGGAGCGTAGGCTCAGAAGGCCTCCATAATTCTCTCTACAAACGCTATAGGAGACTCTGTCTTTTCCTGTTGTATATTATTTACCTTAGCCAAATTGGTGGATCACCTGGCTGCAGCCCTGAGACCCCCCATTAGCGTCTGGTGGTGGACCTGGAGCCTCTCCTTACCTTCTGCTGTATTATAGTTCCAATTTAGTCTGATCAAGGGAAAGCCTTTATCTATCAAGGCTTGGTTAGTTGTTGGAGTCCCATCAATGCCCAGAAATAGTTTTCTGGATTCTCTCTCTCTCCTTGGTGGTAAAAAGAATCTATAAGAGCTGCTGACAATCATCTCAGGTGGGCTGGTGAGTAAACACTACAGAATCTAATAAATCTATTAAATTCCCCAGTTTCTCAGAAAACTTAAGGGTCTGAAATTTCCAGTTATATAAATCACTAGTATCAAAGAGCCAATATTGCAGTGGCTGGTCCCCGCCTCACCTTGGGGCCCCACAGCCCACAGGGGAAGAACAGTGGAGTCAGCCAGGGCAGGTGGTCTAGGCTGCTTCCGCTGTGCCCTCCTTCTGGCGTGTGTGGGCTCCTGTGTGGGACTCCCTTGCCTCTCCTGGTGTCTCCTGTTGGGGCTCTGGATCCCCAGCAGTAGGGGGTAATTGGTAGGGAAGAGGGTCAGAGAAAAGATCTTCTTCGGTGCCTTCGTGCAAAACAGATAAAGCAGGGCAGAAGGTTTAGTTTCATTTTTCTTTTTGTCGTTTTTGAGGAGCACGAGAACCATCTCATTAGAGTGTCTAAGAGGTAAGAGCCATTTAAGCCAGGAAAGGGGATTCTTGATCAAGTCTTTCCAGGTCATGAAGTAAGGGACCGGATTGGGATGCCCGGGCTTTCTGAACACAACTTCCTTTGTCTTGTAGATGGTGGGGAGATCAAAAGTGCCCTCTGGGGGCCACCCCACACCAAAGGTCGGCCAATCACTCCTGCAGTAGACATTCAAATAGTCTTTTTTTTACTTCTACACTTAAATTTATTGCCCTGGTCTTCACATCCTTAAAATTATCCAGGAAAAGAGATATTGGCGTTGTTTGAGTTTCCCCCATCGTATAACTATGAGGGAGGAGGGAAGGAACAAAATGGCTATGGCGGACGGAGGAGGGAAAGAATGAAGAAAATTTTAGAGAGGAGAGAGGATGAGAGCTCTCACAGATCTGGACCTACAAAATAATTATAGGCAAGATAAACCCATGAAAAGGAAGCAAATAACTATGAAACAGAATGCAAGTGAGCAGCGTTCCACGTGTGTCCAGTCCGATGGGTTAACTGTGCCCAATCCTACAGAGAAAAAAAGGACAATAAATAGGGACCTAAAAATAGAGATCAAAAGAAACACATCAGGGTCACACACACACACACACACACACACACACACACACACACAAAGTGACATAATTTAACCAATCCTTCTGGCGCCGGAGGAAATACCGAAATGAGACATTGGCCTCTCGCCGCACCGCTGGAGCAACCCGCTTCATTTCCTACCAAACCAAAAGAGACCTGCTCCCTACCTAGTGGGTCAGGACGTCTTCCAGTTCCCATGGCTGGGTCCTCCAGTGCATCCGCCTAGAGCACCTAAAGGCAATTTCCAAAAGGGACCAATAAGAGAGAAGACAATTTAGGCACCACACCACTAAGACAGATAACAAAACAAGTATCCTTACTGCCCCGCAATGGGCTCCACGGATTGGGGGTCCTGCGGGGGTCTTGGGGATCGCAGACAAGCCCCAGATATAACGCCCAGTTCAGAAGTCCCCAAAGACCACCAGGGAGACAGTCACCATATGCAAAAACAAAGAGCCTTTATTCTGGCTTAAGCTAGGACTCTCAGACCTCCCCGACACAGCAGATCTGTACAGAGAGCCTCCCCCACTCAGCAGTTAGACAAAGTTTTTATTGTGGTTAGAGTAGGGATGGGGGAATTCCAATTTAGCAATTACATGATTGGGCTACTTTTAAGCAGGGGTGATTTGGCACAAGGGGATTGGCCCATAATGACCACATCAGCTTAAGCATTTTATCTATTGTAGCCAGGGAACTTACAGCAAAATGGAGTCACAACTGTTAGGATCCTTCACAACAACAACAATAAAAAGGACTAGGGGTGTAGCTTGAAGGGAGAATTCCCTAGGATCAATATTTTAATACATACTATATATGAAACTAGGAAAAGTTTCATATATACATGAAAAGTTATGTATACCATCACATATCAAATGTATACATATATAATATAAAGATTTCTTCTTTCTTTCATAGATTCTATCACAGCCACACTGAAGCTCCATATATTCCCTTAATAACTAACCATCCCTTTCTTTCCAGAATTGCTAAAATAAGCTCTTAATATCTCTATTAAGAAATGTCAATGGCTCTATAGTGATTGTATCTTGAGTTTGCCAAATAAAACAGAACTATTTAGTTAATGAGAAACTTGCAAGACATTGATAATGAGACAAGAATGAAGCTTAGCAAGCATGAAAAGAGAAGTCCATTTATCTTATTAATAGGAGCCATGATATCTTATGTTATAGACCCTTATGTGAGGATTAATCTATTCCATTAGTAAGATAAGCTTCTTTATAGTAACAGCCATGCATCATTTCTATTCAATTTTATAATTATAAAGCCACATGATCTTTTCTTTGCACCATAACAACTAAACATTTTTCCCTCAACCAGAATGCTACTGGAAATAAAAGAAGGCAGATCTCAATAAACAGACAGTGAGCCATAAATTGTGTAAAAAGCAAAAGAAACATTTCAATAGAGGAGAACACTAACTTGGAACCAAAGAAAGAAGAAACCAGTAGGAAAAGAATGAACAAGAGAAGAGGGGGAGAGAAAGGAAAAGAAACAGAGAGAAAGACAGTGAAAGGGAGAGCATGCGGGAAGGGAAATAAAATAGAAGGAAAATAGAGAAGAGAAAGAGGACTGAATAAATAAACAGAAAAAAGGAAAGAAAGGAAAAAAGAAAGAAAGAAAGAAGAAAGAAAGAAAGGAAAGAAGTAAGGAAGGTAGTGATATATTATTTATCCATAAAAAGGACAATATTGTGTCATTTTCAAATAATGGATAGAACTAGAGAATATTACGCTAAATAAGGTCAGTCCTTCTCAGAAAGTCAAGGTTGTATGTTTTCTCTCATATGTAAAAGCTAAAGAAAAAATAGGAAACAAAAGAGAATTTAGTCAGATAAAGAAAGAGACCACTAGAATAGTGGAAGAATAATGGGGAGGGACATGGGAAGAAGAAAAATGAAATTTGGGGTGATAACAGTTAAAATAAGGTCATAACCACACATAAAGTTATTGTACAGATCTCACTATCATGTATAGTGAGGTAGGAAGGGGGAGTGGGATGGGATACAAAAGGAAATACACCAAGAGATGTGTGTATATACTTATATATTACTTTTAATCATATAATTTCAATGTACCAATAAAAGTATGAAAAATAAATAAAAATAAAAGAAGGAAGGAATAAAAGAAAGAAAGAAAGAAAGAAAGAAAGAAAGAAAGAAAGAAAGAAAGAAAATAGTAAGGAGAGGAAAGAAGGCTGTGTATATACTTATGTATTACTTTGAATCATATAATTTCAATGTACCAATAAAAGTATGAAAAATAAATAAAAATAAAAGAAGGAAGGAAAGAAAGAAAGAAAGAAAGAAAGAAAGAAAGAAAGAAAGAAAGCAAATAGTAAGGAGAGGAAAGAAGGCTGGGGGAGACTCCTCAACTGGACAGTGAAGTTACTGTTTCTTCCAGAGGACCCTGCTCTTCACCACTTACTAGAGGCAGATGTCATGCGATCTGATAATCTTAATACTAATTTTATTATAGTAATAATAATTTAGCCTTACAATTTGCCCACACTATAAAGATTTAGCAGCAGATGAATGATCCCAGAACTGTAGTTTTTCAGGATGACACTGGGATTGACTTGTTGGTATAATAAAGTCAGTACAGAATTGAAAGTGAGGGAGAAATATTCTATTGAAAAGAATAGACTAAGCCAGGTATTGTGAAACGCATCTGTAATCCGAGTACTTGTGAGGATTGAGACCAGCCTCAGCAATTTATTGAGACCTCAAAAACGTAGCAGAACCATGTTCCAAAATTTAAAAAAATAAATTAAAATGGTTAGTGAATGGAACTTGGAGACAGAATGACCCTGGGTTCAATCTCCAGCACCAAGGGAGAGAGAGAGAGAAAAAGAGGGAATGAGGCCCAATGCTTGTGATCCCAGCATTTGGGAGCATGAGACAGGAGGATAGGGGTTTGCAGAGAGCCTCAGCTACTTAGTGAGGTCTTTGCAACTTAGTGAGACCCTTTTCAAAATAAAGACTAAAAATATGGCTGCAGGTGTAGCTCGGAGGTTTAATTTCCTGGGTTCCATCCCCAGTACTGCAACAAAAAAAAATTAATTAACGAGAGATAGATAGATAGATAGCGAGCGAGCGAGCACGCAAATGAAGTATATATACTGTCAACCAATCTTGGAAAAAAGTTAGCATTGGACTAATAGAGTTGAAACAGAAGAAAAATCTTCTTTCCAGCTAAAGTTTAATTGACTTAGGTGTCAAATTGAGGAGTGACTTAAGTTATTTCAGGGTCAAGGGGTGTGTGTGTGTGTGTGTGTGTGTGTGTGTGTGTGTGTGTGTTATATCTCTAGGTAGAGGGAAGAAAGTTGAGCTCCCTGAGCAATATCAAGTCAAGCCAGGATCCTGCCTAAAATAAGTTATAGACTCAAATTCTTTATTTCTTCCTCCCTTTCTTTTTTTCCTTTCTTCCTCTCTTTCTTTATTCTTTTTTGTTTTACTGAAGGCTGAACCCCTGAACATTCTATTTCTGACCTACACCGCCAGCCTATTTTTTGTTTTGTTTGTTTGTTTCAGTACTGGGGATTGAACCAAGGGGCATTCGAGCTCTGATCTGTAACCCCTAACCCTAATTTATTTTTTAATTTTTTAACAGGGTCTCACTAACTTACAGAAGGCCTTGCTAAGTTGTTGAGGCTGCCCTCAAACCTGCAATCCTCCTGTCTCAGCCTACCAAGTATTGGAATTACAGGCATAAACTACCACCCCTGGCTAAACTAAAGTATGTGTGTGTGTGTGTGTGTGTGTGTGTGTGTGTGTGTGTGTGTGTGTGTTCACAGTACTGGAACCCAGGGGAAAGGGTCTGCTCAGTTGCTGAGACTGATCTCAAATTTGTGATCCTCCTGTCTCAGTGTAGCAAGTACTAGGATTATAAGCCTGTACCACCATGTTATTTTTTTAAACATCCATTACACAAAATAAATGATCTATAAATTAATAGTCCATTTAAGGACTATGGACTTAGTACCAAATTCAGAGCACTGTTGTATAGTAACACTGTCTCCATTTCTTTGTTTAACCTTTTAATAATTAATTTATTGGTGCATTATAATCGTGCATCCTTATGAGGTACAGAATGGTAGAGGCACACAGGCACACAACACATTTTTAGCCCTTCCTTAATTCTCACCCCATTCGCTCCCCCTCTTGCTTCTCCAGTTCAGCTTAGTGACTAACTCTGGATGTGGGAAGGGGAAGAGGAAAGCACCCTGATATATATGACTTACATTCAATGTCTTCATTTCTGTGAAAGTAATGGTGTCACTGGTAAATCCAGATGTTTGCAACTGTCCAATTGTCTTAAAAACACGTCGATTACAGAAGAAACTATATGTCAACATGCTAAGGAAACAGACAAAGAAGGGCCAGGTAATTCTTTCTTTCTTTCTTTCTTTCTTTCTTTCTTTCTTTCTTTCTTTCTTTCTTTCTTCCTTCCTTCCTTCCTTCCTTCCTTCCTTTCTTTCTTTCTTTTTTTTTGTGTGTGTGGTACTGGGGATTGAACCCACTAGCATTCTCCTCTGACTACACGCTCAGCCCTTTTTATCTTTTTATTTTTATCAGGGAACAGGGTCTGAATACATTGCTGAGAACCTTCCTAAGTTTTTAAGGCTGACTTTGAATCTCCTACCCTCCTGTCTCAGCCTCCCAAGTATTGGAATTACAGGCATGTGCCACCATGCACAACACAAATAATTCTTACTGAACCAATGTTAGTGCTGCTCGAGGAATCTTTCAAGAGCAAGTAGAGGTCAATTTAAGGGATTCTAAAGTCAGTGAGCTCTCTAGTCCACTTGGCACTGTCAACAGGCATAAAGATGCTTAGTCCTTCAAAAGGCACCCACAAATACCCCAGAAAATTTAAAAAATATTTAGCTGGATATATAGAAAGCATAATGCTACTATCAATAAGCTACATTTTTAGCACTTGAAAAATTGAAAATAAATTGCAAATATGAAGCCTCTTTAATAACCATAATTTCAAATTAGCTGTATTATGATGAAAATTATAATCATTGATGATGCTATCCTCAAGCCTGCTATCCTCCTGTCTCAGTCTCCTAAGTACCTAAAGTACATTTGTGCCATCATGCTCAGCTACTTAATTACATCTTTAAGTATGTGTAGTAGATATAATTTAATATTATTCCTGAGTTATTACTTATTAGCTTCGATTATAATATAAAATGGTTTTAAAATATGCTGAAATATATGTGATAATTCACTGTAGCAAATAACCATATACACATTTTAACCTCCTTTATACTGCTTATTTAATATTCTCTATCTTATTTCTTGTTATCAAGTTTAACTTTGTTATATCATTCATAAATTTTGAGCCGAGTACAGTGGTATCTGCCTGTGATTCCAGTACTTGGGAAACTGAGGCAAGATGATCTCAGGTTCAAGGCCAACATTAGCAATTTAGCTAGACCTTCAGCAACATAGAAAGACCCTATTTCAAAGACAAAAACAAATTAGAACTGGAGCGTAGCTCAGAGGTAAAATGTCCCTGAATTAAATCCCTAGTATGGGGTAAAATAAATACATACATACATACATACATACATACATACATATTTTATAAACATGAAATGAGGAACATACTTTTTGAGGCATAATCTGAGACTTCTATTTTCACTTACTTGTGGACTATTCTGATTCCATTTTTCCCTAGTATTATTTTTATTCTGTGCTAAAAATACAAGATAACTAAGTTCCTAGCAAAATTCTAGATAACCAATGAGGGAATATTAGGTTGCAGCTTCCTGACAGATAAAGTGAATTTTGTCAGTATAATCAAAAGGAAAATTCACTTTTCTGCCATTCTCTGCTGACAAATTGCTAATTGCTTCTTTTACTATAGTCTTCATTATCATTGCCTTTCTTTTTCACAGAACTTTAATAGCTTTTAATTTCAGTTACCACTTGATTAAAAGTCATTGAAATATGTTCAATAAACAAGAGTCTCTGAGATTAATTAACTTAAAGAAAACCTTGTTTCTAAATTTTCATAGGATAAAGTACTATGTCAGTAGAGGAAGAGAATATGTGTGTACCTGGCAACAGATGGCCTTGGTAAAATAACTTAATTTTTATTTTAATGTTAAGTTTTGATTAATTAAGGGATTTTTGTTTGGGTAATAAATTATTCCTCTCAAGTTGTAGGTTAAGATCTGAAACAGCTTGTCGATCGTTTGTCTTTTCAAAGTGCAGAGTTGTTAAGACCCAAATTAACCACCATATGTCAGATTTCTTTGTTTTGAAACTGTTAAAAATGAAATTCAGGAGATGACTGGCCTGGTCAAGGACTCCAGGGGGAGTTAGTCAATGTTATTTGAGAATGTTCATGCTTTGTCATCTATCTCAGAAGAAAGAATGATCCTGTTACAATAGAGCGACAACTGGGGACATACCAATAAAGACAGTGGTGTAAGTTCTATAAGAAATATTTTCTCTGGTTATCTGTAGCATGAAGGATGCTCAGTGGAACAATGGTAAATCAAATCCCACCTTCTTGATAAGGTAGTAAATGATCATCCCATCTGCTTCTGAGGATGAGCTAGGTTTCCGTGGCCACAATTTACTATCATTTTCTGCTATACATCCTCACACCTGGATGGCCCTGTTTGCCATTCCACTGATGACTTGGCACCACTGATATAACAGTAGTATGCTTGCTACAAACAGAATTAGAAAATGACAGAAGGGTTGGATATGAGTGCCTTTGCCTAAGCCCGTATTTAGATTCTTTGCATTCATTTGTTCCCACTATAACTGAACACAATCAGCACCCAGATTTTGCCTTCTAAATGCCATCACCATTCTTTAAAGTAAGATTAATAAAATGGAAATTCATGCATTTATATTTATATAAGTAAATTTATGAATAAATGTATAAGGGGGGAGAATGAAAAGCTCTCCTACAATAGAGTGTCAATAATAAATGTAAAACAAAGGGTGAAAATTACATTTTTGCAACTGTCATATTGCTGGTGATTCACATAGGAGGCTAAGGCTGATAGGCAGACTTGTAATTGAGATTAGCACAATCTGGAAAAACTGAATTTACAGTGAAAGGACACTAATAGGACCACATGTTTATGAGTAATATTACCTGTGATGATATGGACAGATATTGCATGTTCCTAATATAATGCATTAAAAATAACACTTTTTTGTTTAAATATCTGCCAAGAAAGCATGAACTGTGTCTAATCATGTTGAACATACTGGGCGGCTGCAATTAAGGATCATGGTACAAACTTAAAACCTATTGACTTGAAATCTAAGATATTAAAGCCACAGAATGATTGAAAAATTGGTACAGCGTAGAGAAGATTGAGCTAATGTAGCAATTAAACTAATGTGTCTTCCTTGATTAGAATCTGGACCAGAAAAAAAATGAAAGACATTGTTGGACAGAAGAACTTTGGATGAAATAAACACTGAAATATTTAGAAATATTGGAGACAACCTGTCTGCAGCTCACTCTTAGATATTTTTTTAGAAAAAAAGATTGATGATCACATATGTGTGTGTGTGTGTAGATGTGAAATTATTTATATATATATATGTATATATATATATATATATATATATATATATAGAGAGAGAGAGAGAGAGAGATTATGTAGCAGTGTGGTAACATGGAGTTTTGATAATTAGGAAATCTAAATTGATATAGAAAGCTTTTATAAGCTTTTATACTATACTTTCATTGTTAAGATCAAAATTACTTCAAAATAAATTATTAAAATCAGCTGTCATAATCCTATTCAAAATTCTAAATTTATAACCATTAACAGTGTGGATACATTTTTCTTCATGCCTTAAAAAGACTGAGCAACATTATTTGCATAGATTGGTAATAGAATCACAGTCTTAGAAATAATACCTTTTGAAAGATTGATAAGAAGGCCAAAGATTTTGTGTGTGTGTGTTTTGGTTTTGATACTAGGGATTGAATTTAAGAATATTTTACCTCTGAAAAACACCTCTAGTCGTATTTCATTTTTATTTTGAAATAGGGGCACCCTAAGTTGTCACATGCTGTCCTCAAACCTTTAATCTTTCTGTTTCAACCTCCAATGTCCTGGAATTTGAAGCACTCACCACCACCATGACCAGGAGTCAAATATTTATAATATACTTTTTTGTTATTAATATTCAGTGAGTATAAAATAAATAAATAAATAAATAAATAAATAAATAAATAAATAAAATTCATTTTTAAATGGGAGCTTCAGTTTCCTGTGAAATGGTCATCTGGAGTTCTGTACCTTCTGCAAGGACAATGAATGAATTCTTAGAGTTCTGTGTTTGCTTATGTATCAAAACTATAAGCATGACATATTATTCTTGAAGTATAGTTTCTGGAGGATCCATAACCAATTTACTTGGAATGTTCACTAAAGTACAGCTTTTAGACCCAGTATTAATTTCTGAATCAAAACCTTCAAAGATGAAGCCTAGATATTTGCCTTTTAACAGGCATTGGTACATGGCCCAGCCCTAGAGAGACTCAGAATTCAAAGAATCACTGCTTTCAAGTGTGCAGCTTACATAAATTTTAGTGTCAGAAATTCCACCACTGTGTACCTTCGGTGCTTCAGCTGTGAGAACTGGACTTTCATACCCAAGTGTTCACTGAGCTATGGAGGTCAAGATCTGTCTCTCTTGGAAATCACTGACTGCTTCACACCAAAGCTTCTCACCATCCACTTTGGGATTTTTTTTTTTTTTTTTTTTTACACTCAAGGCTGTTCTAACTCTGAGCTCTGTGCCCTTTATATAAATAGTTTTTGAAAGAGAATTTTGTGTGTGTCCTGGTGGCACATACTTGTAATCCCAGTACTTGGGAAGCTGAGATAGTTTAAAGTTTCAAGAACATTCTCAGCAATTTAGCAAGACCCTGATTCAAAAAAAAAAAAAATTTAGCTTGGGAGGCAGAGACAGGAGGATCGCACAAGTTCGAAGCCAGCCTCACTGGCTTAGGAGACCCTGTTTCCAAATTAAAAAATAGGTCTGGGAATGTAGCCCAGAGGCAGAAGTGTTTCCAGGAACCCCAGTACCACCAAAAATAAATAAATAAATAAATAAATTAATTAATTAATTAAATAAATAACAGAGCTGGGTGTGGAGGCACACGCTTGTAATCCCAGCATTTGGGAGGCTGAGACCAGAGGATCACATTTTGTAGACAGCCTCAAGTACTTAGTGAGGCCCTCTGCAACTCTGTGAGACCTGGTTTCAAAATAAAGAAAAAAAAATTGGCCAGGGGGTGTAGCACGGAGGTCAAATGTCTCAGGGTTCCATTCCCAGACCTGCAAAAAGTAAATATTTGAATAAATAAATAAACAAACAAATAAATAAATAGGTGTAGGTGTACCTCAGACATAGGCTGGAAGTAGAATGTCAATGAGTAACTTTCTCAACAAGACCTCCAAAGCACACGAAATTAAACAAGAATTAACAAGTGAAATGGCACCAAACTAAAAAGTTTCTTCTCATCAAAAGAAACCATCAAGAACCTAAAAAGAAAGCCGGGCGCATTGGCACATGCTTGTAATCCCTGTGCTTGTGAGGTGGAGACAGGAGGATCAGGCAGGTTCGGAGCCAGCCATGTTGGCTTACAAAACCCATTTTCCAAATTTAAAAAAGTATAAAATAGGTCTGGGAGTGTAGCCCAGAGGTAGAAGGGTTTCCAGGAACCACAGTACCACCAAAATAAATGAATAAATAAATAAATAAATAAATAAATAAATAAATAAAATAAATAAAATAAAAAAGAAACTAAAGAGAAAGCCTACAGAGTGGGAGATCTTTACCAGCCACCACTCAGATAGAGGGCTAATATCCAGAATATACAAAGAGTTCAGAAGACTCTACACTAGTAAAAGAAATAGCCCAATCAAGAAATGGGCCACTGAACTGAATAAACACTTCGCAAAAGAAGAGACATCATTAGCCATCAGGGAGATGCAAATCAAAACTGTGCTGAGATTTCATCTAACCCCAATCAGAGTGACAAGCATAAAGAAATCAAATAACAACAAATGCTGGCGAGGATATGGGGAAAGAGAAACTCTTTTACACTTTTGGTGGGAGTGCAAAGTAGTCCAGCCACTATGGAGATCAGTATGGACATTCCTTAGAAAACTGAGAATAGACCCACCATATGATCTGGCTTTACCACTCCTGGGTATCTTTCCAAAGGGGTTGAAACTAGGGAACTACAATATCATATGCATACCCATGTTCAAAACAGCACAATTCGTAATAGCCAAAATATGGAACCAATCTAAGGTCTCCATCAACAGATGAATGGATTGCAAAATTATGGAAAATACACACAATGGAATTTTATTCAGCTATAAAAAGAACAAAATCATGTCATTTGCAAGAAGATGGAAATACCTGGAGAACATTATGTTAAGTGAGATCAGCCAAGCACAGAAAGAGAAGGGACATATTTTTTCTCTAATATGCCCAAACTAGGGAGTATTAGGAACACCAGAGGGACTCCAGACAATGGAGGAGAAACCTCATCAAAGATAGAATGGAAGGATAGGAGAGGAAGAAGGCTGAGGTTGGTTAATGAAGGAGTTACATCTGAATTTGTGTAAAAATATAAATATAGCATGGTTAACCTGGTAACTCATTGTTGGGAGGGGGAAGGGGAAGGTGGGGAGGGTGCCAAGCACAATTTGAATGTATGCCATTTTCAATATGTTTCACATAAAAAATTTAAAATTGTTAGAATAAATAAATAAATAAATAAATATAGAAAAAATAATCCCTAGAACCCCCCCCCAAAAAAATATGCAGTATCTGACTAAGTTACTGAGACTGACCTTGAACCTTGATCCTACTGTCTCAGCTTTCCAAGTACTGGGATCATAGACATGCACCCCTACACCTAGATTTATATGACTTTATTTTATATTAAGAATTCTACAGAACCATTCCATGACTGGCAGGGACAAAAAGGACCTCAGATATTCCAACCATTTTCTCATTTCTCACTCGATGAGACCTAAGCCATCCTCATGGAGGTAGTGGTAGTTTTTCGTAGAGACCAACAGGTGGCCTCAATGTCAGCTCATATCAGGCCATATGGGACCCTCAACTAGGTTTATCAGTGTGTCACTGGGGCCAGTCTTGGGCTTCAGCCTGCCCTCCTTCACTCCAGGTCACCCGAGGCACTTCTACCTTCTAAATAGAGCCATCTAGAAGAGAATAGATGCCCCTGTATCAAGCCTTTTGTGGGCCTCTGTTGTCTTTTTACAGATTAGGGGAATGATTTCTTTAGCTTTTTAAAGAGAGTTCTGTCCACATCTGGGGATCCTTTGCGTTTCAATTGTTGTTTGGGTTTTCAAAAAACCCTAACAGCTTGGCTTTAACTTCCTTCCTACCTATCTCCCTTTCTTTCCTCCTTCCTTCCTTCCTTCCTTCCTTCCTTCCTTCCTTCCTTCCTTCCTTCCTTCCTTTTTCTGTTGTGAAACTGGGTACAAGGGATTTTGAATCCAGAGTGGGGGGATTCTACCACTGAGCTACACCCCGAGCACTTATTCATTTTTATTTTGAGACAGGGTCACGCTAAGCTGCTGAGACTGGCCTCAAATCAATGGGTCTCCTATCTCAGTCTCCAAACTACTGAGATCATAGGCATGTACCATAATAGTTGGCATCAATTATCATCTTTCAATCCACAGTACAGTACAGTATTGTATACCAAGGCAGACACACATATACAATTCTCGTCATATAGGATACTCTGCTACTGTCTTAACAAACAATTGGTACTCAATGTACACTTTTTCTGAATGGATGAGCCATTTTTACAGTAATGTGTAGGGAAAGAAGAAAAGAGAAAATGATGAATGTCTCCTGCTATTGGAATTTTCGTTTCTGAAAGGTGTCTGTGGCACATGTTTAGAAATTTATACTCATCTTGTCATTTTCCAAATAGAAGCAGCTGTCCCTTAAATTTAAGACAGAAACTTGATCTGAAGAACAACACTTGCTCTGTTCCTTCATATGTCTCCAATAACAGCTTGCATGGGTGTAGTTGCACCTGACAGAGAATATTAAAGGTTTGGCCTGTTTCATTTTTCACTTTCACAAAGAATCATATTTAAATAAATTCTGTCAAGCCAAATAATGATCTCATCTTTACTTTGCAAATACCACATTTCCTTTAAAAGATTGCTTTCAGGGAATTACTGTCTGAGAAAGGAACCAAGAATAAGGGGTCATAGGGTGCATCTTTCTTTCTCCAGACTGAGTACCTCCAACTTCAAATAGTCTCATGGGACAACGGAGCGAAGTCAGCCTGCGCTGTCCTCCAGCTCCTGATCATCTAGCAGGTTCTATTCAAGTAGATCTCAGCTAATTTGTTCTTTGAATCAACAAACACAGTCTTTGTCTCCAAATGGTGATATATACCTGTTTTATTTACCTGCCAGCCCCGGCTACTTTGATCTGCAAACACAGATTGTTTAGTTGCAAGACTATTTGTACTATGGAAATGTTGAAGGTGATGACAATACTATTACCAGGTTGCTGTATGCATTTGAAAACAACTTTTGTTTAGATCCTATTTCCAGACCAAGGTCACTTAAAAACAGTGAAAGTATTATTTACATTCTAGTTACATCCCAGTGAAGATGCTTCCACAGGACTCACAATGAATCACTCCTGCCTGCATCCATCATTGGGTGAAATGAACAGACTGCGATTCATTAACCCTTGAGATTCTGGTCTGACTTTTATGAAAGTGCTTCAATTTTTCTTTTTTATACATATTGGCACAGCCCTTAATATAGCCACTCATGACCCTCATAAAATGAAATCAAATGAACACTCCCCTAAATCTTAAAACCTTTCCACCATTTGACAGTTAACTACTACTCCCTCCGAGGTGCCTTTTCTCCTTGTTCTGTGTAACAGCCCATCTTGTTTGTATTCTCATGACCTAAGAGGAGCTGTAAAGAGATGTGAACACCTGAAGGTCTGACTGAGGAGAACGACACAGCAGAGAATCTTACAGCATTCGCTTCTCTTTTTATTACATGCTTCCTTGTAGCTATTTTATCATCCCATGGCTACTTCAATTGCTTCCAATTTGCTTTTCTTCTTTCACTTTTTCAAATATATATTATGTGTAGGCATATGAGTCTTCTGAGTTCCAGAGTCATATATTTACCTGCCTACTCAATTTTCCCACAATTTATCTTCAGATGCCTAAAATTCTATGTGCCAAAGGTGGATTTACGTTCTCTTGAACCCCTCGGACCTATTCTCTATATCTTTGGAAACAAAATCTTCCCTTTTTTGTGTAAACCAAAAACTAAGGACAATCTAACATCTCTAGTCCTCACGTTCCTCTCTCTCATGTCCAATCAGTGAACAAATTCTGACTCATTACCTAAACACTTTTTGAATCCTAACTGCCTAGTTTTCTCTACAGATTTGACACCCTAATGAACTGCAAACCATTCTCATTTAGATTGCTAAGGCCTCTTGAATAAACTCTCAGCAACACATCTATCCTTCCATTAGCTACTCACATGCCAGAACATTTCAGAAGAACAAATCTGATCACATGACAAATTATTTTTGTTGTCTCATTTTCTGATACAAAAGATTAAACCCAAGGGTATTCTACCTATAATCTATATCTGTAGACCTTTTGAAATTTTTGAAACAGGGTCTCACTAAGGTACTGAAGGTCTCCCTTAATTGATGAGGTTGGCCTGGAACCTTCTCTTTTAGCCTTTCAAATACTGGGGTTACAAGAGTGCACCACCACATCCAGCATTGAACAAACTCTCATTTTCCTCAATGAATTCTTACTGCTTTAAAAATAGAAACCTAGCCGGGCGTGGTGGCGCATGCTTGTAATTCCCGTGCTTGGGAGGTGGAGACAGGAGGATCGTGCAGGTTTGAAGCCAGCCGCGCTGGCATAAGAGACCCTGTTTTCACATAAAAAGTATAAAATATGTCTGGGAGTGTAGCCCAGAGGTAGAAGGGCTTTAAAGAACCCCAGTACCACCAAATACATATATATATATATATATATATATATATATATATATATATATATATATATATATACATCCCACCAGATTCGTCTTGGTTTGACTCCTACCTTCTCTCATCTCATCTTGTACTCCTTTTCCATTCAGGTCCCAGTATTCACCCACAGCTGACTTTCTTTAGATCCTCAAAATTTCTGACTCTCTCTTCCACAGATTGTAAACATGGTATTCCCTTTGGAGACAAGAGTTGTCTCTGTTTCCATCTTTGTCAAGATATCTCCAACACTTGGAACAGCTGTAATGCCATTTCCTTAAGAATATTTTTGTTAAACCTATATATAATTTAATGTCATAATCTTCCATATAACAATTTAAACATAAAAAGAATGTTCTGTTTTATAATTGTATACTCAGTTCACATGCAAGCTGGATGAGAAAAGGGTCCCTATTTTGTGCCTGCTAAACAATATCTACACAGTGCCTGACAGAGAAGGCATCTAGTAAGTATTTTTTGACTGTTGAATAAATCAAGTCCTTCCATGAGCTTACTCTGGACACTCACTATTTAAGGAAGGGAATCATCAGGTAAGTGAAAAGAAGGTAATGGGTTGAGAATGAGGAGCAGGATTGCAAGAGATTTTCATTTTAATGATACATCACCTACTCAGTTCAGTTGTAGGCCTCTAGAGTTCATGATTATGCATTAAGCTGATTTCCTTTCTACCTTTCACAGCCCAGGTTTCCTTTCCAGATTTATAGGCAACTATTAAGAATAATCAGCTTGGCATTTCCTTCATAGATTATTCTTACTTCATATTTGTTTTTCCTGTATTTTCCCCTTCTTAAAATCCTAAGCAATTCTTGGAATTGATATGTTTTCCTGAGCTTGATATTGATGTAATCTATCCCAGTTTTCCCAATCACCTTAAACCTATTATTTTACTGTCAGCAGTCCTAGTTGATTCAGTTATTATTATGCTTATTAAGGAAGATTGTTACCATATTTAAAATAAACTTAGTTTCAAGTTCACTTCTTATTATCATTTCAATATAGGCTACCCCCGCCATGCCTATAGCCTACTTTTTGACAACTTGAAAGTCAGAACACTTTTGGCTACAGGTAAATTTGACCCAGACTTATCCATGTAAAAAGGGGATTTCTTCTCTCACATAACTGAACTATCTCAGGAGACAATGACTCCAGCATCACTTAATTGTAAAAACAGGTGATATTTTCAGGACTTAATTTATTCCCTGTCTCTGACTCTATCTTCTACGGTGTTGGCTTCAACCTGACAGAAAAATGCTATGAGCAGGCCTACCTCATATATCCAGTAGATTTTACATTCAGCAGGAGAAAGTAAATCCACTTCCCCAGTGGCTCAAAGAAAAGAATTTGCTATTATTGAGGCTTTGGACCTCAGCTTGGCCTGGTAGGGAACATATACCTATCAAACCTTCCAGTGTTGGGGAGAGAATGAGCTGACTGATCACATAGGCCTACTGTTGAGGGCAGATTGAGTGAGGGATAAGGAGCCCAAAGCAGATGTGGGCACTGTCTCTCAAAGTACAAGACTGTATGTTTTGTGGCTTAAAATATAATAAGCATCCATTATATTGACCTCTATGGATTCTCCATTCTCATATATCTCTCTAGCCATATCATGGGAAGAAGTATTAGATAAACCCATAACTCAATAATAGTTTATTGTCCCTAATATTGCAAATTTATATCACATATCTGAGTAACCACAAGTCAAAAGGGAATGAAACCTTCTTAAAGACACTAATTAAAAAATAGCTACGTCTAAAAAGTGATATTTTAATGAAATAATTCATCTTAGCCTAATAATACATTTAAAATAACTAACATTATATTATATAGATTTCTTAGACCCTTTCTGTAAATATTTTTCATTTGAGTATTTCAAAAATAAAAATTAAAAGCCAGTCATGGTGGTGCAAGCTTCCAATCCCAGCATTTGGGAGGCTGAGTTAGAAGGATTGCAGTTTGCAGAGAGCCTCAGCTAGTTAATGAGGCCCTTTGCAACTCAGTGAGTCCCTGTTTTAAAATAAAGAGTAAAAACTAGGGCTGAGAGTGTGGCTCAGAGATAGAATGCCCCTGGGTTCCATCCCAGTACTGCAAAATAACTGACTAAATAAAGAAATGACCATGAGACTCCAATCACCACCTCTGCCTTCACAATCATGAATAAAGAGAAGTGTCACTGATTAAGTTCATGGGAAATGGCATGGAAACCATGTAGTGTCTTCCATTTATGAAAGAACTTGTTCCCCAGGTATCATACATTTTTTTCTGTGAATGAACTTCAGACAGAGAGACCCATGGGCTTACCTGTTAGGATTTCTAACTTCAATGAATGTGGATATCCAGTGAGTGCAAATTCAGGAAAGGGAGAAGGTAGGCACTTATTCCTCTACCCCAGGGCAATAAATTACAATTCTAAACCTAACAGCACCCAACAAAATATCACATTTATAACCAAAAAGTAGCTCACTCATCTACCAGAGCCATTTTCAATATGTAATTAGGATTCTGCTGCCTCAACTCTCTGACTTAATGTTAGAATTATTTCTAGCTGCATATTGCAAACACTATTCTGTTTAGTCTACATGGCTTTCTTAAATGCTTTGTTCTGGGAACCATTTACAATTGATTTGTGTCTAGGTGCATTTATCATGTTAGCCCAGCACAGTAATTAAATGGCTGGAGCTGTTCTGTGTATGAATACGCTGGACTCATTATTACCATTCCACTTAATTCAGCATCATCTGTGGACTTCTAAATATTGCATCTGCATCATCATCTGGTAAAGCCTCAATAATATTCTTGCAATATAAATGTCTTTCATTTCCAGCTGTGATTTTTGCTCTCTAAGTTTCATCAATTGTAGATCACAATATAGATTTGTGTAGTAATGAAATTGCAGTGCTGAGAATGACTAAAATAGTTTATAAGTTTTTCCCAATGTCCTTAGAATGAATTTCATTCCAAAAGATTAGGCTACATTTTATTTTCACATATTATTGAGCAACATCCTCCATTTTCCTCTAGTGCTTATTAGGACTTTGTGATGGCTGTGAAAGTGTTCTACTCAGTTTTGCTGCTGCCTCTAATTGATAGCCCCAACTGCTATTTCCCTGGATATTCCATATTTTTACCCAGGCTCTTTTTCCTGAACCTTCTCAAAGCCAGTGATTGAGCATTTCAGGACTTGTAAGCCCATTCTAGAAGAAAAAGTTACTCCTCCAATATGGGACTTGAGCTTTGGCTTTTTCTGACCCTTGGCCAACCTTTCTTAGAACCATACTGCATGTAACTGGGCACTCTTTCTACTTCCACAGGTGACATAACTGTGAGATCCTTCCACAGGTGACATAACTATATCACAGTTTTCAGGCTCTCCCCTTATTTCCCTGGTCTGTCCAATACTCTTATGTTCTGTCCAGTCCTGTTTAGATGCTTCCATCTTAAAGAATATAAACTAATACAACTTACTGTTTAAAAGCTTTCAATTCTAATTCTTTATATTAGCAAAAATGAATTTACAGTTTATTTTTTGGTGAAGATGAAGAAGAAATATAGGAATGATAAAAATTCTTATATCTAGCTAGGCATGGGGGCACACACCTATAATATCAGGATTTGGGAGACTGAGACAGGAGGATTGCAGATTCAAGAACAGTCTCAGCAATGTAGCAAGACTCTCGGCAACAGGGTCCTTGCAAGACCCTGTTTCAAAAAATGAAACAAAAAATAAAAAGGCCTCAGGGTATAGCTTGGAGACAGAATGCTTCTGGGTTCAATCCTCAGTACCACACACAAAAAAAATGGCCTATACCTGAAGCATTACACTAAGAGATTTGAAAGCATTCTTTAATTCCTCACCAGTACAGGGCCTCTGTAACTTGCTGTCATTACTAACCCTTATATCAAAAATTTGTATCATCTATTTATGCCACATTTTAAGGTCATGCTTTAACATATCTATTGTCATTATGTATTTTATAAGCATGAGCATGTCAAAATGTAAGTTGCAAAATTTTTCCTTAGTTATAAGTAAATCAACAGTATATTATATAATTAGTACCATCTAAATTATATCAAGTTCTGCACCTTCTCTATATATAGTGCTTCTGTATTTCAAAGTTGCATGTGTATTTGTGTATTTGCATGCTTAAATCCTTTAAGTAAACCTCTAGGTTTTCACCCTTTCCATTCAGTAAGTGTAAGTACAGGGTCAAGAGGGGAAAGGAGGAAAAATCTCTAATGCACATGATGTACATTTATAAACATATCAAAGTCAATCAGTAAGCCAAACATGAAAAGAAGAAAGGAAGGAAGGAATGGGGTGAGAACTGAGGAAGTGCTGAATGAGTGATGTGTGGATGTATACCTCTGCCATCCTGTACCTCAATAAGATGTACACTACAATGCACTAATTAAAAATTAAAAAGAAAAAGAGAAGATAAAGTAAAGTTTTGAATTTCCCTTTATCAGATCAAATACTCTCAAAGTGAAAGCCCTCTTTGGTAGTCTAACCTTTGGGTGACTGGCTCATGTCTACATTACTGATATCTACATTACTGATATCTACTTAATCTATTTTCATTTCAAAGTGTTCCAGATCCAGCCATGCAACCAATAGATATCGACCAACAACAACAACAAAAAATCATACAAAGAGTTGCACACAAATTTTCACAAGTTTATATCTAATAGCTAAAAACTGGTAACAATCCAAATGCCAATAAACAGGATGATAAATAAAGTGTGATATGTTTACACATTGGAATTATTCTCAACATTGAAAAGGAATAAATTATTTATAAAATATTCACAACTCTCAGAATAATTGTATTGACTCAAAGAAATGAAATAAAAATGCATATTTCACGATTCAATATTTTGGGGGGAACTAAACATTGAATCCAGGAGCTTCTACCTATATGTGACACCCCAGCCCCATTTCATTTTTATTTGGAAACAGGTGATTACTAAGTTGCTGGAGGTCCATTTCAATTTCTGAAGATGGCAATGAACCTGCAACCATGCTGTCTTAGCTTCCTAAGTACCGGAATTATACGTGTGTGCCACCACATCCAGAATTTTGTGATTCCATTTATCTAAAACGCTAGAAAACACAAATTAGTGACATAAACTTCTTATTAATGTATATAGTAAGGCTATAGGGGAGAAGCAGAAACTAAAGTTTAGTAAAAACATGAAGAAACTTTTGTGGGTGGTATGTTCACTATCATGATTGCAGTGATGGTTTTGTGAGAGCATTCCCATGTCAAAACTTATGAAAATTTACACTTTAAACATGTGTAATAATGATATTAGTTAAAATTCAATAAAAGCTGTTTTAAAAACTGTATCAGTTTTGCTGGGTGTGGTGGTCCTCACTTATCATCACAGTTCTTGGGAAACTAAGACAGGAGGAGCTTACGTTTGACGTCAGCCTCAGCAGGGATTTTATTTGAAAACCCTATTTTTAAATAAAAAAATAAAATAGGGCTGGGGACATAGCCCAGAAGTAGAAGTCCCCTAGGCTCTATACCTACTGCCATCAAAAATAGGTGTCTCGGTTTAAATCATAAACTTTGTGATCTCCTTACCTAATGTATGCCTTCTATATATTTTTATTTTATTGAATTCAAATGCTATTTCATTTACAGTAACATCCAAATAAAAGGCATGAGAATGACTGGATGGTAATAGAAAAAATAAATTAAAAAAGAGGAAAAATCTTGGTAATAGAGACATTAAAATCACCAAGATAAAAACCATGCCTACTTTGACTACCAAATTTGCATTTGATGGACAAATAATGAAAAAATTCCCTAATAGTCATGGCTAAAAAGGCTAGTTATGCTATGTAATCAACTTCACTTATTTATTGACTTCAAAATGGATATGACTGACTGCTCAGAAGTAAGTGATTTTCCTCTAATTGGTTTCTCTAAATGTCAATAAAAACAAATTGGTCATTGCAGTGATAAATCTTGTTTGGCATTTCTGCATAGCTAGAGGTATAAAGACATATTACTCAGTTATATTATCAAATACATTATTTTAGTTTTTCATTTCTCTATCTGAATAGAAATAGAGTAATTCATCTCTAAAACTTTTTCTGGGCTCTAGGAATTAGTGATTCTTATATTCTAATTTATTCATACCATCTCTCTTTTGGTAAGATATAGTAGTCTATGTGTTATGTGATCCTTACAGAAGAACAGTGATCAAATATTTTTCTATCAATGCCTCAGAATATTTAGAGATTTATTCTCTATATACTATAATTCTAATTCTTCTTCATTCCATTTTCTCCAATATCTTATCTTTGATGAAGTAATCTGTTAAATTGTGATATATTTTTACCTCTTGGATTTTATAGTGTTTAGATTCTCAAGTTTTCTCTCTTGGACCTCATAAAATATCTGTTCTACTGACATTGATGTTCTTGGCCATCAGTAAGATAGAATGACCTAAGGTAACCTTTGATGATGATCCTTGAATCCAAGAAAAAATTAAACCAATCAAGAATCTTGAGAATTGAAAGATGAAGAGGAAAAACTCTTACAATATCATTTTAACAACTATTTTTTGCTGAACTGAGATCAATGACAAGCCCATGCATAAGCTTTCTAGTTATATCTGCTGCCATATTAATGCTTTCCTTCTTTATCATGAGCTGATTTGAGTTAATTTTCTTTACTGCTGTGTCATTCAACTTTCTATCACTATAACAGATACCTGAGATAACTTGTAAAGAGAAAATGTTTATTCTGGCTCACAACTCGAAGAGTCCAAGTAATGATCAAGAATAGCCATTGCTTTTAGGCTTCTGATGACAGTGCTGGATGGAAATAACAGGGAACATATGGAGAAGCAAAACTGCTCACCTTATGCCCAGGAAGCAAAATAGGATGAGAAGACCTTGTTCTTACATTGTCTTTCAAAAAATTCCCAGTAGCAGTACTTTGGTCCAACGTTATACACACAGACTTTGGTAGATGTTCAAGATCCAAAGTATAGCAACTACTGATGGAAAGCTAGTCTCCTCAGGTTTCTACAACAAATTGCCATAGACTAGGTAGATTAAACAATAGACATTTATTTTCCACAGTTCTTGAGGCTGAGAAGTCCAAGAAAAAGATGCCATCAGACACACTGTCTACTGAGGAGTCCATTTCTGGTTTTCAGATGACTATCTTCTCATCATGTTCTTACACAACAGAAAACAATAACAAAAGAAACAGAAAGCTCTCTTTTGTCTTATATAGGTAATAAATACCTTGTCATAAGTGGTCCATTCTCAGGAATGAATTACCTCCCAAGGCCCAAGTTCCTATACCACCCTATTGGGCATTATATATAAACTTTGGGAACACATATGCATATGGTCCCTAATAATTTCCAACCAAATTTCTACTTAATACATCAAACTTTATTCTAGTATATTTGCTGCTGAAGCAAGCATTACACCAAGATTTATTCTAAAAGACTATAATAATGTTGGGTTTGAGTTCTATACCAAATGAATTTTCTCTGGCTACTATTAAGTAATTTTAAGAAATTACACTGGGCAGAGTTCAAGATATCTTCACTGCTAATGAATTTTATGACCTAGGGCTATCCTCTTCTATTTTAGAGATTACATAGAATCCTCAATATCCAAAGGCACAGAGAGAAATTGGCAAGAGAGACTTTAAAGGTCATTTTTATACTGAAAGCTCAGATTTTGAAATTTGTGATCAAAATTGTATAAATCAAAGAGCTTCATCACTACTTTTCTTGTGTGTGTGTGTGTGTGTGTGTATGTTTGTGTGTGTATGAGAGAAAGAGAGAGAGAGAGAGAGAGAGAGAGAGAGAGAGAGAGAGAGAGAGAGAATTTCTAGGTTTTGAACCCAAGAGCATTTTACCTTTATGCTATACCTCTATTTCATTTCTAATTTGGAAACAAGATTCTCACTAAGTTGCGTAGTGTCTCACAAAGTTGCTGAAAATGGCTTCAAACTTGAGATCCTCCTTTCTCAACCTCCCAAGTACTCAGATTACAGGCATGCATCTGCTCACTAATTTGCTTTTTTATGGAGTATTATGATTCACTAAATAAAAAAGTAGAATTAAATATCAAACTTAGGAGAACAGGATTGGTGGATGGCTATATTCCTCACACCTAGCAATGATCTCTCCTGGCACTGTTTAAGAATTATGACATCATTTCTGGGCGTGGTGGCGCACGCTTGTAATCCAGCATTCGGGAGGCTGAGACCAGAGGATCACAGTTCGTGGACAGCCTCAGCTACTTAGTGAGGCCCTCTGCAACTCAATGAGACCCGGTTTAAAAATAAAGAATAAAAAATAGTTCAGGGAGTGTGGCTTGGAGGTCAAATGCCCCTGGGTTCCATCCCCAGAATGCAAAAAAAAAAAAAGGATTATGGCATCATCAAAAGTTCCTTTTGCTAATAAATAAGGAGGTCATTTGAACCTCAATACTGGAACAGATTTCTAGAAGCATTTTCTTTTCCTGCCTCAACTTATACTACAAATAAGGCCAGAGATCCATTCCTTAATCCTTTGGATCTACTGTTATATCCGTGTAAGCATGGATATAACTCTATGAAAACTTTAAAAGACAGTCATATAATACCAAGTAACCTCTATCACTCACCTCCAAAACTCACTAAGCCTCTCCCTTACTTTTTTCTCTGGAACACTATTACATGTCCTTTTTTCTCAGTGGAATCTTCAGTGCTTTTATTTTTTTTCTTTCCTGTTAATTCCCTTTATTATTCTTTCTTTGCCAGCCTTCCTCCCATTCTTCCATGATGTCTCATTTTCCTATATTTTTTCTTTTGTTTTTGTTCATCTTCATTTTTTTATCCCTTGCACTACCATTATATTTTTCTAATCTTCCTCTTCTTTTCTGCCTTCTAATGTCTTTTCTGGTTGTGTATATTAATGACTCATGTTTGGCAGATCTTTCATTATTAAATGTCCTCTACAACATAGACTAGCCAATTTTACTACTAATTGAACCAATATAATGGTTTATATGATTCTTAAAACAGGGCCTTTTTATTGAAATAGCTGTGCTAATACATGTTTCTTTTTTTTTTTTTTCCAAGACTGTTTCCACTTTAGAAAATCAATTCTAATGCCACCTGGTGTTTATCAAGGAAAATACAGTCAGAAACAGTAAAACTGTATCTTCAATTAATTCACAGAATGACACATTCCAAACTCCTGAGGTTTTATGTATGAGCTATTCTATTTATCCTATTGATATGACATATCCTTTTTCTGCACCTCACCACTGAACCACACTGCCATCATCTAGAGAGGAATTTATTCCTATTATACATTCATATTCCACATTCCATTCATTTCCTTAAAGAAAAACAAATCCCTAGGCTGGGCCTGGTGGTGCAGCATTCAATCCAGAGGCAGAGACCGGAGGAACATGGTTCACAGACACCCTCAGCTACTTAGTGAGGCACTTCAAAACTCAGTGAGACTCTGTTTCAAAAATAAAAAGACTGAAAAATAGGGCTAGAGGTGTAGCTCGGAGGTTTCATCCCCTGTATCACAAAAAAAAAAAAGAAAAAAAGAAAGAAAAGAAAAGAAAGAAAATCCTTTCTCTCTGGTCTTCTTTCCTCTCGTCATTACTATAATATCATAAAATTCTAGCACTGAAAGAGAACTCAAAATATTATCTAATGCACATGTCTCATAATATTCGACCTGGGATTTACTGGTGGATTCATATGAACACAGGCCTCTCTCTTCTCAGTAAAAATTTTTCACATTGGGTTTACCATAATACATTATCTCAAGAAACATAGAATAAATTCAGAAGATAAAACATAGCTAGGGCAAATAACTAAGAACATAGGGAAAAGAAAGAAATAAAACTCTATAAATTATTATGTAGTAACTTTTTATAATTTATGTTGTTCAAATGAATAATGGCGTATTAAAATCATTTATGTGGCTGATCAGAACTAGTGAGAAGTTGTCTGCTACACCTAATGGAACTTGCACAAGACGCATGATATTTATTGGGATAGAACAAGGCAAAGGAAAACCCAGGGCTGAATTGGATCATGGGGGACAACCAGACACCAAAATCTCACCAACCAATATATTATCAAATCTGAAAGCAGAATGTCAGAAATTGAAGGTAATGAATAATATTCATAGACAGGTTTCTAGTTGGATCCTGAATGTGACAGTCACCTCTACTTCTAGATAAAAGGACTACTGCAAAGAATTTGGATAGCATGGATGACACTTCTAATTTTTTTGGTGCAATAGAAGACTTGAGTCCTGGAAGCTAATTGTTTTACAGACCAAAAACATGGGGGCAACAGTCTAAACTTTCAATGTGGGACAATACCCTAGAACCAGACTGAGACACTCTGAGTACACACAATGTAGAGAATTTGCTTCTCTATTCCAAATTCTGGTCTTGTTTATGCTACAAATAGCATACCTAGCTACCCTGCCATAGAAGAAAGCCTTAGTTCACACCCTACTCTGACTAATTTTCCTTTAATTAGCATTATTTACAGAGGGCCTGTCCCTTTGTCCAACACAGCACTGGTTTCTCACACAGTTATTTAAAACAATATGCATTTTCTGCTAACATGGAGGTAGAGCTTCCTTGGGAACTCATTTCAGCTGAAATTATAGGCCATCAGCTTATTTTTCTGCTTGCGGATGTGATGGAAAGTTATATGTTAACTATGTTAAATTATTCTTATAATTGACACTCTGCAGATGTAGTTTCAATAATACCACCGAACCCAACACCTTTGTCATTATATTTTGAAACCAAAATATCTTTGACCATTTGAAGCTACTAAGTTATTGATTAAGAGGAAAGCATCACTCGTGGCAACACAGGAGGAAAAGGGCACAGAGATTTCATCACGCAAATGAAACAATGCAGATACAGGCAGAGGTGCGGGAACACATGGTGGCCCACAGGCCAGCGGTTTACTCAGAGCCTGCTGAGAAATGAGGCTTCTAAAGTTCTGATTTTCTCTGAACACATCAATGGCTAACTTTAAGTGCTATTGTTTGGTTCTCAGTAGCTCTACCATGAAGGTTTATGCAGTGGATGAAAGAATGAACAAAGGAATGAACATCTATAATTCTAACTGATAAGTTGGGTCCCTCCCCTATGTGATCTTGCAGTGGAAGCCAGAAGCAGAGATATCGCAAGACTCCAGGTGCTATGAGACTCCAAACATCGCAATGCTACAGATGTCGTGAGAATCGGCATGCGTATACAACATTGGTGCCTCCCATCCCCCACGTGACTCAGATTGGGACTATGTGCAACTCTCCAGATGTGTGGCCCATCAGTCCCTTCCCCCATGGCCAGCTGACTCTCCGGAGGGTACTGGGGTTGGGGCCTAATAAAACGGCAGTCTCTGATAACCCGGTTGGTGTTTTTACCTCCCCCCTAAACCCTCTGACTCTATTTTCAACCTCAACCTAACACTAACCATGAGCTACACTCCATTTGATCACTTGTGGTGATGACAAGTTGAGTAGGCACCTGACTTAATTCCTTCCCTACTTTTTCTTTTTGGCAGGGATATTGGGGATTAAACCCATAGGCATTCTACCACCCAGTTAGAACCCCAACCCTTTTATTTAGAACTGGGTCAAACTAAGTTGCTGAAAGTATCACTATGATGCTGAGGCTGATTTTGAACCTGTGATCCTCTTGCTAGTACTAGGATTATAGGCATGTACCACCACACAGAGATCCTTATCTGCTTTTTTTTGTAGTACTGGGAATTGAACCCAGGGGCATTCTACCTCCTAACTATACCCCCAGTCCCATTTTATTATTCTTTGTTTTGAAACATTGTCTTACTAATTTACAGAGGACCTCACTAAGTAGCTGAGGCTGCCCATGAACCCCAGATCCTCCTGTCTCTGCCTCCCAAGTCCTGGGATTATAAGCGTGCGCCACCAAGCCTGGCTTCATATCTACTTTTATTAGCAATTTGCATCCTAAATATTTTTTCTTCACTACCCATTCTATTTTATTTGTTAGTCATCATTAGCTTGGAAGGGATAATGATTTTTTTAAAAAGCTTTTAAATTGCAAAGAAGAAGAGGTTGGGAAACTTCAGACTAGGAAGTTAATCAAGTTTTTGAATCTTATTGACAATGCAACAGACTGAACTGCTCAAGATGACTGACAGCTCCATTTGCCAGGCAGCCAAGGTGAGTGGCAGTTTTGCTTGCACTGTGTCGGCTCTGCGTGGCGTCTCAGCAAGAGAGCCCCTGGTATGATTGACAGCTTCATATACAAGGAGCAAAGCCAAGATGTCTCTGAGAAGCTGAGGAGAGGGGCTGAGAGGGGAATGATTTTTCAGCTTTGGGTCATCTTGCTGCTTTTTAAGCCATTCTGTGAGCTTTTCATCATTTCTGCTGAGAGCAGGTGAAATCAGACACATGTAAAGCTGAGAGCACTTGATTTCTCACAGTTGTGCTGAGATTTAACATCGGCGTCGGTCCTGCCACATGAAAATGTCTGCATCCTTCTGAATGACATAGAGCATAATCATTTTCTATGTTATTATTAAATTTTAGTCATACCTACTAGATAGCTTTACTGATCTATTAATCACCAAAGGGAACTGATAAGAATCAAAGTGTTGATTTCTATATTTTGTGTGCAGTGCATAATTTCTATACTTACTGTTTTAACAAGTTATTCTGAGTTCATTTTATTTTATTTTTACCACTAAGATCCACTCCTACCTCTTTTGTTTTAAGAGAGAGGCTTACTAAGTTGTTGAGCCTGGCCTTGGATCTGCAATCCTCATGTCTCAGCCTCCCAAGTACTGGGAATACAGACATATGCTACCATGTCCAGTCACCCCTTTGACCAGTCACTCTTTGGACTTTCGATTTGAGTTTACTGAAAAAAAGAAGAGCTAGAAAAAGAGAAGAGCTATCAACAAGAAATGCCTGCCTAAAATGTTAAACATAACATGTTAATTTAAGATATACTAAAAACACAAAAATATTGGATGTCTACTCTGTGATTGGCACAGTGCTAGAGACTAATAGACAGAAAGTAGAGTGATTGGAAGAAAAAAATTTTAAGTGTTCAGCAATAGTTCATCCAGTCGAGTTACTGTGTCACATTACAGGTACCATATATTAAGGAGACTATGGATCCAAAGAGCATTTAGAATGCAGCCACAAGGGTAGAAATGAAATAGCCAGTCATGTGTGGTCTGATCTACTGAACTTGAATATTTTAGCTAAAATGTATAGTTACAAGAAACACGGTTGATGTTAAATAATCAATGAACTATTATTTATCAAGAGAGAAGACATTTGTGTTTTTTTTATATAATTAAACATCTGAAGTGATTTTAGTTTTATTTCCTTCACTTTAAGCCAATCATGAAATTTCACAGTCATTTATGGGGTTGGGGCAGATGGAAGGCGGTATTCTGAATCTTCAGGGCCAGACCCCAGTTGGCTGACCACCCTCACTGGGGCAGCTGGAGGAGTACAAACTCCCGGGCTGGCAGGTGAGGTTCCGAGACAGCAAGAGCTGCTAAGCAATGCCCCCTGCAGCTTGGAGCTTGCGCAGCTCAATCAGACCATCACCAGCGATGACCAGTGAGTTGTTGATCAGCTCGGATGCTTTGGAGTCGCCCTTGGCAGAGGTGACAAATGCCTTCTGCTGCTCAGCCACCAACCTGGCCCTCTTCCTACTGAGCCACCTGTTTGGCTTCCACAGTTTCTGTGAACTCCTTGCTGAAGGGCAGATGTGTCGAGGACAGGTCATCCAGGATGAGCCCAAAGGTGGCCACTTGCTCCATGAGGTAATCACTCACCTCCCTTGGAGACCAGCTCTCTCTGGGTGAACAGTTCCTCAGCGTCTAAGTGAGCCACCACTGACTTGAGTATTTCCTTGGTACTGGACTTCAGCACATACTCATCTTGGTCCTCTCTGATGGTGGTGAAGATTCCAGCAAGCTGGCTGTGCAGGGTAATGTTAACGTTCTGCAAATCTTGGCTTCCAGTGATGACTGGCATTGCATGGCTCAGAGCAGCAGTCAAAGATGGTCGGCTTTAAGCATTTGGGAGACTGAGACAAGAGGATCGTGTTTTGTGGACAGCCTCGGCTACTTAATAAGGCCTTCTGCAATTCAGTGAGACCCTGTTTCAAAATAAAGAATAAAATATCGGGCTGGGAGTGTAGCTTAGAGGTAGAATTCCCTGAATTCCATTCTCAGTAACACACACACACACACACACACACACACACACACACACACACACACAAGATGATTGGTTTCTGTACCCAAGGGATAAAAAAGTGAGAGCCTTCCTTTATCATGATGTCTCCGACTCCATGGAACTGGTCAAAAATGACAGCTCTGTGCCCAGCATCCACATTATGTAAGGCAGAGTTCACCATGCCTCCTGCAACAACTAAGGCCAGGCCAAACTTGCCAATGGACTCAAACCCTTTGGCAGCCATGTTTCCTTCTGCTTGACCCACTCACACCTGCTTCTACTCTGACTGCCACATGAACTCCCAAGCCCTTTAGTATTTGAAAAACTAAAATGAGAATGACAAAAAAGAACTTGTGACTAGAAATAGGAGGAAGGCAAAATTCAACTGAATATAACACTTAGAGAATCTCTTTACTCTCAAAGATTCAAGCCGCTGGTTGACTGCTCATAAGAGCATCCCTTGCTGTTGTTCATAATTTTGAGAGTATCTTACTCAAGAAAAGGTGAAATATGTAATTTCTATTTCATTTTTAAGAGATTCTAAGAAATGTAATGGTTTGGCTCTTAAATACCATTAAGATATATCCTGACAAGAGTGTTAGCATTATTATTACCAATTATAGTTACAACAAAAACTGTCACCAATCTTGTGATTTTTTTTAGCTGTTTTAAAAATATGCTCTCTTCTTTTTTCTAACAACTTACAATATAATACACACAAAGAGATGAAAATAAGCAACTTGCTTAAGTTTATTTAGTTTTTATTTTTTGCGGTACTGGGGATGGAACCCAGGGGCATTCTACCTCCAAGCTACACCCCCAGCCCCATTTTTTATTCTTTATTTTGAAACAGGGTCTCACTGAGTTGCAAAGGGCCTCATTAAGTAGCTGAGGCTGTCCTTGAACTGTGATCCTCTTGTCTCAGCCTCCCAAATGCTGGGATTACAAGAGTGTGCCACAATGCCTGGCTTAGCTTTTTTTTTTTTTTTTTTTTTAATGTGTGTGGTATTGGGGATTGAACCCAGGAGCATTCTACCTCATAGCTACACCCCCAGTTCTATGTTTTTTATTCTTTATTTTCATAAGTTGTGGAGGCCTCACTAAGTAGCTGAGGCTGATCACCAACCTGCGATCCTCCTGTCTAACCTCCCAAGTACAAGCATATGCCACCATGCCAGGCTTATTTAGCTAAATTTTTATTTGAAAATTTTCCAGAGCTTGGTAGATGTTTGAATTGAATTATTTCTTAATTTTCTTCCTAGTATATGCCAATTTAATTCTATGAAATTGTTCAGACCTATAAGAACAAAAAGACTCCAGTAGTGTTGGAGATCAGGAGAGAAGTATAAGATACATTTGCAATATTTAATACATTAATTCCATACCTTTGCAAGGCCACTATTAAGTTGGGAGGTGAGTCTCTTCCAATATGAAGAACATGTAGAATATATATCTGTCTAGCATTCTGTGGTTTTATAGCACTTTCTTAACAGTTTTCTTTTTTGACCACCAAACATTCTGTGGGGAAAGAACGACCAGTAGTAACCTTTATCTAGTATGGAATCAATCAGCAGCTCTATGAAGCCAAGGACATTTTCAAAAGTCCCCAAGAACTTGAGCTGAGAAACCCACTTTAGCATATGTCTGGCTGCTGATCTAGACAGTAGAAATCCTCTGCTCTGCCTGTTTAAATCCATTTTTCTTTTGTTCAAATACCTTTTAAAAGCCTGGCATGGTGACACATGCCTGTAATCACAGTACTTGGAAAGCTAAAACAGGAGGATTACAGGATTGGGGAACAGCCTCAGCAATTTAGTGAAACCCTCAGCTATTTAGGAAAATACTGTTACATAGTAAAAGAGGGCTGAGGGTGCGACTCAGAGGTAGAATGCCCCTGTGTTCAAAGGATGAATATAAGAAGGAAGGAAGCCTCCCCAACCTTTTTGCATTTTTTCTGCCATCTCTTTACTCTCAAAGATTCAGGTTGTTGGTTGACTGCTCACAAGAGCATCTCCTTCTGTTGTTCATAACTTTGAGAGTATCTTACTTAATAAAAGATGAAATATGTAATTTCTATCTTATTTTTAAGATATTATACCTCCAGGTTATTTTTCTAGATTTCTTTTATCATAATCTCTATATTCATTTACTGTAGCTTCCATAATACAATACCTGAGAATGGGAAAATTAAGCAACAAGTTATTTTCTCCCAGTTTGAGAGGCTGGAAGTCTAAGGTCAAGGTATCAGCAGGTTGAGTTTCTGCCAGATCCTCTCTCTTTTCTTAGCAGAATATTAACTCCTTCCTGTGTTGTCATACTTTATCCTTCTTTGTAAGTATATCACTGATACCTTTTTGTGTGTCCAGAGTTCTTCCTCATATAAAGTTATCAGTCATACTGACTTAGGGTTCACAATGATGGCCTTTTATTTGCATCATCTCTTTAAATTCCCCATCTCTGAATATATTTACATGCTGAATTACTAAAGATTAGGGCATCAACATCTGAATTTGGTTTGTGGTGGTGGGCAGTAGTGGTACACAATTCAGGCCATAGAACCTATACCCAGATCTTCCATGATAGACAGAAATGCAGAATTCCCATTTCTTAAATAAAACCTATATTTTTTCACCACTTCGTATTTTAATTGATTATCTCTGAGATTGAGAAATAAGGGCTATGGATATCTAGTGAACTTATTAATGGGAAACACAGTTGATAACCCCTACACAAATTACGGACAGGCAGAGCTGGTCAGCTAGTAGCACTGTGAGAATTAGATAAAGCCCTGTAAACAGTGTGGTCTTTGTATGAGTGGGAATTTTCTTCGAGGCTCTTTCTTTGGACTAAAGTGGAGTTTCTAGGTATTTTTCTTGATTGAAGCCTTAGATTTCCTAAAAAGATTCTTTACAGGGTGGCCCTGGGATGAACACATTATTGATTCTTCCAGCCAGAATTTGTCTTATCTTAAAAACTTTAGGTCTTCACATTATAGTATTTATCATGCTATCCTTATCTGTGCACTTGTTTCAATGTCCCCATCTGATGTTTTTAGTTATTAATGGAAGAAAGAATGAGTCATCTGTTTTCGCTGTTAGCTCCTCACATCTTGGTTTGCACATATACATACCAGATATTTAATACACATTTATGACATTATATTCCTTTAAGAAAACCTATTATTAGTTTTGATTTGAATGTTTTCATTTAAATGGGCAGGTAACAGCACTTAAGTAGTCCCACGAGTGCTGTTCTTAGAGTTTCTTTCTCTCACAATACTTACCCTCTTTGAATTCTGACTGATGGGTTCATACTTACCCCTTCTGCTCCAGAATCTGTGAACACTTTCAGGACATTGATTATGTCTCTTTTATCTCTGCATCCCTAATTCCAGGCTCTCATAGCAGGTGCTCAGAAAGTGCTGAACAAGTTAAGGAATGAATCAAAAGGTCTCCCCTAATCAGAGGAGAGCAAGACTCAGGTTGGAGAGGCTTTGTACTTTAAGACATCAAATAGGTACAGGCCTCCATCTAGTGGACAAGCTGCAGCAATGCGCTCAGAGGATAGACCTGGTCTCCTAGGAAGACAGTGCATTTTACTGGGTTGTAAATGCCCTTAATCGATATCTAAAATCAGAAAAGAAAATAGAGTATAATGATTATTGTCTAATTCTTATTACAGCAATCAGCAAAATACAAGTCATAGATTATTCTGTATCACATAATATTTTAGAGATATTCTTTGTTGAACAGTTGTGGTGACAAAGTCCCTGGATTGGTGAAATCTAGAGCACTCTCCAGTTTGCTCACAGATGCAAATTTCTATCTCCCCTTTACAATGTTGTCCCTCTTGTCAATTTCATTGTTCTGCCCTTTTTTTTTTTCAAACCAGGCTGTCTCCTCAGCACCTTATCAGAGGACACAGGCATTCTCAGATCTAGGCAGATTCCACCCAGGCTAGCATAGCCTCCACCAGTATATTTTTCTAAATTAGAAAAAAAGTAATAGGACATCAGTGACTATTTTGTTGAAACTACTTGAAACTTAAGTCTGTACTTTTCTTCTTGGACATTCTTTACACAGTGTCTCTGAATTTTGAAATATTACAAGATGGTCTTAGAAAAGTATATGCTAATAGCTTATGGTTTGAATGATCCTAAAAGTCATATCCTGTCTTTCATCATCTATTTCATTTTTAAGTAAAGCAATAAGAAGGCATGATATTATTAAGAAATGTTTTACATAATTTTATTTTATTGAAATAGTGTGCTTTATTCTTATAGAGGTTGAATATATAGCCCCAGATTCTAAGAAGCTTAGAAAAATCTTAACTCTAGTATGAAAAAATAACTTCTGTACAGGAAAACAAAGATAAGAATCACAGCATATTTATTATGGAAAACAGAGCACAGAAGAAAGTAGTAAAAGCCACATTTATAAAGACTAAAAAGGAAGAAAATGTTGAAATCTAGAATTCTACATGTAGTGAGACTATTCTTCATAAATCATAGTGAAATATGACAGCTCAAATATATCAAAGCTGAAAGAGTAACCAAATATACCACACTGCAAGATATGATGAGGGAAGTCCTTAAGGCAGAAGGAACATTATACCATATGTGAATCTGAATCTATACAAAGAAATGAAGATAATCAGAAATAGCAACTATGCAGGGAAACATATGAAGCTTTAAAATTATGTATATTTATCTAAAAGACAGTTTTGAAATACCAACAATGAATTGTGAGGCTTAATACATAAATTAAAGTGAATGACATCAATAGCTCAAAAATTAGGAGTGGAAAATTGAAGTGCATAAATGTAAAATTGCTTTTGTTATACATGAGATGATTTTTTTTTTTTTTTTTGGTGGTGGTGGTGGTACTGGGGTTCCTAGAAGCCCTTCTACCTCCGGGCTATACTCCCAGACCTATTTTATAATTTTTTTATTTTTGGAAACAGGGTCTCTTAAGCCAGCAGGGCTGGCTTAGAACCAGCACCATATTCCTGTCTCCATCTCCCAAGCGTGGGGATTACAAGCATGCGCCACCATGACCGATCTTATACATGAGATGATTTAATACCAGCTGAAGATAGGTTGTAAAAATGATGCATACTATAAACCCTAAAGCATTCGATAGAACAATGAAATGAGAAGTTGTAGGTATGCAGGAAACTGAAGCAGGAAACTCTCGGTTTTAGGCCAGCTTGGGAAGCTTAGCAAGACCCTGTCTCATGATGAAATTTTAGCCAGGCATGGTGGCACATGCTTGTAATCCCAGCATTTGGGAAGCTGAGACAGGAGGATTGTGGTTTGTAGACAGCCTCAGCTATTACTTAGGTCCTTTGCAACTCAGTGAAACCCTGTTTCAAAATAAAGAATTAAAAACAGGGCTTGGGGTATAGCTCGGAGAATGCCCCTGTTTCTCCAGTACCACACAAACAAAAAAATAAATTTAAAAAAATCACTTGGGATGTAGCTCAGTGATAGAGCTCTTTCCTAGCATGAATGAGGGTCAGAACTCAGTCCTCAGTCCTGCCAAAGTTGGTGGGGGTGTGAGGTTATAACTCGTAAGCTGACAGGAAGCTCAAAGAGAATCATAAAAATTACATAAATTTTTGAAAAAGGACATAGAAGAAGAGAAAAATGAAATAAAATTGAAACAAATAAAAATACATTGAAATATGACAGTTTAAAACTAACAAAATAAATTATCACACTAAGAATGAATAGTCTAACCATCCCATTAAAAGGCAGAAAATATTAGATTTGACAAAAGAGTATAACCTAGATGTGTGATGCACACAAAACACTTTAAACTTAAAATGAATATAGGTTAGAAGTAAAGGATGAAAAATGACGCACTAAGCTTATACTACGTGAAGGAAGCCAAGTGACTCTATAAACATGAGTCAGAAAGGTTTACAGAGCTGAAATACATGTTGGTGACAAGGAAATCTATTTTATTATGATAAAGAGAATTCATCAAGAGACTATGACAGTACCCAAAGCATTTATACTCCTAAATACAAATTCTGTGAATATGTGAAGCAATAGCTAATATCAGAAGAAGTCATCAGATCCACAAGTTAGAGACTTGCATACTTCTTTCTCAATTACTATTAGAATATGTACACTGGTTTTTGTTGTTGTTGTTGGTACTCGAGATGGAACCCTTCTACCTCCGGGCTATACTCCCAGACCTATTTTATATTTTTATTTGGAAACAGGGTCTCTTAAGCCGGCGAGGCCGGCTTCGAACCAGCACGATCCTCCTGTCTCCGCCTCCCAAGCGCGGGGATTACAAGCGTACGCCACCATGCCAGGTGTAGACTTTTTAAAAAAAAATAATAGAGATTGAACTCAAGGGCATTCAACAGCTCCAATTCTATTTGTTGTTCTTTACTTTGAAACAGGGTCTTACTAAGTTGTGGGGGGCCTCACAAAGTAACAGAGGCTGGCTGCAAAGCTGTGATCCTCCTGTCTCAGCCTCCTGAGTCCTGGGATTACAAGTGTGTGACACTACGTGCAACTCACGTAGACATTTTTTAATAAGCAAGAAGGCACCAATAAAAAAAAGCAGGAAGGCCTCAAATAACATTAACATTGTCAACGAATTTGATCGAATGGACCATGTATCAACTATCCCACTCAACAATAGGAGAATAACACATTTACTAAGTTGGTCCTTATTCTAGGATACAAAGCATATTTTGATAAAATTAAGTTGATTTTTATAGAACGTACATTCTCAAATCAAAATGGAATTAAGTAAAAATAAGAAAACATCTGGAAAAATTCCCAAATATTTAGAAAATAAGTAATACATAAGTAAAAAGGAATATATCTATGGTTTGTTATTCCTCGTCTAGAGTTCCTCCTATGGCCTTTTTTTCTCCTTGGCTGCTGCATATTGGGCAGATCATCCATTTCTTACTTTTTGTGACTGACTCATCTCACTTAGCATAATGAAAGGCGACCCTGTAGTCCCAGTCCTTGGGAAGATGAGATGGGAAGATCACAGATCCTAGGCCAGCCTCAGCAACACAGAAATATCCTCAGCAACTTAGTGAGACTTTGTGTCAAAATAAAAATTTAAAAAGGCTGAGTGTGCACCTGGGAAGAAAGTCAGGAAGCGAGGGAAGGAGGGAGGAAGGGAGGAAAGAAGGAAGGAAGGAAAAGAGGAAATTAAATAAAAAATCAGAATGAAGGAAACAATGAGTATCACTGTGCCAATCAATGAAAACTGAGACAATGAAATTGGGAAATGGTTCTTTAAGGTCAATAAAATATGTTAAATTTTAATCAGACTAGTCGTGAGAAAATAAACAAGAACAAAATTATCAGTACCAAAAATGGGAGAAGCTACAACTCTAAAAAATTTTGTATAAAAGGATAATAAGGAACTGTTGTGAACAGTTATACTAACAAAAAAGCATTGATGGAATGGGCAAATTGCTGGAAAGGTATTAGCTACAAGGACTCAGTAAGAATTAATTAGAAACTGGAATAACTCCTTATAAATTTAAAAATATTGAATTTGTGTCTTAAAACTTTAGTAAAAATATAAATAAAAAGCTTTCAGAACCAGATGAATTTTCTAGTGAATTCTACAGAATACCTGAGTTTTTAAACCATGGTAGGAGGCCATCATTATCTTAAAATAAAAAACACAAAGGCAGGCATAATAGTACACACCTGTAATCCCAGGACGGGAGACACAGAAACAGACACTAATACAGGGAGATAAGAGGTTTGAGACCAGCCTCAACAACTTAAGGTCCTCATCAACTTAATGAGATTCTGTTTCAAAATTAAAAAATAAAATGTGGCTGGGGGTAGAGCTAGAAGGTGGAATTCCCCTGAGTTCAATCCCCTGTGTTGCAAAAAAGAAAAGAGAAAAACAAAAGATAAAGTCCTTATAAAAATAAAATTATAGTGAAATATTCCCCATAAATGGAAATCAAAACATTCCCAATAAATTTTAGCAAATTAAACTCAATAATATAAATTTAAAAATAAATTCATCCTTATAATATGGGGTTTATTCCAGAAAGGCAGTGTAGGTATAATTCACAAGTGCCAGACTTTAAAGCATCTGATGATTTCACTAAACAAAAAAATCGAAACAACACTGTTCCTTTAATTTTAAAATTAGAATGTCTTCAACTCAATAAATAGCATCTACCAAAAATTATATCAAAGATGAAAGTCTTGATGCTTCCTCTATATGAATGATCACACACACACACACACACGCGCACGCCGCTTTCTAATCTAACAATTTATTTTCCACATTGTTCTCAAGTCTCTGATTAGTATGATAAATGCCATTCGGATTTAAAACAAAAAAAAAATCAAAACAAACAAGAAAGTTTAACATAAGCTAAACATCTGACATAGGAGGTTAGGAGGTTGAGACAGGAGGATTCCCAGGGTCAAGAACAGCCTGGGCAACTTCATGAGATCATGTTTCAAAATTTAAAAAAATGAAAGGGGCTGGGGTAGAACTCAGAAATAGGATGCCCCTAAGTTCCATTCCCAATACCACAAAAAATTAGTTACCCATAAGAAATTTAATAAGAGTTATTCTCTCAGCCATATTTTTATTTTTTATTTGGAAACAGAGTCTCACTAATCACTGAGACTGGCTTCTAACCTGTAATCCTCCTGTCTCAGCCTCTGAGGTACTGGAATTACAGGTGTGAACCACAGTTTAGCACTGTGGATTGAACTCTGGGGTATTTTTTACCACTGAACTACACACCCAGCCCTATTTAAATTTTTTTATTTAAAAAAAGATGTCACTAAATTATGGAGGGTCTCGCCAAGTTTCTGAGGCTGGTCATGAGCCAGGCATCCTATGGTCTCTGTCTCCCAAGTACTGTATTTTTTAAATTTTTGAAACAAGTTCTAATTAAGTTTCTGAGTGCCTCGCTAAGTTGCTATGGCTGGCCTCAAACCTGTGATCCTCCTGTTTCTTCCCTCCAAGTGGGGGGAATACGGCATGCACCACTGGACCCAGCTCCATTGTATCATATAATATTGTATTTCTATGTTCACACTACAAAAGTATCACCAACTCAATTTTTCTCTAACCAAACTTATTCTCCAAAATCTGCGTGTATGCATGTGTGTAAGCACACACACGCAAGTCAAGTTTTAGTAAATGGCATCATAAGCTGCTTGACAACTAAAATAAAAATGTAATAATTGCAACTGACTATTCTGGATTCATGCCCCCTCTAGCCACCCTACACAGATGAGTCCTTCTCTTGGCGTTCATTTGTCAAACGTGTGCCTTACATTTGATTCCAGCTGCCTTCCTCCTTGTGTAGGCTGTTATGTGCACTCCAGATTTTTGCAAGAGCTTCCTCTTCCTGACTGGCCTCACATCTTCTATTCTCACTTTCCAAGTCACTTTTCTAGTGGTACTGAGGCTAGAACTCAAGATCATTCTACCTCCAAACTATATCCCCAGTGCTATTTTATTTTAATTTGAAACAGGGTCTTGCTAGTCTGATGAGAGTCTCACTACTTGCTGAAGCTGTCCTAGAACCATGATCCTCCTGTCTCAGCCTCCCAAATAATGGGATTACAGGTGTGTGCCACTATACTCAGCTCCTAGTCCTTTTTTTTTTTTCCGCCTATACAGTATGATCACTCTAAAATGCAACATTTGGTTGCATTTAGCACAAAGTACACCCTTATGTGTATGCACATGCTAAGACCTAAGCCAAATATTTTTATTTCTTCCTGAATATATGTTGAAAATACAAAATCACAGACCAAATCCAACAAATTTGTTAGGTTTCTGGGGTGAGACCCACCCAGGAGTTAGCACTTCCATAAACAGGTGATCTAGGATTATTCTTTGAAAAAATAATACAAATGCATTCACCCCTTTGAACAATAGATGGCAGGAAAGTCAAATGAAAGAATTTTTCCTTGACCCAGAAATGCATAAAAGTAGATGGGCAAGCGCATTTTTGACCCTTGACTTCTGAATAAACACTCTTTTTTACCATAAAAGATTTTTTCCAAAGTCTCCTGCCTCAAACTATAGCTCTTATTACATAAAGCTAATTTTTTCTACTTGGTGAAATTAAAAAATTTAAAAACTATAAATGTGCATATCTTATAGTATTGTCCTTATTTTCTAGGAAGACTCTATTCTACCCACCCTCATCCTCCTAGTTTATACTTAAGATAATTATTTTAAGTGGTTAAATTACAATGGTTTGGGATATATTTGGTTTTCATCATTTTATCTATTCAACAATTAGGTAATGGAGATTTTTTAGGGTGTGTATGTTGGGGTACTTGTGTTTGTGTGTGTGTGTGTGTGTGTGTGTGTGTGTGTGTGTGTGTGTGTGTACTGGGGATTGAACTCTGCCTCTTAGCTACACCCCAGGTCTATTTTATTTTTCTCTTTATTTTAAATAGGGATTTACTAGTTTCAGAAATGCAAACTAAGTTGCTGAAGCTAGCAGTAAACCTGAAATCTTCCTGTCTCAGCCTCTCAAGTAGTGGGATTGCAAACTTGCTAATTGATTTTGAAGTTCACATGATTTATTCTAGGATGGACTCTGGAAAACAGTACTCACATACTTTCTAGGCATATAAATAAATACACAGATAAACAAAAACAGGGTTGTTTGATAAATGACATAAATGAGAACAATGCAACGACAATCATCCTTGGAAAACTAAAGGTGTTTTTCAGCAAGATATAATGTAATGGTTAAAGTCAAAGTTTCCAAAAAGACTAAGACAAATAAAAGTGTTTGGAGAGGAGTCACTGGAAGGAGCACCTCCCATAGAGGAACTCCATTCTGTAACACGTGGGGAAGCAGTAGTTGTAATTTAGTATGATAGGGGCAAAGATTTGAGGTGAGATAAAGAGGAAATGTAGTACCAATGACAAGAGACAGCCAGATCTGGAGAAGGCTTATTTGCCAAGCTAAAAAATAGGGAGTGTTGCAGAAGACATTATTCAATATATAAAGTAAAAAATTGCAAAACTCCCTCACATCTATGATACACACACTTCAGTCTTCAAAACCATGAAAGGTGATCACAAAAATTCTGATATAAATTTGTTAAAGAAAGAATCAAAGTGTCATAAATATTGCCAGACATGTTGACTCATGCTTATAACCACAGTACTTGGAAGTCTGAGAAAAGAGAATCACAAATTTGAGTTCCAGCCTCAGGAACTTAATGAGACCCTGTGTCAAAGTAAAAAAAAGGGCTGGGGGTATAGGTCAAAGATTGAACATCCCTGGTTCACATCCCTGCACCACACATACAAAAAAGAAAAGTAAAAACAGTAGAGTAATAGTTTAAGTGAGTAAATCATTTTTCCTCAAGATCACAGGATTCTGTTGGCCAAAACTAAAAAGAGAACTAATACTTGTATGGTATCTGGTGCTTTGTCCAAGGCATTGAAGGACCCCACATCAGAATTGCACTCAATTGCACTCAAAGACAAAGAGGCCTCCCTGACCTGCTGAGCAACCACTTAATGTCAACCAAAGATTAAATGATTTACATGAAATATCTCCAATTGTTACTAAAACCCAGTGACCCAGAATGTTGTGAATCTCAAAAGCAGGCAATTGAACCAAATTTTAGAAAATCAAAGGTTTCAGAAAATGCAAATGTATTGATCTGAAGTTTAGATATATTAGATATATTTCTTGTTTGGATGAACCAAGAGAAATGAAATAATACTCACTGCTCTATCTTGGTTTTAGGATACTTAGAGGTTGAGAAAACATTGTGTTTAGACACAAGAAAATAGAAATTCCAATACTCCTTGCATTTCAATCTTCCCTATAACTTGAATTGACCTTAGACTGGAACATTTTCATTCTGTACTCTCAAAAAGCTCATATGAAAAAAACATTAATATTCATACTTTACAGATGAGGAAATTGAGATCCAGCAAGGTTAAGCGACTTATACCTACACAGATAATAAATAAATGTCAGGCAGGCTAAGCATATTACAAGACAAGAAAGAGTAAAGTGGTATTAAGCATATTTGTATGCACAGCATGTAAAAATAACACACAAAGGTTCTTTATCTTTGTAATGCTATTTTATTTTCTGATTATTAAAGTAATTGTGTTTTCTATTGAAATTTTAGTAGAAAGTGAATTTTTATTATCCAAATGACTAAATAACAAAATTATTTCTAGTGTAAAAGGACAATATTCTAAAGAGTGATGATGTTACTTATCCAACATTCTTTTCCCTCAAATTTTCTAAAAAAAAAATTGTCTTTATCAATGGGGAAAATAGCAGTGGGTTAACAAAATACCAAATGGATGTACAGTAAAATTAGACAGTCCACCTTTAAAAGTATCTGTGGGAAATATAGTAAACATTTAAAATTGTAAGAATTAGGTTGTCTACATTGTATTAAAGCTTAATCATGGAATTCTGGGTATATAATAATGCAAATAAAGATAGGATGTATGAAATAGACCAAATCTGTACTAATATAAAAATTAATTGCCTCAAAAGTTTTATTATGATTGTGACTTATTTTATGAAGCAGAACACACAGGAAGCATTATTTTTTGAGTTAGTGACATTCTAGGTATCACTTGGCAGGAAAATATAAGAAAATGACAGTAGAAAGATGACAGAATTGCAGTAAATATCTCGATCATATTTGAGTATAATATAGCAGAATTTTTTGATACTAAATGACAAAAATTCTTTTCAAAGAAGTTTTAAACAAGACATATTTTTTATTTTATCCAATACATTTTTGAGAAAATAAAAGACATAACTGAGGAAATTAAAGGATCAAGGCTTGGGGACTACCAGAACAGAGAGCATGCACTTGAATCCTCTATCTATATCTATCTATCTATCTATCTATCTATCTATCTATCTATCTATCTATCTATCTATCTATCATCTATCTGTCATCTCCATTTGTCTGTCTGTTTCTATATCTTTCTCTTTTATTTATGATTTCCTTTCTTCTTCATGTGACTGCAAAATGGTCACAGACAGCTGTAGATTCTTAGCCTTTTAGATTTGTGAACTGAGACGCAATAAGTTTTTTTTTCTTTCTCATAAGCTATAGTCAAACAATCTCACAGAAGAATTTTTTAAAACCTCACTTGAATCATTTCTGATTTCAAAAACAAGATATTCTTCTCTCCTTGGACAAAGGTTAAGTCTTCATGAAAATAATGCAAGAAATCATTCTGAAAAGCATAAACCAAAGGATGGTACAAACTACATCCCCAAAGAAACTACATGATAAAAATAAAAATTGTTCCGGGCATGGTGGCGCACGCTTGTAATCCCCGCGCTTGGGAGGCGGAGACAGGAGGAGACAGGAGGATCGGTTCGTAGCCAGCCGCGCTGGTTTAAGAGACCCTGTTTCAAAAAATGTAAAATAGGTCTGGGAGTGTGGCCCGGAGGTAGAAGGGCTTCCAAGAACCCCAGTACCACAAAAATAAATACATAAATAAATAAATAAATAAATAAATAAATAAATAAATAAATATAAAAATAAAAATTGTGAGACCATAGGAGTGACAGCCAGGTTCCAATCCTAAACTTGAACTGAAAGGAATGTTATATTGAGACAAAGAAAGAATACCAAAAAGCTCTCCTAAGAATATGAGGAAGTGAAAATGACATATATATATATATTACATGTATATATACATACATATACATACATATACATGTATACACATATGTATTCATACTTTACAGATGAGAAATTATATGTATAACATATATAAATATATAATTGGTTTAATATGTAATGCAACAAACATATACACATAATCTCAATACATATATACAGATAGATAAAACATAGAAAACAATTATTTCCCAATAATTTAGGACATTTAATAAGATTGATAGCTATCAATATGATAACATATTCATTCACAGTTGCTCTAGACATCATTTTATTTGTCTGGGACTTCAGCTAACTAATAATGAAAATTTCAATGTCTCTTTCCATCTACTTTTTTCTTGTCTTTAAATTCATTATAAAATGCTTTCACTTTTAATACATCTAGGAATGTCTCATGTGCATTTTTATCTACCAACAACAAATCTACTTAATTGTTCAGTTAGTATGACTCTTTTTTTTTTGTCCTCTCCAGCCTTATGTTGGTGAGGACTGATACCTCCACTAGATTTCACTGTGTGTGTGTGTGTGTGTGTGTGTTTGTGTGTGTGTGTGTGTGTGTGTGTGTGTGTGTGTGTGTGTGTGCTAGGAATTGAACCCAGGAGCATTTGACCTTTGAACTATACCCTTAGACCTTCTTATTTCTTTTGTTTTAGGGTCTCTCTAAGTTACCATGCTCTGGCCTAGAACTTGCAGTCCTCCGGTTTCAATCTCTCAAGTACTGGGATACAGGAGAATACCACCACACTTGGCTTTTACCTCTTTTTTAGTTGTGACTCAGGACTCTTGCAGGACATCTTCCAGTTGCCCTTCTATCCTCCAAAATTAGTTCTTAGTCCTTAGTAGCTAAGAACTGACACCTAAGAAAGGAAAAAGGTGAATATTTCTTCTTTTAATAGGTATATTTAAGAAATACCAAAGTGATGCTGCTCATATTGCAATATGTTACAGGATTTAGGAAACAAAATCGTTTTTTCACTGTCATATGTCGGTATCCGGATTCAATAGAGTACTCAGACATAAATCCCAATGGGATTTGGACAATAAAATAAATCTGATGACACATAATAAATACACTCTCCTAAAATGACTTGCCTTCTGATTTACCAAAGAAAAGATTTGTTAGCTTCAATGAAGCAAGTTCATTTTTATTTGTCCTTATTTTATTGGTGATGGTTGTTCCCTTAGATTGATTCTAGGTGCAAATTTCCTGCATAGCAGATTTCTGGACTTGAGTCTAGTTGTTCTGATTTTTTTTTCCTGTATTTCTCTAAACACTGGTAACAACTACGTAGGATTTATATTAAAAGAGAAAAACAAACCAAAGACAAACAAAGCTATAGGTAATTAGAGGGAATCAAATCATCAGGGTAGCTGTTTCCCCCTAGATTCACTGTAAATGGTTAGGTAACCGCTTGCTCTCATGGAAACTTTTGTTAGTCATATATGCTCCCTGGTCTTCAGATGAAACTCTCACTTGAAATTTGAGACAGCATTGCCTTAATCTAATTTTGTTTTACCTATCGTTGCTCCTTAATTGGTCCATGTATGTCATTCACCTTCCTAACTAGACAGTGAAACTTGACCAGACAGGAAGCACATTCTACACTACTGTGTAATCAAGGTTGTGCATGGAGCATAGCTAAGCAAATTCTACTTATTTTCATTCATACTTAGACTCCATGCTGAACTAGTCTTTCTTCTTTCCTGGGATTGTATACTGAAATCATTAATATAAAAATCAATTTATATTAGAAAATTTTCAAATCATATTCTTATCTTATTAGCATGTAATTTTCTGAATGTGGTAGAAACATCTCTGCCTGTTAATGAATTCTATTTCAAATGTTCTCATTATAAGACTTTCAAATCTCATTAACTAAACCAGGCATTAAAAATACAATGGTAATAAAATGAAATGGGAAACTGTTGATATTAGATTTGGGTAAGTTTTCTCTTTTATTGAGAAAAAATTATGGCTTTAGTGAGTGACAAATCAAGAATAAGAAGCATACTTATAAATTATAAGGAATACACTCTCTACATTTCCCGGTAGAGCCAACAATTTCCTCAATCAGCTACAGCCTTGTGTAAATTATGGCTATAAGTATAAAAATGTGGTGCATCTTAAAAAGGTATGTTGATATTAGCATTTTTATGGTATACATTTTCAGTAGCAATACAGAAGAAAAACATGCACCATATAAAGATGCCATCATTTAATTCTAATTCTCGAGTAAAGTAGTCCAAGCCTTTATTAAACTGTTCATATTGATAATTGCAACCTAAGTCTATTACCTACTATCTATCCTAGACATTTTTTTTACCGCAGTTTTCTGGAAGTATTGAGAAGAAACAGCACTTAAACAAGACGCACAAGTTTCTAAAAAGTGTTGCCCTTGCCCTAAGCATTTTTTCTCACTTTGTCAGTTACAATATACCCTGGAGGCATAAAGGGGAAAAAAGACAGAAAAACAAAAACAATGTGAGTAATTAATCATATGGTCCTGGCTTATATTAATTCATAAGAAATCAAAATATATCAGAACTAGAAAAAATCATCAGATACTTCTAGATCTCTCTACTATGTAACTGAAAGTACTGGCAATATACAAGTAGAATTATTTACTCAAATTCTCTTACTAATTAAAGCTGAGCATGGCTGTGTATATTTATAATTTCAGTACTCAGGAGGCTGAGACAATAGGATCACAGATTCAAGACTAGCCTTGGCAATTTAACAAGACCCCTGACAAATTATGAAGACCTTATTTTAAAAAAAATAATAAGGCTAGGGTAATAGCTTGGGGTCAGAATACCCTGGGTTAAATCCCCAGCACCAAAATAAAATAAAATTACGAATCAAAGGTAAAATACTCAGCTTCTGATATGCGCATTAACACTCTTTCTAACATTCTCAACAAGATGAAGGTTCAGTAAAACTTGTATTCTAGTCTTCACTCTCCCTTGTTTTTCTGTGTGCTGAAATTATGTTCTCTCAGGGCATGTATTTATTCGGCCCCGTATTAACCTCCTTGCGAGTGACCCTTCTGTTTCCTGCGGCATCAGAGTGCCTGGGTTAGGGAAGAAATTGAAAGCAAAAAGGGACCTACACTTCCCCTACAACTGAAGTATACATGATTTAGTGACAAAATCACTGTAAGTACCATTTGAGTCTCCTTTTTTCACTAACAAAGAAAGAAAGAGAAAGAAGAGAGAGAAAGAAAGAAAAAAAAGTGAGAAAGAAAAGAGCTACATGGTAGAAACTTGCTGTTCAAAACGTGACTCTTAGAGTAGAGGCCTTGACAATCCCTTGAAGCTCAAGAAAATGAAAACTATCTCAAACCCTCCACCAGATTCACTGAATCAGCATCTTCAATTAACCAAAATTTTCAAGTAATTCACATGCACATTAAAGCTGGAGATGTTTGAGGGAATTAAAAAAAAAATGGTTTTCCTTCTTTTACATATTATTTATGCATTTTTAGTGGGAAAATAATCAACCACCTCAGCTTTTGCTCCTGAGAAAAGCCATGCTACTGTTGACTGATGGGTGGGTTGGGGGGGACTTGTTTTTGCTCAATCTAGGCACCATTTCTCCTTCCTCATAGACACAGCTGGGGAGGAGACCTTCCTCCTACTTCAGCTGTTTTTACCCTTAATACAAGGGCTTGCCAGTTTCTGTAGTCTTCGTTTACATGAGCTCATCCAGCTGGGATATTCTTATGCTAGGCCAACAGTGAGCCAAGCACAACATTCTTTCTGAGGATAGCAGCCTGGGAAGGTAATGGGATGGGCAAAGCTTACCTGAGAATTTCAAGTAGAAATGAAAACCCAGGGAAATGGCTTACTATGGCTGTTGCCAGGGTCTGAACCCATCAGAGCACTTTGGGTGAAATGCTACTCTCAAAGGCCTTGTATTTCATGAGCGTTTCCTGCTCGACCCACCGTCATCCCTTCCTCTGTAATTATAGACTCAGACTCATCTGTCTTGAGAATGCTGATGGTATAAAAGAGACCACAGAAGTTATGGGAAAGGCTGGTCTCCCAGTGTGTGAAGCTAGAGAATTGGGATTAAGGTTGACTCTCCACCCACCAGGAAAAAAAAAAAAATTTTATATGTACCTTCACACTTTGTACCCATAATCCTTCCTCCCTCCCCTTTGGATAATATTGTCATGAAAAGGCTAAGCAGAAATGAGCAGGCAGAAGAAGCTACAGATCCAAGTGAAAGATAAATAGCAAATAAAATTATTCTGGATTAAAAATTACAAATTATTCTGGTCAAAATTAAGACCAAAAACTAGAAAAGTGTTGCCTTTCAATATTAGGTGGGAATTAAAAAAAAAATACTCAGTTCCAATGCTACTATAACACTTCCCCCAAATTAGACCATTTGCAATCCATTCGTGCAGAACAAAGTTACGTAATGATTTAATTGGCTTTCTTTTAATTCATTATTTTTCTAACAGAAGACATGTTAATCCTCAGTAGAAAAGAAAACAAATAAATTAGTAAAAACATAATAAAACATCTTCCCTCTTATTAGACGAGGGCAGCTCTTGTCAATTAGAGTCCTTACTTTGAGTCTGCCCAAAGAACTAGATTCAGAGTCTTTCTCAAGAAAGCAGGCATCAAGTAACACTGACACGTTGGAGGCAATTTGAGAGAGCATTCATTCTTTTTTTTTTTTGGTCTTTTTAATTTATTTTTTATTTTTTATTTGTTATTTGTTAATTTTTATTGGTGCATTATAGTCATACATCATATTGGGGTAAAAAACGTGTGTGTACAGACATGTACATATCACTGATTTAACCCTTACCCAATTCCCATCCCATTCCCTCCCAGTCCCTCCCTCCCTTGCTCAGCTTAGTGGTGGATTTCGATATGTTTAAGTACATTGTGTGTTTTAGAAATTTTCCTCTTCCCCCCTCCTTTTTCCTCCTTTAGGTTGTCTTGTTTGCTCCTCTATAGGATTTCCTTTTTCATCTAGAGTTCCTCCTATGACTCATTTCTCCCTAACTCTCACATATTAGGGAAAGCATCTGATTTCTTATTTTTTTGTGACTGACTAACCTCACTTAGCATAATGTCCTCAAGTTCCATCCATTTCCCTGAAAATGATGTAATTGAGTTTTTCTTTTGATGGCTGAGTAAAATTCCATTGTGTACATATCCCACAGTTTTTTTAATCTATTCATCTGTTGATGGACATCTTGGCTAATTCCATAGTTTGGCTATGGTGAATTGTGCAGCTATGAACATAGATATACATGCATTAGTTTGGTAGTTTGGCTTCCTATCTTTGGGGTAGATACCCAGAAGTGGTATTGCTGGATCAAATGGTAGATTTGTTCTCATTCTTCTGAGGATTCTCCATACTGTTTTCCAAAGTGTTTGCACTAATTTGCAATCCCACCAACAATGTCTTAGAGTTCCCACTTCTCCACATCCTCACCAGCATCTGTTGTTTGTGGTTTGAATGATTGCTATTCTAGTTGGAGTTAGGTGAAATCTCAGGGTAGTTTTGATTTGCATCTCTCTGATTGCCAGTGGTGTTGAGCATTTTTTCATGCATGTATTGACCATTTGAATTTCTTCTTTTGTGAAGTGTCTATTTAGTTCACTTGCCCATTTTGTTATTGGATGCTTTGTTTTCTTAGTGTTGGGTTTCTTAAGTTCTCTGTATATTCTAGATATTAGTCCTATATCGGTGGTGTAGGTGGCAAAAATCTTCTCCCATTCTGTTAGCTCTCGATTGAGGTTCTTGACAGTTTCCTTTGCTGAACAGAAGCTCTTCAGTTTCATGCAATCCCATGTATTGATTCGCCTATTAATTCATTCTTGATTCTAAGAAAGCTTACTTTTTCCAAGATTAATGACACAAAAATAATTTATAAAGTGTTCTGTAGTCTTCCCTGCTACATTCCCCACCTACAATCACCAAACATTTTATTAATTCAATAATCTATTTTAAAATTAAAATTGTTTTATTAAAGCCAGGAATGGTGGTGCATACTTATAATCCTAGCACATGGTAGGCTGAGACAGGAGGATCACAGTTTCAAAGTCAGCCTCAGCAATTTAGCAAAGCCTTTAGCAACTTAGACTCTTTCAAAATAAAAAAATAGAGCTGAGGGCGTATGTAGCTCAGAAGCAGAACACCACTGAGTTAAACCCCTACTACCACACACACAAAAAAAATCCCCACATTAATGCCTTGGGGCAAAGAAGGTTTTGTATCTATTTGCATGTTGCTTTTAAGGTAAATTCAACCAAAGTAAAATGGTTTGCTCACTTTGTAAAACAGTTTGACAGTTAATAAGATAAAAATGAATTTACTATTCAACCCAGAAATCCCACTCATGGATATATACCCAAATTAAAATATATTTTTCAATAAAAATTATGTTTTAATTGCAGAATTATTAATAACAGCACCCAAATAAAAATAATTTAAATATCTATTGGCTAGAGAAAAGTCAGAAAGAGTAGGGTATATCATTCTCACAATAAGATGCTATTTTTCAATAAAAATGAGTGAACTACTGATACAAAGATGAACCTCAAAAATGTTACATTAAGTGAAACAAGCCAGATACAAAACCACATATTTTATGATTCTATTTATATGAAATTTTCAGAAGAAACATAAAGATAGAAAATAAACTAGTGGTTGCCTCAGGCCAGGTATGGGAATGAGAGTTCATTGCAAATAGTTATGGAGACTCTTATCAAGCTGATGAAAATATTCTGAAATTGATCATAGTGATAGCTACTCAACTTGAAAAATTAAATTTCAAATACATGACTTCGGTATATGCAAATTACATCTCAATAGAGTTATTTTAAAACATTCTGACACAAGAGATAAGTAACCAATGAAGGTTAAATAAAGGATCAAGTGAGAAAGAAAATAACTGAATTGGAAAAGGATATTACATGCTATCACTAGCAACTTGGCCACATTTATTGCCTTCCTGATGGAATAACTGAGATCAGTAAGAGTAGCCTCATGTTGGACATATTCATAAGACAGTGTTAACCAAGACCTAATAGAAGACTGGAGTGACAAGAATCTTCTCATTTGGTCTCTCCCACTAGCAGCCAGTCATATAGTTTCTCTCTCTTTTTTTGGTGTGTGTGTGTGTGTGTGTGTGTGTGTGTGTGTGTGTGCGCGCGCGCGCGCGTGTGCGCTACTGGGAATTGAGTACAGGGACAATCTACCTCTGAGCTATATTCCAGTCCTATTTTATTTCTTTTAAAACAGGGTCTGAAGGCCTCACAAAATTTCTGAGGCTAAATCCTAAATTCTTGGTCCTCTTGTTTCAGCCTTCTAAATACTCAAATAACATAATATGATACGATTTAGTAATAAAAAATTGATAAAAAGATGTGCATCACTATACCTAACTTCTTTCTTTTTAATTAGTCACTCATAACAAATTTAAATCTAGTTAAGTTTTTCATTGATTCTTAAACATAGAATCAGATTTCTTAAAGACTCTTTGTCCTCATAATATTCTTTCTCTCTCTCTCTCTCTTTTTCTGTTAATCCATCACATCAAGACTATATAGTCCTTATGAATCTTGAGGATACTTTGAAACAATCAAAAGGTAGATCTAGACTGAAGAGATACCTACTCAGAGCCCGGGCTTGGGCAGGAGGAGGGCAGATCCAATACCATTAACCACTGATCTATGTATCTTCACTAATTTAAAATCCAGGAATTTTCAGTTTTGATCTAGCCACAGTGGACTCGGAGTGTCCCCCGGGAAGGTAATAGCATACCTTTGTAGCTATGGGAAGAGTGGACAGACAAGGTGAGATGCTCCCTTGATAATTGGGATGAGGAGTTCTGGTCATTTTTTTTCTATTTTAGGGATAGACAAAGTGTAGATCTTAAAGTTGTGTTGAGGTTTTAAAATAAAAGTGGTATACATTGATTAGATATGAGGAGAACCTGTACGCTGGACTAGAATGGTTGTACCATTAGTTGTGGTTGAAAAATGGGCATTCGTGACAGGAGGAATACATGATGAGTATGCAAATTGAAAAACTTGCTCAAGTTCTGAAGGCCTGAACATAGAGAGGTGCCTGTGTTCTATAGAACAGCACTTAGGATCTACATAGATTGTAATCGCTCATGAACTGTACATAAACTATATGTGGATAATTAAATTAAAATAATTTAGTAACTCCAGATAAAGGAAAAGGATAGGTCCAAAATGAACAGCCTCCAGAAAACCCAGCCTTGGAAAGAGGATAAAACTAGTTAGAAGTCAGGGTCAATCTATCATGATTAGACATCATTTGAGTCCATTGTCATTCTGATCAAGTTTTAAAGCTTTAGGGAGAGAATACATTTAGCCAAATTGGATTAAGTAGCCATCCCACAGCTAGGGGAGGGCAAAGTCCTTGTCTAGGGGAAGAATCAATGTCCCTTGGTTTTTATACAATCTCATTACTTTATATACAATTACTAATTTATTGAAGGAAATCAGTATGTGGTTGGATTATGTTAAGAGATACTAGGTAAAACAAGAATCTATTAAAATTTTGTGACATATCTAACCTTCAATCCTATTTTTACCATACCTTCAGAGAATTAAACCACAAGAAAATTCCTCTGATTAATGACTACAGAACTGTTACCAGATCTGTACATTTTTCCTTGCAATGTCCACTTTATTTGCAATAAACTTTCCTCAATAATTTTGCGTCTAAATCCTATTCATTCTTTAATAATTCTCTAAGATAAAAGTTGCAAAGGAAATTTTCAGCATCTGAAATGCTCTTCAAAACATCCGCTATGAATTATAACTACAATGCACCAATAAAAGGAAAGAAAATCCTATTTATCTTGTATAGTATATATTTGCATACATGTATCATCTTTTATTTTGTGTAAAAGCTCCTAGTGCATAGATATTAGGCCTTAATCACTCTGTACCTCTGAGAAAGATTAAAATGGAGCTGAGTACATCATAGACATACAACAAAAAAATTGCCAAATATATGAATATAGCAATTAATAAACACAAGTTATTCTACTAAGTAGAAAATAAATTAAGTAAGGGAGTCTCCTAATTTTACTTTATACCTGGAAGGAGGTTACATTGACTTTTAATCCATTCTTTTCTCCCTTTTAATGCAAGACATTATGTCCAGTAATTAAGCAGTCAGAGACAATAAGTGAAGTATTTTTCTGTGCCATTCAGAAGCAATTGCCAGTGATGGGAATTAGCATTTTCCTTCCACTGGAATGCTCAGCAGCTCCAAAAAGTCACTCACTGAATGGCATGTGACACTGATTACATTATCTGGTGATGAAAGGGTCACAATTAGATACAACCCTTTGCCAGTGTGTGTACTGCAACTCCAACCCAGATGAGCAATCTTTCCTTTCCCACTGAGCTAATGCGGGGCCTTAAAATAATAGAAGACACAGACTTCTTCCACCCTCTATCATTCCAGCGAGCTTCTGCTGTATAATAGGTGGCAGTAATTCAGTTGTAATTAAACAAGACCTGATATATTATTTCCTAATGAACTCAAGTGAAGTCATCTCCCACTTCTTCCCAGCGCCTCTAATTAGGCAATAAGGACTATATCATGAGCAATAAAGATCACTTTTCTGGGCTGGTGATGAGGGATTAGAGAGAACACAGGGAGGATCTCATGGCCCAGAGTGAGAGGCAGGTAGGCAGCAGTTCTGAATGGAACATCCTCTATTCCTCTCACCATCTGCTCCCAAATTACCTAGGTGGCAAGCAGTGATGAGGAACAAATTGAATTGAAGCTAGAACAAGAAGCTCGAAATCATCCGTCACCAGCCCGGCAATTTAAATCACAGGTTTATGTGCATGGGCCCTTCGCATAATTATTTGGTGCTTTATTAATTCTCATACTTTTCATACCTGTTGTTTTGTTGAATCTTCTGGAAATGCAAGAGACTTAACATAAGTCATTTTTGCTTTTCCTGTCTTAAGCATGTGGGGATCAGGATTCCACCTTGGGGATGTCATGCTATATTGGAACATTAGGGTACTGGTTAATTGCCACAACCTAATCTTAGACCACCAGAGTCTACTCTAAAGCTGTATTGATTGTTAATTGTTTTCCTGAAATATCAGCTAGAAGAGATGCTCTCCCCTCTTCCTTTGTAAACTATTTAGCAAAACAAAAACAAAAACAAAACAAAACAAAACAAAAAAAAACCCCGCTGTTTTCTTTCTCTATTTTCCTTCAGTTCATTCTAGTTTGAGATAGACAAACTCAAGGAGTGTCTCCAAACCTTCTTCTGTTTTTGTAATGTAGGGTGCTTCAGGGAAAATCTCTTGGTGCTATCTCAAGTACATTTTTCTGAATCTGGGTTCTGTGGAAACAGTTCTACAATAACTCTAGGTGGTAAGTAACTAATAGAAAAGCAAAAATATTTTTGCATAAAAATGTGCACATAAACTCTTGTTTTTTTTTTAACCATACTGGGGATTGAACTCAGGGACATTCTACCTCCAAGCTACATACTACACCTCTAGCAATACTTTTTATTCTTTATTTTGAAACAGTGTCTCACTATGTTGCAGAGAGCCTCACTGAGTAAGTGAGGCTGGCTGCGAACCTGCAATCCTCCTGTAACAGCCTCCCAAGTACTGGGATTAAAAGCATGTGGCACCATAACTGGCAATGTGCACATGAATTCTGTCCAGTGGTAAGGAAACTGCCTTCTTCTGTGAAAAGATCAGTTTCCAGATTCAAGATTGTTGAACTATATATGCAACTAATTTGACTTTTCTTTTGAATTGCCTATAATACCTATTTGGTTTCCTCATAAGTAAAACCTTTAACCTGTTTACAAAGTAAATTTTAATAGCAAACAAACTTTTAAGTATATATAAACTTCTTGATGCTGTAAGAGTAAGGTCAAGAAATTGCAACATGAGTTGTGATAACTGTATGGTTCCCAAAGCAAAAACTATGTTCTCTTTGACCCTTAAAAAAAAGTTTGAGCCAGACATGGTGGCACACAGTTGTAATCCCAGCATTTGGGAGGCTGAGACAGGAGGATCACAGTTCGTGAAAGCCTCAGCTACCTAGTGAGGCCCTTTACAACTCTGTGAGACCCTGTTTCAAAATAAAGAATAAAAAATAGAGCTGGGGATATAGCCTGGAGGTAGAATGCCCCTGGGTTCCATGCCCAGTACCACACACACACACACAAAATAAATAAATAAATAAATAAATAAATAAATAAATAAATAAATAAATAAAATAAAAATAAAAAGGTTTGAGCAGGGCATAGTGGCACAAGCCTGTAATCCCAGTAGTTGGGAGGCCGAGATAGAAAAATCACAGATTAGAGGACAATCTCAGAAACATAATGAGACTCTCAGCAACCTGGTAGTATCCTGTTATAAATACAAAACAAAATAATGTTGGGGGTATAGCTTAGAGGTAGAATACCCCTGAGTTTATCCCCCAGTACCACAAAAAAAGAAAGAAAAGTTTGCAGACTTTCATCTAAAACACATAGACCCAGCAAAACCCGCATATCTAAAGTCTCTTTTATGTATTTTTCTACATGTTTAAGGTATCAGGACGATGGCATAAATGAGAACCAATATAGTAAGTCTTCATTTTGCCTAAATTGCTAAAAGAGCTATTTTGGAGTAGATCTGGCTTTGGAATGGATGTTAGGAGACTTACTATGATTAGCTGTGGGACATTTAGCAAAATTTCCTATTTTGGGGTTTGAGCTTCTTCATATGTAAAATACATGTATATATTTTGGTCTCATTTTAATATTCTTTTTATGTTTATCCTTTAGAGATTAGCAAGACTAAATTTTTCTCCTGGTTGAAGCTATTTTTTTGGAGAAAAATCAGAATAAATCGGATCAGTTCATTCTGTCCTGAAACAGATGGAACCTGTGTTGAGAGCCTATTATAAAACTAACACATTGGATTAGAAAACCATCTACTGCCAACATTCTTCCAGCTCGGAATGAGGAGGCTGTTAGATGTTGGGTAGAAAGGTGGAAGTTCCACTGTTGAAAACAGAGGACCAAAGGGGCCTGGGCTAGACTTCAGAGATACTAGAAAGAAAATGAAAATTTGGGCTTTATTTCCCGAAGGTGGCCAAGAAAACATTGCAACTCATAATTTTATTGTATCTATGTGTGGTAATCAGTGTATATACTGTTACCTTATCAGTTCTAGCTCTGAGTTCAGTACAGTTTATTTTGGGTCACCTCTACTCTCACCCTGACGTGTTTTCCTTGCCTACTCTCACCTCCTCAACCCTCAATACTGAGTCTTTTCATGTTGTACTCAGAGTTATGACCATGTCTACCCTTTCCTGAAACTCTTTATTCAAGCCTACATGTCACCTAGAAAATCTAATTTTGTTTGGTAACTTCTTTATTTCTGACTCCCTTTTCCCCTTCCCTTTTTCTTTCTTCCCTCCCTTCTTCCCTCTCTCTTCCTCTTTCTCCTTCCTTCTTTCATTCCTTTCTTTCTCTCAATAATTATATACTGAATACATACCACTAGGCATTCAGGAGATACTAGTGAGCAAAAAGGAATATAGTTTTTGCACTGGTGGAACTTGTATTCTAATGAGGAATATAGCCATTAGGCAACAGAGTGAGTTTAAAAATATAAATTTACAACTCTGAAAATTTTTATGTAGAAGAAATACAAAGTGCTATGGGAATTCCATAAGAAGGAGTAATTTCATTGAATAGAAAAGTCAGCAAAGGCTTCTCTGAGAGACTCTTGAGCTACCAGATTCCGAAATGGCAGAAGGACACTAGTACAGTGAAGGGAGAGAAGAACTTTCTGAGCAGAATGAAGAATATGTGTAAAGCAGCACCGTGATTGGATGTTGTACTGGGATTTTAACTTGAGGGTACTATACCTTCAAGCTATACCCTCAGCCCTTTTACTTTTTTTTATTGTTTGAAACAGAGATTTGATACATTGTTGTAGATCTTGCTAATTTGCTGAGGCAGATCTTGAACTAATCCTCCTGTCTTTGCCTTCCAAGTACTAGGATTACATGTATGCTTTACCGGGCCCAGTGATGATTAATTAATTAGTCAATTTGACTAAGCTAAGGAATACTCAGGTAATTGGCAAAATATTATTTAGGGATATTTCTTTTCTTCCTTTTCTTCTTTTTCTCTTCCTTCCTCCCTCTCTTTCTTTTCTTCTTTCTTTTTGTTGTTGTTGTGCTGGGGGTTAAACCCAGAAACATTCTTCCTTCAAGCTACCCCTAACACTACTTTTTTTTTTGTGGTACTGGGGTTCCTGGAAGCCCTTCTACCTCCGGGCTACACTCCCATACCTATTTTATTTTTTTGGAAACAGGGTCTCCTAAGCCAGCGCGAGCGGCTGGCTTCGAACCTGCGCGATCCTCCTGTCTCCGCCTCCCAAGCCCGGGGATTACAAGCGTGCTCCACCACGCCCGGCTCCCCTAACAGTATGGAGACAGGTTCTCACTAAGTTGCTAAGACAACCTTGTTGAATTGCTGACTCTGGCTTCAAACCTGTGATTCTCCTGTCTCAGCACACCCCCCCCCCCAAGAACTAGAATTACACGTGTGCACCACAATGCTCAATGAGGGTAATTCTTTCATTTATTTCATTTATTTATTTATTTATTTATTTATTTATTTAATTGAAAGTAAATGTTATACATTTAAGCTGTATTTGGTGCCCTCTCCTCCCCTTGTTTTCCCTTCCCCCCTCCCGACAATTACTACCCAGGGTAACCTTGCTCTCTTCATACTTTTATACCTATTCGGAAGTAGCACCTCGTTAATCGAGTTCAGCCTCCTTCCTCTCCTAGCTTTCCATTCAAACTTTGCTGAGATTTCCCTTCTATAATCTGTAGTCAATGAGGGTAATTCTTAAAGAGATTAGTATTTAAATAAGTAAACTAAGAAGATCACTGTTACCAGTGTGGGCTGGCATCATCCATCTATGGAAAGCAAATTGGAATATCCACCTCTCCTGCACTCAGACACCAGCATGCCTCAATTGTAGGACTTTGAATTTGAACTGAAACTTAACATTATTGACTTCCTGGAATTACCCATCAGCTTCCTAGACCTGTAGCATGAAGAAAGCTGGTCATGGGACTTCTAGTCCTCCGTTATCAAGAGAGACAATCTTTCTTAATGTCTCCTTCATATCTCTGTGTCTATTTATTTGTTTCTTATTAGTTCTGTTTCTTTGAAGAACGCTCGCTAAAATAAAACTACTAAATAAATAAAGTCAAAGGTATTATAGTGGAGTGAATAAGGGATTGGATTAAAGTGAGTCAAAATAGATTGATATGGACCATGATAATAAAAGCTCCCCCCGATCCCATACATAGTAGTGAGATTGGCAATGATATTTTATATATGGATATTTAAAAAGAAATTAGCCTTACCCTAAACTACAGAATTCTGACCTAAAAAGAGTGCTGAAGAGTGAAGAAGAGCTTGGATAAGTTTACAGTGAAGCAGAGTAGATAACTTTTCACTGTATTCTGACATGCAGTGGAACTAATTATATTATGTAGCTCTCAATATGTGTCCAGCATTGTACTATGAGATTTACCAATTTTCACTCATGTTCTTCCATTTCATAGGTGAGCCAACTCAATGCCAGAATAGTAGGCAATTGCCCAGATTACAAAGATAATAAACACAGGCGGGGGATTCACATACAGGCATTATTTTCCGAAATCTAAGTCCTTAACAATTAGGCCTTGTTTTCCTTGGAAAAATCTGCCAACAAAAAAGATGATATTGGAGAGATTTACCCATATAAGTATATATTCATACACACTATTTTATTACACCTAAATGTCCCATCAGATAGTTTGAATGTTAGTAAAGATATGAACCAGGCAAATATAAAAATCAGAGTATGGTTCAAAAGTATGAATTGAAGATGGCAGATCAATATAGAAAGTGTTTACTGTATAGAAGAGGTTGATCCTGTGATGGGTAGATTTCTGAGTGTTTCAATGTGAAACTTCAGCAAGCATAAAAGGTCACAGAGCACATAGCACTTAGGAAAATCAATGATGGTTGGATTCCATCCGGATTGCTCTGTACAGTTCATCTACCCTCAATTTTTCTCTTAGGAGAATGAGACCTGGGTATTTATGAGCTGTGAACTTGAATCAAGTTACTTAACCTCTCTGAACTTGATCTTTCTTGCCTCTGAAATGTAGCAATAAAATTCACCTCAAAAAGTGGTTCAGAAGCTTCAAAAGAGATGATACCACTGCAAATATTTTGGTGTTTCTTCCACTATTTGTGGAATTGTCTTCCTCACTGGCTTCCTCCCTCCTTTCCCTGCTCACTCTCCTTTCCCCTCTTCATTATATATTTCCTTCATTTCTTATTTATTTTTCCAAGAATATTTACATCTACTAATAAGGAGGAAATGAGGATTTTCACAATATTTTGTTACTTTTTATCTCTATCTATCTATCTATCTATCTATCTATCTATCTATCTTCTATGTATCTATCTGGAGACTGAAAACTAAGACAATATCTAATTTATCATCATTTGTTTTTGACCAAATAGATTTATTTAAAAGTATTTTTCAGTCCCCTTAGGAAAATCGAGAGACAGACAACACTGCATTTGCTTTTTCTTACTTCTTAAAAGGACACATGGACATTCCAAATGCCCCTCTTCCTTCATTGCAATGTGCACACCTCTTCTTTCTTTCAATAATATTTTGGAGTCTCACTGAGGTGAAAGAACTTTTGACAAAACACTTCATTATCAACAGAATTTATATTTCTCATGATTGAATTTGTATTTTAGAATTATGAAACCATTTTATTTGGAGATACGGGTCAGTGGTAGAGCCTTTGCCTTACATGTTCAACCCCTAGCAACTCTTCCCTCAAAGTAAAAGAACTTTGTGTTCTCATAAGAACTTTTAAGAAAAAAAAATGGTCAGCTTATAAGAAAATAAATGCTGTGTAGCTAGTATCGTTTCATTAATAAAGGACCTGGTTGCTTTTTCCTTTACTTATATAAGTGTGCCAGTTCCCCTAGGATGACATTAGCATCCCAGGGAGAGCCGCTGGGGGAACCCATGTCTTACTGAAGCTTCACTCTTTTGTCTTACATTATGAATACTTGAATTAATTATTCAAGACTCGATGTATATTTTCATCAAAATAAATCTGCAGGCGCCTTCACTGTTAGGCCTCTTAGAGAAAGTCTCCGCTAAAGACCCAGTGAGATGATGATCCTGAGTTTATTTCAGGAACAAGCCCAGATTCTGAATTGAGGTGGACAGAGCCGTCACTGAGTCCTGCCTCTTCTGCCCTTTTTCTAGAGCATTGTAGAGATTCTTCATAGTGTGATGCAAGCTCAAGTCCTTGATCAAAAAGAAAAAGAATAAATCCAAAAAACAGGAGAGAATTGTGCTGCAAAATGTTAACTTATTTAATTCTGTTTTTATTGCTGCAGTATAGTCTCATATAATGTAGATTATGTTGACAATGGCATACATTCACACAGTACGTGGTGCCCCTTCCCCCACCTCCCCATTTATCTCCCTCTCAATCCCAAGTGTCCAGGTTAATAATGTTATATTCACATGTATACACATAGTTAAAGATAGCACTTCCATTAATGAACCTTGATTGATCACAGCAGCATACTAAACTCTGTTCAAACCTAAAATGATGTCTTTTATTATTATTTTTTTCTTTCTGCTAACGTGAGGGTTGAATCCAGGGGAGAATTCTACCTCTAGGCTATATCCTTATTCTTACTTTATTTTTATTTTTTATTTAAAAAAATTTATTGGTGCATTTTAGTCATACATCTTAATGTGATAAAAGACTTGTGGAGACATACATACTCACATCACCCAATTAGCCCTTACCTGATCCCCTCCTCCCCATCCCTCCTTCCAATGCTTGGCTTAGTGATTGACTTTGATATGTTTCTTCAAGTGCATCATGTGCTTTAGAGAGTTTTCTTCTTCCCCCCTTCCATCCCCTCAATTAGGTCACCTTATTTGCTCCTCTATAGGATCTTCTTCTTCATCTAGAGTTCCTCCTGTTACCCATTTCATTTCTCCCTAACTTTGCATATTAGGGAAAGCATCCAATTTCTTATCTTGCTGAGTTGCTGAGGGCCTCAGTAAGTTTCTGAGGCTGGTCTTGAACTTGTTATACTCCTGTCTCAGCCTCCCAAAGCCTAGTATTATAGGTGTCCATCAAAATGCACAGCTTAAATTTTTCTTAATAAAAAAATTATAGCTACCTTATTCTTGAGCTTGAATCATTAGTTCCTACTTATAGTTTCACAGGTTGCATCACAAATTAACTCTATAAAAATATTTGCAAATTCCATGTCTTATAAACAATTGTATGATATATAAGAACTCATTACTCCATAATAATTATTTTTTGCAGAACTTGATAGTAAATTCTGAGACATTCTACCTCCGAGATAATCTCTCAGCCCTTTTTGTTTTTTATTTTGTATTTTGAAACAGGGTCTCACTAAGTTGTAGAGGGCCTCACTAAGTACCTGAAGCTGGCTGTGAACATGTAATCCTTCTGTCTCTGCCTCCCAAGTACTGGTATTATGAGCATGTACCAACATACATGACTTCTATAATGATATTGAATTAATATTTTTCCAAATTAAAATGGAAAAATACCTAAATACACATTTAAATAAAGAAGATAAATGAATAGCCAATAAACAATGAAAATATATTTATTATCATATGCCATAAGAAAATGCAGTTCAAACCAAAATGAAATAATACTTTCACCCACTAGGATGACTATAATAAAAGAAACAAATTATGACAAGTGTTGGTGAGGATGTGGAAAAATTGGAAATCTTAATTGTTACTGGGAAACTATAAATGGTAAAATTACTTGGAAACATTCTAACAATTCCTCAAAACATTACCCCCAAAGCTGTCATATCATAGAGCAAATTCAACCCTATGCATGTATCCAAGAGTTTTAAAATCATACATTGACCTAATAGTTTATAATTATTTACAGAAAACTTATTCATAGTAGCCAAAAGGTTGGACCTACTCGTCCATTAACTGATTAAAAAGGCAAATAAAATTCTGTGTGACCATATAATTAAATATAATTTTGAAATAAAAAGTGAACTACTGACACATAGTATGAAGACTAACCTTGAAAACATTATGGCAAGTGAAAGGAATCCTTCACAAAACACAACACGTTTTATAATCTTATTATTATATCAAGTTCAAAATAGGTTAATCTCAGAAAGATAATTTAGATTAGTGTTTGCCTAGGGCTGGATGGATTTGCAAAAATAATGAGCAGTAGCTATCCATGTGTATGGGGTTTGTTTTTGACATAATAATATATTTCATCCAGGCATGGTGGTGCACACTTGTAATCCCCGCACTTGGGAGGCTGAGACAGAAGGATCGCACAGGTTCGAAGCCAGCCTCAGCTACTTAGTGAGGCTCTCAGCAACTTAGTCAGACCCTGTTTCTAAATAAAATATAAAATAGGTCTGAGAATATAGCCCGGAGGTAGAAAGCCTCTGGGTTCCATCCCCAGTACCACCACAAAAAAAAAAAAAATCAAATTTGATTGTGATAATGTTTACACACCTCTGAATAAACTAAAACAATAAAAATGTGCTTAAAATGGGAAAATTGTATGATATGTGGATGTTATATGTTTTACCTGTCCATTTATATGTATCTAAATATATATGTATATATATATATACATATATACATGTATATATATACATATATACATATATGTATATATATATATATATATATATATATATGCACACACATACACACAAACACATGCATATATACATGGAAGAAAAAATAGCACCTTTAGATTGGCTATTACAAGGATCATGGTGCTACTCATCTGAAAGACAGGTTAATAAGAAGAAAAACACAGCAAGTTTATTTATTATTTTATTTATTTGCTTATTTATTTTTGGCAGTACTGAGATCCAAACTAAGGCATTGTGTACACTTGGCAATACTTCTGCCACTAAGCTATAATTCCAACCCACAAATTAATTTAAGAAAGATTTATATGACATAGAGACTTCAGAAATAAAGATCCAAAGACCCTGAGATGATTAAGCATTTTTATACTAAGTCTAACAAAAAAAGTAGATAGTGATAGAGAAGCATGGCTAAAATAATGGTATAAACTCTGAGCATGGAGCAGGGGAATTCAGAAAGTTATGTTTGTTCAGATTCTTCTTGACCTCTCAATCTCCTTCTGTTAATGTACTTTGAGGTTCATATATTTATATAATATCTTATGTAATGATTTTATATTATATTTTATAATAACTCACATTATTATACACAATAATAATCTTAACAATTTACCACAACTAACAAGCAACAGGGCTACTACATAGCAGTTGGAAATATGTCCACTAGACATAGAGCTAAGAGCATTTTTACAATAAAATTTGGGGAAGGAAGAAATAATTTATTCTGACTCTATGCTGGCTACTAATGAGAAGGGAGAGATAACATGAAACAGAAGTTTGTGGGTAGAAGAACAATACATAAAAAGGAGAATTTGTTACTTTTGGATTGGTTGGGGTTGTGAGCAGGATGTAATAATACCTAGTGAGTCAGTGGCCTGTAATGTCAAACCAACATTTCAACTAGGGACTAGTGGCTCACACCTGTAACTTAGTACTTGGGAGGATTAGATAGGAGAATCACAGGTTAGAGGTCAGCCTCAACAACTTAGGGAGATCCTCATTAATTTAGTAACATCTATTTTAAAATAAAAAGAGCTGAGTCATGTAACTCAGAGATAGGATATCCCTGGATTCAAGCTTCAACACCAAAAATAAAAGGTTTCAAGATATTAAAATACAATCAGAAATGTGAAATGTTATTTTATTGGCTTGGTCCATAGATGTTAACTTCTTTTAGTTAAATTTAGGATGTCACGGAATTTTTCTCCTATCATGTACTTGTTAGTAATTGAATTTGTGTATTTTTGGCATCTCTTCCAAAGTGACTAGTAACATTATTTATCATCATAATTCTTTGCCAATAATATTACCCAGGACATCACAGATGCACATACTTTGCAGAAGGAGTAGCTGAATGGCCTCAAATGGGAAATCTTACCATTGTCTTACAGGAGCTGCTGTGAATAGATTGTAAGGTGGAGGCAGTGATTTAGCAATATTATTATGTCTTCTGAGAAATGAACTTCTGGTTTGCATCTCTATTGATCAAAGAAGGCAGGGCATGAACAGATCCTGTTATTAAAAGTGATGGGCCTCTCTTTATGCAACAACACAGTGAGTACTTGTCATTGCAAGTATGAAGTGCTAATTCCCAAGTTCAAGGTCATCCAAGTGAATGACCTGTATGCCTCCAGAAATCTCATTGACTCAGGACCCTGTGGGCATGTACAAAGGAATTCTGCAAGTGCTTATAGAGAAAGTCCAGTTCCATGATAGACAATTCATCTTTACAGGCACTTTTCAGAGGGATTCGTTACCACTGTGATATAAGACATGTAGTGGCTGACTCTTATTGTCTTTTCCCTTGCTTCTTCTCTAAACAAATAGGCCCCCTGTTAAAAGAAAACATTAAAATTAAAAAGTGGTGGTACATGCCTTTAATCCAAGTTCTTGGGAGGCTGAGACAGGATGATTGTAGGTTTGAGGCCAGCCTCTGAAAGATAGCAAGACCCTTTGCAACTTAGAACTTGTTTCAAAATAAAATAGCTAAAATTGGGTTGGGAAATATAGCTTAGAAATAAAGCACCGCTGAGTTCAATCCTCGGTGTCAAATAAAGAAAAAGAATTGAAAAGTACAATATTTTAAAGTATTTAATGTCAATGTGGGAATACACACACACACACACACACACACACACACACACACACACAAACTTGTAATTTGGAAGAACCTTGGAATGTTCCACCATTTATGTATGTGTTCATTCATTCAACATCTCTATGTCAGCAACCACTACCCTAGGCACTGAGAATTCACCAGTGAACACTACACACAATATTCCCTGACCAAGAATAGCATATGCCCTGGGGAAAGAAAAAGGAAAAAATAACTAGGTAAATGGGTAACATAAATGGCTTGTCAAATTTTAATAGAGTTACCAAGAAAAATAAAGCATACAAGGAATAAAGAATGGGCAGAAAGCAGACAGAATATTTTAGTTGCAATAGTGAGAAAACTGTCACTATTAAGATGATACTTGAGCAAAAAGATGTGAAGTTGTGAATCAAGTGGACACTAGCTAGGTGTCTAGTCCTGGCTGCAGGGAGAACACGCATAAGCTCTTGGAAGGTAACTGTCTTGACCAAGAGACAGAAAGGAGCTGAGTGAGACTGGAGCGGGTGAGATGCTACGGAAAAGTCCATAACATGACCTTGGATTGGGTTCCTTCTCCAAATAAGACTAGAAGCCTCTGATGACTTAAACTGAGAAAGGACTGATTTGGCTTTAGAAGCTGAATATATCCAAAGGCCCTGAGGCTCAAGATGAAGTAAAAAGCACCTAAAGAAAGTTCACTGAGGAATTTGAGGTGATAAGACTAGACAATTGGAGCGATTTGCTAAAGTAGGCATGGCAGAAAAAAAATGTTGTGATATGGTACACTGTAGGGTTTACTTTTAACTAAATATTCTTCAATATAATCTCCTAACAGTTAATATAGAAACAGAGACACAAGGTTTAAGCTAACTCAGTCTTAACCTGCAGATTTCCATTAATTCCTATTCATATCTTCTCTACCCAGTATCCCAGGTACAAAGAAACCTATTCCTAGTTTTCCAATCTCAGTACATAATTTTCCTTTATAGAACCTACCATAATTTGTAATTATTTATGTAAGGGGACTAATATTTGTTATAATTTCCTCTTTTGATTATTCTGAGTATCAAATATTTGCCTGAATTTATGTAAGATATCCATTTGTGACATTTAATATTTTGTAACAAATAAAATATAAAAGAGCACATTAAGGTAAAAACATGGGTTTTGGCATGAAAAATAGCAAAGCAACAATTATCACTTGAGAGGGACCTGTTTCAGCATTCTTAATTTCTTTTATTTGTAAAACCAAAGGTTTAAGCCTGGGGGCTCATCTATTAATACAGAGAAGAGTCCTTTTACTCCTCTGATGACTAGACCAGCCTAATGTATCTAGAAAGGACCAGAGAACTGAAGGAAAATGTTGTTTCTTCTTAGCTCTTGAGGATAGGAAAAAGACATCAGATCAGAAATATGTGGCTGGGCTTTCCCTGCTACCTGCTTGTGCCTGTGGGAAGAAGCTGTCACATATGAACTAGAGAGCCACCATATCTAAGTAAGCTTGACAACTTGTCATAGCTGAGCAGAGAGAGAATTTGACATTTATTTCCATAGCTGTTTTTATTTTCTCTGTGGGCATAGTATAGACTTAGAAAGAAAGCTGGCATCCAGGTGTAGTGGATCATGCCAGAAATCCCAGTACTTGGGAGGCTGAGACAGGCAGATTGTAGGTTTGATGACAGTCTCAGCAATGTGGTGAAGTTCTCAGCAACCTAGCAAGTATCTTTTTTTTTTTTTTTTGTGGCAGTGGGGTTCCTGGAAACCCTTCTACCTCCGGGCTACACTCCCAGACCTATTTTTATACTTTTTTATTTGGAAACAAGGTCTCTTAAACCAGTGTGGCTGGCTTCAAACCTGCGTGATCCTCCTGTGTCTGCCTCCCAAGCCCGGGGATTACAAGCGTGCACCAGCACGCCTGGTTAAGACCCTGTTTTTTAAAAAAGCAAAAAATTAAAAGGGCTAAGGATGCTGTGCAGAGGTAGATGTCCCTGAGTTCAACCCCCAGTGAGGGGAGGGAAGAGAAGGAGAGAAGGAGAGAGAGAGAGGTGGGAGGGGATAAGTCAGCTCCCTCCCCCATCTGATCTCAGCAGCGGGAACAGGAGGCAGAACCCCCGGAAGCCAGAAGTGCAGATGTGGTGAGACTCCAGGTTCCGCGAGACTACAGATGTCACGAGATCTGTAGGAATGCTTATAAAACATCTGTGCCCCCGATCTACCACGTGACTCAGCCAGCCTATCAGGACTATGTGCAACTCTCTAGATGTGTGGCCAGTCAGTCCCTTCCCCCACAGCCAGCTGACTCCCTGGAAAGTACTGGGGTTAGGGCCAAATAAAGCACTGGTCTCTGATATCCCGGTTGGTGTTTTTACCTCCCTCTTAAACTCCCTAACTCTAGTTTCAACCTTTCAAGAGAGAGAGAGAGAGAGAGAGAGAGAGAGAGAGAGAGAGACTATAAATGGAATCTTATCTATTGAGGTAAGGTGCCTCACTAGAAGAGGGCAGAGGTCCAGATGAAAGAGGCAAAGTTTCAGGATACTACAGAGGATGGTAACTGAGGAAAGACTGAGTTATAGCAGGGAGGAAGATGATGAATATTTTTATGGAGCAATAATCTGGCCAAATGAATGGACCTGGGCTCACCATACACAGACTTCAGCATCAGAACTCATCAGGGTAAAGAGCAGACAGGTAGACAAGAGAGTAGGAGACACCAAGAAACAGATAGATAATCCCTTTACCCTACCTTGCTGGACATGCAGCAGCCCAAACCACACATTCTTTTCCTCATTCTCATGAATTCCATCTTTGAGGAGCACATCAGAAAAAGGTTATCTGGGAGATAGGAATCTTTATCCATTAATTGATGCTATTTAAATTAATAGATCATAATAAACTTCAAATTATATTTAACATTTAATTTTTTTTCCAAAGGCAGTGCATAGTGGACACAAGTGAAACATCAAAAAGATTATAAATAAAAATCAAGAAAATATATTATCTTTGTATATTTACATTGTAGATAAAGAAATTTCAGTATTTTGCTGCATGTTTATATCTGTGATTATGTTTAATTTTGTCTCCCTAGATAAGTTCTGTCAGAGGAAGTTTCTATATATCAGAGGACCTACAGAAAATAAAATTCCCCTAAGAAACACTGAATCATCAGATGTACAATGAAAAATCCAAAAATTAATAAAAAGTGTTGTAAAAGAAAAATTTTTGTTTGTTTTCAGTACTGAAAATTGAATGCAAGTGCATCTTTTTATTTTTTATTTTTTATTTTTTGGTTCTAGACTAGGGTTTGAACTCAGGGGAATCCCACCTCTGAGCTTCCTTTTCAGCCCTATTTTATTTTTTCTTTTGAAATCGGATCTCACTAGGTTGATGATTGTCTCACTATTTGTTGAGGCTGTCCTCGAATCTGCAACACTCCTGTCTCAGCCTCTCAAGTACTGGGATTACAAACGTGCACCACCACGCCTAGCTTTTTTCCTTTATTTTAAAAAAATTTATTGGTACACCATACATCATAATGGAGTTCATAGTGATATAGACATACATGTACATACCACTTGGTGAGCTCCCCCCTTCTGCTCTTACTTTATTCTCTTCCCTTCCCCATACACAATATAGAAATTGGCATGGTTAAGATTTGCATAGGTCTCACTAAGCTAATGAGGGCCTCACTAAATTTCCGAGGCTGGTCTCATACCTGTTATTTTCTGGTCTCAGTCTTCAGTATTTAAATCACAGGCATGTGTTACTGTGCCCAGCATCACACCATATTTTTAGTACAAAAATATGTACATTCCTAGATTACAGTGATGTTTAGAAACATGTAGAAGATTATGGAACACACTTTCTGTTTTAATCAAGTGTAAGAAGGTGACTTCAGTTCCAGGCTCCAGAGAGCAGCCACTGTGCCCTCAAAGACTTATCCATTTCTGGTCCACTTTTTCAGATTGGGTGAAGGAGTGTAATCACATCAGGGTAAACAATGTCATAGGAGTTGCTATTGACAAGCATTTGTTCCTCCAAGTAATAATAACTTTTAAAGACAAGAATGGTGGCACAGATCACAAAGCTAGTACTTGGAAGCCTGAAACAGGAGGATTGTAGGTTCAAGGCCATCCTAAGCAACAGAGTGAGGCCCTCCACAACTTATTTAAACTTGGGGTGTAGTTTCCCCTTGGGTTAAATCCCCAGTATCATAAAAGAAAGAAAGAAAGAAAGAAAGAAAGAAAGAAAGAAAGAAAGAAAAGAAAGAGAAAAAGAAAGAAAGAAGAAAGAAAAAGAAAGAAAGAAGAAAGAAAGAAGAAAGAAAGAAAAAAGAAGAAAGAAAGAAAGAAGGAAGGAAAAGAAAGAAAGAAAGAAAAGAAAGAAAGAAAGAAAGAAAGAAAGAAAGAAAGAAAGAAAGAAGGAAGGAAGCCGAGCCAGAGGGTCGTGTTTCACAGACAGCCTCAGGTACTTAGTGAGGACCTCCACAACTTAGTGAAACCCTGTTTCAAAATAAAGAATAAAAAAAATAGGGCAGGGGGTGCAGCTTGGAGGTTGAATGTCCCTGGGTTCCATCTCCAGACTGGCATAAAAAGAAAGAAAGAAAAATGAAAGGAAGAAAGAAAGAAAGAAAGAAAGAAAGAAAGAAAGAAAGAAAGAAAGAAAGAGAGAGAGAGAGAGAGAGAAAGAAAGAAAGAAAGAAAGAAAGAAAGAAAGAAAGAAAGAAAGAAAGAAAGAAAGAAAGAGAAAAGAAAGAGGAAGGGAGGGAGGAAGGAAGGAAGGAAGGAAGGAAGGAAGGAAGGAAGGAAGGAAGGAGAAAACAAAGAAGGAATCTTTACTAAAAGAGAATTCGTAACAAAATAATGCACAACTTTTCTTGGTGAGGACAATGAACTGCGAGCAGCAGGGCTGGCTAAACATCTTTACAATTCATTTGAAAATCATTATTTCAGGGATTTTTTTTAGTACCAATTTTTCAACAAAATGTTCTCAGCAATTAATTCATGCTTTCTAAATTTAAAACATACTAATTAGATATCCGTCAGGGGAGAGGGGAAAGCCTTCTAAGAAACTGGTGGCTTCAAATATAGTACACATAAATTAACTCTCAAAACAACTCTTCTATAAATACGTCGCCCCATCATGTATATATTGAGTGGGCCACATATGTTTTTGAATTTCATCATCTATCTGTCCAAATGTGTATGGAACATGTGTTAGTTCTAAGTATGGATTTTCTTAACACACATTTGCTTATATCTATTATCAAGTATTCATACAAAAATGGTTATGGATTTATACTATGCCACACATTCTGAAAGATACAGCAGGGTAGAAAGATGTTGTCTTTATTATCAAAAAATCTGCATTCTTCTTGGGGAGATGAGCTCACAAATATGCTACTATCCAGAATGTAATCAAGTGCTAACACTGATCTGTTTCTACAGGAATGGGAGGAATCCTTGGGCACTAAGTCACTGAGGTAACTTTATGGAAGAGGTGGACATCAGACTGTACCTGAAGGACAAGGAGCAGACAATTCTGACTACAAATAATCAATGCTGAGATTTAAATTTTTATTTTTAAGGATTGAAAGAGTAGCATATTATTTTTGGAAGAGTGAAATGTTTTGTTAGGGGGAGGGTGTTGGTACTGGGGATTGAATCTAGGAGCAGTCTACCCCTAAGCTACATTTCCCACCCTTTTTATGTTTTTATTTTGAAACAGGATCTTACTTAGTTGCTGAGAGTCTTGCTAGATTGCTGAGGTTGCCATGAACCTGAGATTTTCGTGTCTCCGTTTTCCTAGTACTGGGGTTATAGATGTGAACCATCACACCCTACAAATCCTGAGTTTTCCATTTGTTCACTCTGTTGCATCACAACCCTGCTCTAAAATTTGAACTAGAAAAGATGATCATGAAAAAACTTTTACATTTATATAGAAAGGCATAATTTGATTTAACTCCAAAATCTTCATTATCATGCTTTAAGCTATTTAAATATAAGCACAAATAAAGTTCTAGTTTCCCCAAGTAAAAGTATCCACAAAGATTCTCTTGATTTTTGTTAATCACATAACAATCAGCCAGCATCCATGTACAGGTACTTAATACCTGTGGATGCACAAATGTATTGATTATATAATAATTTTAATATATAAAAGTTATTTACTTCTGTATAGAATGCTGCACTTTAGATAACTGAAGTAAGATAAGGTCACAGGCAAGGTTTCTTGATGAATTTCAAGCCCTAATATGCTTTCTTGATGTTCAAATTTTTGAGTTACTAATAATACCTCAAATGTTCATAACATGTCAAATTTCTCAAAAACTCACTTGCCCTTTAAAATTTACTTTTATTTGTAAATCATTATTTCTCCTTGACAGGTAATAATACTCAGGCATAAAGATGCCAAATGATTTATCTGTTTTGACACGATGCATCTGCAAAACCACCCAACCTGAAACCCATATATACTTTTTCCTGTAGTACTTTCTTTCACACTATGATAGGCCTTATAGACTTCTTTTCTATGCTTTTGCTCTTTCTAAGGCTTCCTTTGATGTTTTTGAGAGGAATTTATCCACACTGTATGGTTAATATTGTGCTGATAAGTATTTAATAGCTGACCTTGGGTCAGCAAAAATTGTAAGGTACCAATTTATGGCATTTGCCAATGTCTTAACCTGATATGTACAATGATATCAATACTAGAAACTGAATAATTTATAAAGAATAGAAATTTATTTTTTATAGTTTTATAGGCTAGGATGTCCAAAAATCAGGTGCCAGCATATTTTCTGTTTGATAAGGTCCCAGTCTCCACTTCCAAGATGGCACCTTGAACACTGCATCCTCTGGAAGAGAGAAACTCTGCTTCTACTGTGGAAGAAGAGCATAAAGTAATCAACCCACTCCTGACACTCCTTATTGTGACATTAATACATTCTTAATTGCTCAGGAGCTAAACACCTCCCATTCAACCCTACCTTCCAATTCTGCTGCGGTCACAAATACATTTCCTATGTATGTGTTTGGGAGGGAACACTGCAGCCAATTTCTGTGGTATCAATACTCCCAGCATGGCTAACTTAATCTACCAATACAACAGAAATCAGAGTTTTAAATAAAGCAATTTCAGCCGAGTCTGGCATATTATTGGTTGAAATATTTCTCACTCCTTATGGCTATTAGTTTAGTTCCAGATTAGTTGATTTGTCTCATTAAGGCATTAAGGCTGAACAAACTTGTTATCTCTGTAGTGCATTAGAAATCTCTCCCAGACTTCCCATCTCTTCCCTGAATCGTTTTTTCTTTTTTCTTTTCTTTTCTTTTTTTTTTTAGATTGTTTCCCTGAACTCAGATACACTTATCACTTTGTTTAGGTGACATTGGTATGTTACTTTTTTTTTTTTTTACAACTTTTGTACTTAATATGTCAACCTGCTTATCAGAATCCCCAAGGCCAAGACACTAGGAAAAAATGGCTTAATAAAACCTTTGACATTCAGCCACCTTGAGCCAACAACTGCCTAAAAACTGACCTCAGCAACTTTACATAAATTTCAAACACCTGTGCCCATGAAAAGTAGAGGAACTGAGCCATCCCTCTGAGGTCTCACCCATCGAGTGGAGACACTGTCTAGGACCTGTCTTTCTCTTCAGGACTGCAGAGAGGCTGCTGACGGACCTCCCCACTCTGCTCTGGAAGCTGCGGTTCCCCAGGTCTTGGGCTGTATATAATAACCTCTTTCTTGATATTGAATGTTTCTGTCCTTTTAATTGGTAGTTTTAACAGCATCTCAGGTGCAGAATTTCTCAAGATATATTGTTTAAATATTACTGATTCATATATCGAAGTAGGGTTTTTTGTGTTTTTATTATTTTCTTAGATTTAATTTTCTTGTATTTTTTTCAAACTGTATCCAGCTTTATTAAAGATACTAAAGATACTTTTTATAAACAATCATGGTATTTCAGGCAGAACATGGGCAGACAATCATTAACAGTATACAACTTCCAAACTCTCTTTTTTTTTTTTTTTTTTTTTTTGCGGGTCTGGGGATGGAACCCAGGGGCATTCGACCTCCGAGCTACAGCCCCTGCCCTATTTTTTATTCTTTATTTTGAAACCGGGTCTCACTTAGTTGCAGAGGGTCTTACTAAGTAGTTGAGGTTGTCTGCAAACCGCGATCCTCCGGCCTCAGCCTCCCAAATGCTGGGATTACAAGCGTGTGCCATCACGCCTGGCTTTAAACTCCCTTCTTGGATGGACTACCAAAATCAGAAAGCCACTATAAAACCCAATGAAGTCTTCATCTGATGCTCTGGATAGGGAAAGTTTAGAGTGAGGGTTGACATTTCACATTTAGCACGTTGTTTAACAGCTTTTCACAAGCCGACCCTGACTTTCAGGAAACGAAATAAAAATGGTAAAATTATCAATCTGAAGAGCCACAATCTAGAAAAGGAACTGCTGCTCTTTTGAGGGTCACCATCTCAGTGATGTCACTGCAAAGTCCAGACTGCCTGACATATTGGTAAAACCAATTTTGGGGTCAGGTACTAACAGGTCTCTGGGTTTAGGGGAGTTAAGTCTAGCTGATGGTGGAGAGGGAGGGGACAAAAAGATGAGTTTGAGTTTTCCCACACCACACAGCATTTGTGCCAAGGTGGCTATGTGTGCCAACGTCAGGGAATCCCTCCTGGGAGCCAAGAGGAAATCTCTCAAAACCAGCAGGGAAAGGTATTTTCCTTCATAGTAAGTATTCCAGCTTTGGAGACATTGTATTAGTGACATATGCTCCTTCTCCAAAAACAGCAATGAAGTGTTCTGTGTGCTAACAAGATAACTTTAAAAAATAAGTAAAACAAAATTCTGCATTTTTATAAAACTTGATAAAAATAGTATTTCAAACTGTACAGTCACCAGAAGTGCACAGTTATCAAAAATGCACGCACTTCACTTGGTATCTCCAGCACCTTCAGTTTTCTGTGCCTGGTCTGTCTTGGCATCTCCGTTTTCTGTCGGGCTTTTCCCATCCTTGCATCAGCTTTTCCCTTTTTCCTTTTGTGTACCTTCTCTCCCTTCTTTGCAGCGGCCTTTTTAGGCTTGGGCTCTGGCTTTGGAGGAGCAGGTTTAGCAGACAACCTTGCCGATCTTCTCTGTGGTTCGTCCTTCACCTTGGCTTTATCTCCTTTAGCATCTCCTTCAGACTTCTCTTGGGCACGGTGGCGGGGGCGGAGGGACGTAGTCGCTGGACGCGGGATGCAGCGGCAAGCTGGCTTGGTCCGTCCGGGGATCGTCCTCGCCTCCTCTTCTTCCTAATTTCTTATATTTTTGATGTGAAAGTGACTTCTTTTTTGCCTGCAGATCAAAACCCGTTTAGCAAAACATTCTCTCCAAGTTTCAATTTGTCTGAGCAGGAATCTGTACTGTATAGCTATCCTTATCTTAATATAATACTTTCATGAAAACTTCAGAGTAAAATTTGAGGGCAGTAAAACTTGGGGACAGCTGGGAACAAAATTTGGAACTCAAAAGGAAGGGACAGTTTCTTCCTGGGAATGATCAACCAGACGTTCTTTGTGAAGTTAGATAGTGAGTTCCTTCTCCCCAACCCATTTGACCTGGATGATGTCAAAACTCTGTATTCTAGCGGTCTCTAGCCTAAGTTCTTCTTCTGAGCTTCAGATGATCACATACACAAATATTTTCTACACATATTTGTTTATTTGTGTATTTATTTATTTATTTATTTATTTATTGCAGGTCTGGGGATGGAACCCAGGGGCATTTGACCTCCGAGCTACACCCCTTGCCCTACTTTTTATCCTTTATTTTGAAAGAGGGTCTCACTAAGTTGCGGAGGGCCTCACTAAGTAGCTAAGGCTGTCTGCGAACCGCGTTCCCTCGGTCTCAGCCTCCTGAATTCTGGGATTGCAAGTGTGTGCCACCACTCCCGGCTTTATACACATCTTTAGCATGTTTAAAATTAAAACAGTGTTACCTCAATCAAAATGACCCATCTCTTTCTATATCTTTAGTTGAATAAGGAAGGAAACTAATGTTCACATTTGACCTTTCCTCCTGCTTCTTCTCTATAAGCAATCCATAAGTAAACACCACTATTTTTTCTTGAATGTGGATATAAATACCATTTCTGTATTTCTGCTCAAGTTATTCTCATGGTTTACAAATCTTTTTTCAATTGGCGTTTGCATCCCTGTAAGCTCAGTATTTGGGAGGCTGAGACAGGAAGATCACAGATTGGAAGAGAGGTGCAGAAACATAGCGATATTCCCCGCAACATAACAAAATTTTGTACCAGAAAAAAAAATTGATAAAAGTCTTTAAGTGTAGCTTGGAAGTAAAATATCTCTGCATTTAATCGACAGTACCAAAAATACAATGACAAAAAACAAAACCAAAAAGACAAATTATATTGGCTCTCACTCCCACCATCTTATATCTTTTATCCGAAATATTCCTTCATCATCCTGTAATATCTACCCCTGGTGGTACCTTGTCCAGAAACTCTTCCCCGAATTCTATCCTCTCCTATTGCTATTTTGTGTTGTTCCTCTGTGTTCTCATCACATACTTTGCATTTCTGACTTTATAATTTTAAAATAAATATGTATTCAGCAGTCTTGCCTACTTTTTTCCTTAAGCTCTTCAAGGCAGACACAATATCCTACCTGCATTTATACTTTGGGGATTTAGCCTACAGTTTGGCATATAATAGTTAAACAGTATCATTAAAGGATAAAGAAGTATCTTAGTGCATGCATTAAATTCAGAATAGTTATTTCAAAGAGGAATAAGAAGGAAGCAATAACCTAAAAACCGGCAATTCTAGCTTGAATTGATCGTGTTGGCAGTTTATTTTTCATGAATGTCTTAAAATATTTTAAACTCATCTCCAGTGTTTGCAAAATTAATTCTAGATGAGAAAGGGCAGGCAACATTAGAAGGAAAAGGCAAAGTATTTGAAAATTCTCACGCAATATCTGAGCTCCTAGCTCAGGCTTTTGCAGAAAGCACTGACAATAAATGGCACTGTAGTATGAAGGTTTTATTCTATAGTTTTTAGGAAGGATGGTATACTGACATCCCAGGTTCCTAAGTATTTTGGACAATGTGCTAGGCAGGCTTCCCTACTTCAATAAAATGCTCTCACATACTTGTTAAAATGGGGAATTAAAGTTAGAAAGATAAAGATTCAAAGTGTTTTTCTGATGCTTAGAAAAAATGCAACTTTGGGTAAGTTACTGAGTTTTCTGAAAATCAATTTTTTTTCATCCTTAAGTTGTGCATGACAATATCTGCCTCTTACACTTATTAACATATTCAATTTATTTAAAGCAGAAATATTGGTCGTAGTTTTTTTTTAAATAAGCCTCAGAAACAAACTCTATTTTGGGGGCAATAAAAAATATATTGAAGCCAGGTGTTGTGGTGCATGCTTGGGAGGTTGAGACAAGAGAACCAAAGTTTCAAGTCCAGTTTTAGCAAATTAGCAAGGCCCTGTTTAAAAAAGAAAAGGAAAAAAAAGCTGGAGGTCTAGCTCAGACCCTCTAGGTTCAATTCTCAGTGCCAAATAAAATTTCACTGGAAATACATGTTACTCATACACACAACTAGTACCTGTGATATTTCAATTAATTATTGTACTTCTACCACCCAGATCCACAATCTTGCATAGGTACATGCAAGCACCTATTACTTAATCATGTTTCCTCATCTTTTTGTTGAGCTAAAGAGCAATAACTACTTTTTATAATAGGTAGTCAGATTCTGCTCCACACAAACATTGAACAAAACATTATTAAGGAGCCATCTCAAATAGGAAGGAAAGATTAAATTCTTGTCAGAGAATAATGATAAATGGCCATTCTAATGTTCCCTTCTCTGCCCATCATCCCCAATTACTTTTCTTACCTAGTTATATGTTTATGCCTAGCATACTGGCAATATGCCTTTACAACTCAAACGCACTTAGGACATTCTCAAAGGGAATAATTGAAAATCACATCTGTTACTCCAGCCAACTCTTACAGGATTTTGGAGTAAGGCATACTCATACACCACAATCCTCTTTGATATTTTTGCAAAATATTGAAAAGAGGATCAATCTAACCAATAATACAATAGATTATAACAGAAAATTATAAGAAAGCAAAGTACAATTAATACGAATAAATATATAACTGAGACTACACCAAAAAAGAGAAAACTCCATTAGACATTACTGTCTGTTTCTACAGTACAATGATGCCACTGGCTTTTATCAGCCCAGTCTTCCAGTTTCATTTAATGACTCTTTGCTCTTCAACTACTGCTTTTTCTGATCAAAAGAGGTTAATAACACTGGTGAAAAAAAGAACTAAAAACAAAATAAAAAAAACTCAATTTCTAAGTGATATGGTATTACCTATGTTAAGTTGCTGAGTCTTTTATTTACTTAAATAACACACTCAGTAAAATATTGCATATAGAAAAATGCACATAAATGGGCAGTTCAATGGCTATTCACAAACTGGTCACAACCACGAGGCAACTCCAATATTGTGAAACAGATCCTCATTAGCTCATCAGTTTTCCATGAGTTTCCTTCCAGTCATTATTCTCTTCAAAATACACACATCCTGACTAGTAACAGTATAGATGATCTTTACCTGTTAGTTTTCCATTAACTTTTACTACTAGACCCTGTGGTATTAGAAGATGCTCCAGTAGATTCATCCAAGGTCTATCCCTAACTTCTCCCTAGCAATATAGTGTTGAAGAAACCTATTTTTTTCTTGACAGTCAAAATCAATCACCCCATTTGACACAATGGCCCTCTCTCTTTCAATCTCATTGACTAGTAGCATGAGGAACACTGGAACATGCTGGTAAGAGTGAAATATTATACTTTCCAGGTGCAAGTTAACTGCCTCTTCTGTTTTTTTGTTTATCTGACTAATGACAAAGCATTTGTCACCGGTGCCAGGGGCAATGCAATTTTGTTCTAGTGAGAAATCTACTTTTGCTCTTGGTGTTTGTCATGCAATCCACTGTGATTCCTCAGTGTCAGTATCACAGGGTCTTTTGTTTTTTGGCCCCATGAAGATGTAATGAGGATGTCCAAGAATTATTCTCCTTTATATTTTACAAGTCTTAGCAATTACATTCATCTCGAAAAGTATTCCAGGCACACTATGCACCTTGAAATTTACTTTTTTGGGAGGAACAGAGTTTTATGGGTTCAAATTCAGCTATTTCTCCTCTTTCTGTAAACTAAAAAAAATATGTTCAATTATTTTAGCAATTGTCTCTATAGAACCTAGTATTCTTAGTTCCAGGGCCCTAAAGTTGTTGACATTTTTGATGATTTTACATATTCTTATACTTTGTTAGCCTAGACATTTTATTAATGGTGGTAGTTTTATATTGTTTTTTTTAAGATTATAAACATCTCCAAGTAACATTATCTTTGGGAATAAATTTGAGTTAGAAAAACAAGTTAGAATCCCTAAATCTCTATTTTCTTATGTAACAAATAAAAAGGGACCTGGTGGGGTTCCTTTTTGTTTTTGTTTTTGGTAACATCATAATCAAGTAGTAGCCTCCAAGGATATCTGAAGAGTAGCTAATGCTGACTACTACTCTTACTCTCCTCTGATGATTCTAAACTTAATCACTTTGATTCTGGTCATATGTGGACAGTTGATCCTTGTCATTTGGAGATCACTTGGAATTTGTAAGAGCTGATGTACTAGGATCCCAATGAGAATTTGCAGAATTCAACTTGCAATCATTTTAATATCTTCTCTAAAACCTTGAACAAATAAAATTTATCACTGTAGCAGTATTAATAGGTAGAACTTTCAGAGGTGATTAGGTCACAGTAGAGAGCCCTCTTGAATAAATCAATGTCATATGCTGGGGATTAGGTCAGTCTTCACATGAGTGGTTGTAGTCAATCTTCTCTCTCTGTCCCTCACATGGCTATTTGCACTTCTACTGGGTTATGACACAGCAGGAAGGCTTTTGCCAAATGGCAAAGTTTAGGGAATGCATAAGTTCTAGAGCTATGAGAAATATCTTTTTCTTTACTAATTACTATTATGTAATACCTTACTATAATAGCAGAAAATAGACCCAGATTCAACTCTCAGGATGTTGTTTAAGCATTTTGATAAATTACATCCCAGGTAGGACTGAGTGACAGGAATGTACTCTCAATAGGATTCCTTATGGGAGAAAATGCAGTGGGTCAAAAATTATGAATGTGCTACAGGAAGTTGAATCTATTTTTTGTTTACCAATTAAAAAAATTACAAGACCTGCTTTATTGATCGGTATCAGCCTGGAACTTCACCGTCTCTGGTCTGTTCACTCATGCAAAAACGCTGGGCTGATTTTTAGTGTGTGTGTGTGTGTGTGTGTGTGTGTGTGTGTGTGTGTGTGTGTTTATTGAGAATTGAGCCCAGGAGATAATCTATCTCTAAACCACACCTCAGCCGGGCGTGGTGGCAAACACTTGTAATCCCAGTACTTGGGACATTGATACAGGAGGATCCAGATTCACGGCCAGCCTCAGCTACTTAGTGAGGCCGTTTGCAATTCAGTGAGACCCTGTTTCAAAATCAAGAATAAAAAATAGGTCTGGGGCATAACTCGGAGGTAGAATGCCCCTGGGTTCCAACCCTAGTACTGCCAAAAATAAATAAATAAATAAATAAATAAATAAATAAATAAACTATACCTCAACCTTTTCTATTTTTTGTTTTGAAATAGGGTCTCTCTAGGTTTCTGGGAGTCTTGCTACATCACTGAAACTGGCCTCCAACCTTTGACTCTTCCGTCTCAGCCTTCCAAATACTGAGATTAAAGGTATGTACCACCAGGCCTGGCCTTATTATCTTTAATGAAGATAAAGGTCATCTTTATATTTTTTTGCATTATTTCTCAGACTTAAATTAGCAAAGTCCTATATCGTCTGGTAGGCTTGGTAAATCTCTCTTTAGGTTTGACTATGCAATGAGTCAGGCCCTTTAAGCTAGATGTGCTTGGATCTAGTTCTAGTTTTATATAGGGAGTCAATAAAAATGAAAGTCAAGGCATGGAGAAGACTGGCCTCTGCTTTAAAGTTTAGAATAAAAGATTAAGAATTGCAATATCACTAAAAACCTCATATATATACTCATATATATATGAGGATGGCACTTTTTTCTTCATATATTTTATTCCAGAAGCAGCAATCTCCCTCTAATGCCATTACTTATCTTTGTTACACAGATCTAGGCACCAGTATCCAAGAACCTTCTCTTCAATGGGCCTTGGATTCCATGTGAAAACACTGACAATTCAGACACTTTTTTTTTTTTACTGTTTGTATCTTGAATGCCAGACTTTTATTCTAAAAAATAATGCAATGTACACTACCATGTATTTTAGCTAGATAAGAAAGTATGTCTCAAGTTTTAAATAAGAAAATTATCTCATTTAGAAAAGTAATAAGAGAATCACTTACCTTTACTCTTTTTAATTTGATTTTATTTTTACTCTGTCAAGTCGAGATATAAATTTACTATGCCTATTCATCCTGATACATATAACTAAGGATCATGGGAATTATATATAAGACAAATATCTAAGACTCTGAAAAATACAGATAAGAAGGCAAATGTGCTAGAGCCTTGTGTTTTATTTTTTCCTTGTACACTACAAGTATTAGAGTTATCTGAAAAGGATTCAAAAGCAGTCATCATATAAATCTTCAATGAACAATTATGAACATGCTAAAATGAATGAAAAAGAAAAGAACATCTTATCAAATAACTAGAAGATGTAAAGGAGTACCAAGTGAAAATTTTAAAACTGAAAAATATAATAACTAGAAGAAAACAATTAACTACAGAATAGAGAGAACAGAATAAACAATTGGGGATTAAAGAAAAAACAACAGAAGTTATGAAACCAGAAAATAGACTAAATGGAGAAAAAGGAAAATGGGACTTCAACAATCTTGAAACTACAACAAATAGGTGATCATTCATGTTATGAATGTCACAGAAGAAGAGAGTTGTGTCAGTGTTTTCACATGGATGTGGTACTGGGGATTGAATACAAGGGCATTGTACCTCTGAGTTACATACCCAGAGTTATTTTACTTTTGAAACAGGGTCTCACTAAGTTGTGGAGGACCTAATTTGCTAAGGTTGGCTGTGAACCTGAGGTCTTCCTATCTCAGTCTCCCAAGTACTAGGATTACAAGCATATGCCACCATGCCTGACTTAGAAGAAAGGATTTACACACACACACACACACACACACACACACACACACACACACAATTTGGAAGAAAATTTGAAAAATAGTGGCTGAAATTTCTTAAATATGTGAAAATATATATGCATATGGTTCAAGAGGCTGAAATAATAATAATAATAATAATAATAATAATAATAATAATATTAATAACTAAAAGAAATCCATCCCAAGACACATCTTGGTCAAAAAGAAGTGGACTAAAGCAAATGATTTACAGGGAGATAATACTTCTACCTTTCACTCAAATGGGTAGAACTGCATAAGTTATGTAAAATATATAGCAGCAACTTTTAGAAGTCTATATTAGAGTACATTAGCAACACAGATAAGTCAAAATGTATTTTAATTCACGTTTAATTAATTTACTGTAAAACTAAAAAATAACAACAAAAAGTAACAAAATAACATAAAAGAAATCATTAGACTATATCTAAAACTAAAACTATCTAAGACATGAAAAATTTGGGTTAAGAATTAAAAATTTTTGTAACAATGAAGTAAGAATATATTGGTATGAATGAGGATAAAATAATACAATAAAAGTCTACATTGCCGGTAAAAAATGTAATGAAAATGGTATAGCTATTCCAGAAAATAATTTGGCAGTTTCATTAACTAAAACTAAACATATCTTTATAGTATGACCTCAAAATCATACTTTTTGGTATTTGTCCCTAGGAAAAATTACACCCATACAAAAAATTTTATGAGAATGTTCAAAGCAGCTTTGTTAATAAAACCTAAAAATTAAGCCAAGTGCAGCGATGCACACCTGTAATCTTAGTACTTGGAAGGCTGAGACAGAAGAATCACAGGTTCTAGGCCAATGGGTGCATATAATACAACTTAAGTTAGTGAGGCCCTTTATCAAAATAAAAATACAATGAAATAGGACTGGGAGTATATATCAGAGGAAGAGAGTACCTGGGTTGAAACTCCAGTACAAACAAACAAACAATAAATAAATAAATAAATAATTCAAAAGGGAGAAACAATCTTAAGTGCCTATAAATATATCAATGGTTAAACAATGTAAGGCACATTCATATTATGGAATGTTACTCATTAATAAAAAAGAATAAACTGTTAAAAAATGCAATGACTTGGATGGACTTAAAGGTATTATTCTAAGATAGCCTCAGAACTTTATATTCTGCAATACTAATTATGTATTATTTTCAAATAATTGAATTGTAGAATTGCAGGGAAATTCGTGGTAGCCAGTGTGGAAGGAATGTAGGAAACAGAAGGGTGTTTGTGACTGCAAAATGGTAACAATTAAAATACTTTTGTAAGGTTGAATAGAATTTTTTTTTTTTCAGATTTCATTCAGTTTAGGCCTTTGTTTAATTTAGGTGTACATTAGGTTTCATTTTCTTTTCAAGCTTCTTCATTTCTTTATAAAATCTTCATTCTATTTTATTTTTAAGTATACTTTCATTGGTGCATTGAAATTACGCATCATAATGACGTTTAGAGAGAAAGAAACATGTCTGCATACAACATTCGATGTGTTTCCCCCTATATCCCAGCCTCTCTTTGCCCATAATCTATTTTATTTTTAAGTATACTTTCATTGGTGCATTGTAATTACGCATCATAATGATATTTAGAGAGAAAGAAACATGTCTGCATACAACATTTGATGTGTTTCCCCCTATATCCCAGCCTCTTCTTGCCCATACGTGTCACTGACATTGGTATTGATAATTTCAGGTATGTAAATAGCATTATTTTAACTGTTACCTTCATTATGTCTCTTCCCCCATTCATTCTCCCCTAATCTCCATCCATTGCTTCACTGGGGTCTCTACTCCTTTATCTGAGGTAACTTCTCTTACCCAATTTCTCTCTAGCTTCTACCTATGAAACAAAACATACAACTATTCATTTTAAAACTGGCTAATTTCACTTAGCATAATATTATCTAGTTCCATCCATTTTGCTGAAAGTGACATAATTTTGTTCTTTTCTATGACTGAGTAAAATTCCATTGTTTACCACAGTTTTGTAATCAATTCATCTGTTGATAAATAACTGTACTGGCTCAATAATATGGAGGTTGTAAATTTTGCCTCTTATAAACATTGATGTTTGTTATTATAATATTCTGACTTTAATATCTTTGGAAAGATACCTAGGAGTGGTAGAGTGAGATTATAAGGTGATTCCATTCCCAGTCTTCTGAGTAACCTCCACACTGATCTCCATAACAGCTGTATTAATTTTCAATATCACCAATAATATGTAAGAGCTCTCATTTCCCCACATCCTCACCAGAATGTATTAATGTTTGTATTATTGATTACTATTCTTAATGAAGTTAGATGGAATATCAGTGTGGTTTTGATTTATATTTTCCTGCTTGCTAATGATTTGAACATTTTTTCATATATTTATATTGCCCATTTGAATTTCTTCTCTCTTTAGATTCTTGATGACTTCCTTTGCTGAATAGAAACTTTTAAATTTAATGCCATCCCTTTATCAATTTTTACTTTAATTTCTTTTTTTTGTGGTACTGGGGTTCCTGGAAGCCCTTCTACCTCTGGGCTACACTCCCAGACCTATTTTTATATTTTTATTTAGAAACAGGGTCTCCTAAGCCAGCGCGATCCTCCTGTCTCCGCCTCCCAAGCGCGGGGATTACAAGCGTGCGCCACCACGCCCGGCTACTTTAATTTCTTGAGCATTTGGAGGCCATATTGAGAAAGTTTCAACCAGTAGCTAAATATTGGAGCATTGGTCCTATGCCCTTTGTTATTGTTGCTGTGGTTACATCATTCTGCTCATAAAAAATGTTATAAAACTAGACATATATGTTGTACTAATGTCAGTTCCCTGATTTTGGTATAGACTTGTAAATAATGGAAGATGTGACAAATAGCAAGAATTCAGTGAAGTGTGCATACATATGCTCTCTGTATTATTTTGGCTTGTTCTTGTTAATATATAATTATTTCTAAATAACATATGTTCAAATATTAAAGGGATGAATGTACATGGTTGTTGGTATGTTTATATGCCTGTCATTATTTACACAGTACAACATGGGTTGCAGCCTCTACAAGATGCGCACAAAGTTGCAGGCACAGACTGTTAATAGATATCTGTTACCTGTGCAAATCCATTTGCATAAAAACTCCCCGGGGAGGGGAAAATATCTGACAACTAGTTTATTCCTTGAATACCATCATTATAATAGGATCTCTGTTGTACTACCGATGAACACACAACAGGATCTCTGTTAACCTGACTTTGGCTATGGGTATTCTCTAGAACCCAAGGGAATGATGAAAAACTGTAGGTAACAATTTGGAATTATGATTATTATTTTCATAGTGGAATATGTGGTATATGATTTTGCTAATCAGTTTATCATAACCTTAAATAAGCCGTTCTTTCAATAACTAGAAATATTGGTTTATTATATTTTGTGAACCTAAGAGACTATGATGACAAACATCAGTCTAGACCTATAAACAATTAGCTAATAATTAAACATCATGTGAAACGGTTGAATTTATATTGACAAAATGAAAGGACAAGCTTCATCCTGGGAAAAATTGTTTGAAAAATACATGTCCAAATAGCAGATTCATATCCAATATATACAAACTCCTATAGCTCGACAATATAAAAACAAATAGGCCAATAAAAAAAATGAACAGAAACCTCACCAAAGAAGATATACAGATAGCATACAAGTACATAAAATACTTAAAATACTTAAAAGGATTCTCAACACCATATGTCATTAGGTCTTTTTTAAGGACTTTTAAAATAATACAAAAATAAAATACAACTACCTATAGAGTGACTTTTAAAAAAAAATAACGGTATTGAATTCTGTCAAGGATGCCAAGCAAAAACAACTCTCAATCATTCCTGATGGATGCGAAACCATGTATCCATGTTGCAAGGCAGTTTGTCAGTTACTTGCAAAGCTAAATATACTCTTACCATATGATCCAACAATTGTACTTTTGGATATTTACCCAAATGAATTGAAAACTTATGTCCACATAAGAACTTGAACACAAATATTTATAGCAGTTTTATTTATAAGTGCCAAAACTTGGAAGCATAAAATATGTCTGTCTCTTTTGGCCTGAATGGTCTCCTCCCAAATTCATATTTTGAAGTCCTTTACCCTGTAACTGCAATTGGACATAAGCCTTAAAAGAGATGATTGAGACAAAATGAATGCTAAAAAGAAATGAGCTTTCAAGCCATTAAAAAGACATGTAGGAAACTAAACTGCACACTACTAAGTGAAATAAGCCAGGCCGAAAGGACTAAACACTGTATGAATTCAACATATGACGTGTGTTTGTGTGTGTGTGTGTGTGTGTGTGTGTGTGTGTGTGTGTGGTATGATAAATTGAACCCAGGGTTTTTCTACTTCTGAACATACCCTTAGCCTGATTTAATTTTATTTTGATACAGGGTAGCTTAAAATTGCTGCGGGACTTCCTAAATTGTTGAGGGTAGTCTTGAACCTGTGATCCTCTTATCTCAGCCTTCCAACTACTGGGATTATAAGTGTGGGCCACCACACCTGGCCACAACATGCAACATAAAACATTTTTTAAAAATGTAAAACTGTGGAGAAATTAAAAACTCAGTAGTTATCAGAGGCTCAGGAGAAAGGAAGTAAAGATGAGTAAAGGGGGATTTTTAGCACAAACTACTCTATATGATGTTGTATGGTTGACATATGTCTTTATACATTTATAAAAATTCATATGCTATACATAAAAGAGTAAACTTTGATGCATGGACTAATAATATGGAAATCTTATTGACTTTAGTTAGTAATAATGCTTTAATACTTTAATATTATTGAATTGTTGAATTCAAAATTTATTAATTATAATTAAAATAATTATATATTGTGATATATTACATAATTATTCATTATAATTAATTGTAATTACTATGTCATATAAATGCAAGATGTTAATAATAGAGACAATGGAGGGATAGAGATAAGGAATGGAGAACAGGGGTATATAGGAACTCTACTTTCTCCTCATTTTTTTCAAAAATCTAAAACTGATTAAAATTAGTCTACTCATTTAAATTTTGTTTATTTAAATTATCTTCTATAAAAGTACATTAAAGAACACATAGTTATCTATTTTATGCCAAATGAATGAAATAAGAATATATTATGTAAACCTGAATAATGCTTCCCCATGATAAATAAGTATAAGTTGTATAATAGTTTGCTTAAGAGTTTCAATTATTTCAGTGTCTTATGCTACCTTAACCCATTTGGGCTTCCATAACATCTTACCACAGACTAGTTGGCTTATAAAAAAATATAAATTTACTTCTGATAATTCACATCATAGCATATACTAATTAAATGAAGAACACACCATATGAATTTCTATAATCATCTTGAGGCCATCTTCTCTTTCAAATATATTTATTTGTATTATCTTTTTGCCTTTAAAAAAATAGAATATGATATTTAGCCCTGTACAGAAACTTCTCTTTTAGTGTATTAAGCCACCAGGAATAGGTGCTGCTGTTACACTGTGATTTTTTTTCTTTTCTCTCTCTCTCTCTCTCTCTCTCTCTCTCTCTCTCTCTCTCTCTCTCTCTCTCTTTCTCTCTCTCTCTCTTCTCCTTTCTCTCTCTTCTTCTTTCAGCACTAGTGATGGAACCCAGGAGCATTCTACCTCTAAGCTGCAGCCCCAGCCCTGTTTTCTATTCTTTATTTTGAAACAGGTTTACTGAGTTGCAAAAGGCCTAAGTAGCCGAGGCTGTCTACGAACCCTGATCCTTCTGTCTCAGTCTGCAGAAGGCTGGGATTACAAGATTGTGCCACCACACCTGGCTACCTTTCACCTTTTATCTGTCTTCTCATCTTGAAAATACTTCTCAATAAAAATAATGATGGTCCTTCATGAGGATACAATTTTCATTTAATGAGCAGGGTTAGAGTGAAAGGTAAAACTCATTGGAGAAAACATTCCTATGAATGATTGTCATTCTGATGGCTAGTAGAAAATCTGCAGAAAAGAAGAAAGATAAGCCTTTGAAAATGTCAAGGAAAGAGGGCCCTAGAGATAACCTGTCTCTTCAGAATTTTACCCCATTTGGAACTGTTAAAGAGAATGGAATACAAACATAGACACAAAGGCCCACATAATCTTGAACAAACACTGTGTGCACAGAAAATGTGTGTGCCTCTCAAATTAGAAGACCATATTATGGTTGAAATTACACCATTTAAAATTTTTACATGCTATATTATATCCGATGTGAAACTTAAGAGTATATTTATATTTAATTACATTGGACACTGCTATGGCTAAACATTTTCCCCAGGGTCTAACAACTTAAATTGAGTGAATCAATTAACATTGGAGCCAGTGTTCTTCTCATGAAATTTAATTTTTACTTAATTCAATTAGTAAGTGAAGAGAATGCAGGTTATTAATTTCCTTTTATTAAGTCTGGCAGAAAATATATGTATTCAAAGCCATCTATGACTAATGTTAAGAGTAGCAACAGTGACTCGTCCTTTATTGGACTTGATAGAAAATGGTCATGTATTTGAACAAATTCAGAAGAATTTTAAGTGTAATATACATGTACATCCATGAATGATGTTTCCAGTAGTGATCACAGGTTATTTATAATCAGACCTATCTCTCCAAAAAAAAATTTTTTTTTGCTGCTCACATTTGCTATATAGGAACATAAAGCAACAGAATAGAAGATGCAATTTCCTAGAGTTGGGAATTGAGTTATATGTGGTTTCCCATCCTACTACACTAAAGGAGATATGGGGCTGACTGCACTGTGTAATTCATATCTGAAGGTACAGTAAGATAATCTGGAGTGTGAGGTCAGCTAAAATTGATGTAGCAGCAATATATACTTATTAGTCTGGAAGGGAAGGAACAGACAGTGAAAGTAGTCAATACTCACTGGCCTTTAAAATAAATTGTGAGAAAAAAGTAATTCTGAATCAAGAAAAGAGAAAACATTCAGAAAAATCAAAATATTTTCACACCAAAATTTATAGGAAGTTCTGAAAGAAAGGTAGAATATCCAATCCACTGGGAGTAAATATAGACCAAACATAAAAAGCCTGGCTTAGCTTTACATCATTCCTAGAAGAAGTCAGGTGGCCCTTATTTAGCAACACTACTGGAATCTTTTCTCATAAAATAACCTACTTGTGCCTGAAGCACTTTGATTCTGCTTGCTGGGTTGTTTTCCAATGGCAGATATTAAGTTCTCCAATAGTTTAGGAATGGCTTCCCTCTAATTTCTTTCTTCAAGATAAAGTTAAGTTTAGACCCATGATACTTGGCATTGATTCAAAAAAAATTTATTCATTAGCCGGGCGTGGTGGCGCACGCTTGTCATCCCCGCGCTTGGGAGGCGGAGACAGGAGGATCACGCAGGTTCGAAGCCAGCTGCGCGTGCTGGTTTAGGAGACCCTGTTTCCAAATAAAAATGTAAAAATAGGTCTGGGAGTGTAGCCCGGAGGTAGAAGGGCTTCCAGGAACCCCAGTACCACCAAAAAAAAAAAAAATTTATTCATGTTTCCAAAACTATTTTCCTTCAAAACGTAAAATAAACTTTGAAATTTGCATAGCACCTAGTTATCTAGTTTTGTAGCTTCCTTAAATTTTAAGTTATATAACTAAACTTAATTCATTTAGCCCACATATATTTATGTTTTTAAATCCACATATATTTATGTTTTTAAATCTAAGGTATCTTTCCATTTGGGGGCAAAAATCAATTTAAGTTAGTTTCTAGTAATATATTTATAATTTGGATATCTTAGGAATCGTTTTTTTTCCATATTTATTTATTTATTTATTTATTTTTTGCGGTACTGGGGCTGGAACCCAGAGGCATTCTACAGCTGAGCTACACCCTCAGCCCTATTATTAATTCTTTATTTTGAAACAGGGTCTCACTGAGTTGCAAAAGGCCTCACTAAGTAGCTGAGGCTGGAAGTGAAGCATGATCCTCCTGTCTCAGCCTCTCAAATGCTGGGATTACAAGCCTGTGCCCCCACACCCTGCTTCTTTTCCACCGTTTTTGTGTGGATGAAAATACATTTCTTCTATATTTCAATACAAAAAGATATATGCTTAAATTCACTCTTTGTTCTATACTGTAATATTTGAAAATTGTCAATATGAGATATGGAATTTATATATTAATCATATATATCTCTCTTTATTCACTCACATACTCAGAAATGTTAAAAATGCTCTTATATCTACACAAACATCAATCACAATGTTTGGTTTTAAGTGGAGAAAATTTTTTCCAAAATGTTGTTTTCTTAATATAAGACCACATAAAATAGACTATCTAAGGAATATGGTACTGAGTTTCATAGTAGTGCTTCAGCAATGTTCACAAAAATTTGAATTCTTTGTAGAAGAATTAATAAAATATGCAAAATGTATACTGTAATACCATGGAAAATATGTGTAGTGAAAATCAGGAATCCAGAATTTTTATCTAGCATCTGCCATTAATTAGCCACATAGCCTTGGCCTATCCATGCTCTCAAAGAAATCTGATATACCAGTGAAAAGAGAAACATATACCTTTCAATTATTATCAAAGAATAATTAATCAGGTCAGGTTGTGAATATGAGAAACAGCTTAAACAAATCCTTAAGACCCTAGGCTCACTGAAAAAGAAAGTTGAAGATTTACAATATCCAAAGGACAGAAGAGTTTTTTAGGAAAAGAGCAATATACACAAAACAAATAATCAAAAATAAAATATTTTTATTAACTAATTTTATACTAACCTAGAGATTATAAAAGCTATCTTGGACTTATCAAAATCCAAAACAATTTTATTCTTAGCTCTTCTCAGACACGGAAAATATCAAAGCACAATGGCTCAATTACTCCCCTTCTAACTTGTCTTCATGTAATTTATATACACACAGACACACATGCAAGAAGCACATATCATGTAAACTAGCTATTACATTATTGACTCACATAATTAACAGACATTTAGCTTTAACTATTTATTTATCATTTTTATTTCAGATTTAAAGTTCTCTCAGAAATTTTCTTAAACCTGCCTAAAGAAACTTTCTTATAGTCCAGGCCTCCCTATGGGGAAAAAAAAATAGTTTTCCAATGAATAAAAAGGTTTATTTTAAATTTAATATTAAAGTATATATTTGCAATGCATATGAATCTAGTTTTGTAGTTGTTTTCTTTTGGGACTTCATAATAGCAAGCACCCCAATGTTTTCTGAGTTCACTTGTTTATTTTAAGAAGTCGGCTATAAATGTAACTATTACTTCATTGAAGGTACTTAGAAGGCTGAGACAGAAGGGTTGCAGATTCAATGCTGGTCTCACCAATTTAGCAAGAAGACCCTCAGCAACTTAGTGAAACTCTATTTCAAAATAAAATATATTTTTTAAGGGAGCTAGGTGTGTAGCTTGGAGGTAGAAAACCCCTGTATTCAGTTTTGCTGAATTTGGTAAATATGACAAACATTTCAATTATTTTGTTGTTATTGTTGGTCTTGAGGATCAAACCAAGGACATTCTATCTCTGAGGTTCATTCCCAGCAGCTCTATTTAATTTTTGTTTATTTTTTTTTACTGCTTCATTTTTTATTTTTATTTTTTTAAAACAAATTCTTTTATTGAACATAAATGGTATACATTTAATTTTTATTTCGAAACAAGGTCTCACTAAGTTGCTGAGGTTGTCCTGGAAGCTGTGATCTTCCTGTTTCAACCTTCCAAGTAGTATAATTACAGGCAGGTGTCACCATACCCAGTATTCGTATCCAATGACATTTTTTTTTGGGGGGGTGGTACTCAGGGTGAAACCCAGGGGCTTTTCTACCTCTAGGCTATACTCCCAGACCTATTTTATACTTTATTTGGAAACAGGGTCTCACTAAGTCGCTGAGAGCCTCACTAAGTAGCTGAAGCTGGCTTCAAACCTGCACGATCCTCCTGTCTCAGCCTCCCAAGGACTGGGATTACAAGCGTGCGCCACCACACCCAACTCTCCAATGACATTTTTAAATGTCTGGAACAATTTGTATGTTCAAAATATTTTTATTGGTGCACTGTGATCAATCATACAACTTGATGCAGTTCAGGGTGATTGAGGCATATATGCACATAGCATTCAGTGAGCCCTCCCCAAGGTCCCACTCTACTTTGTCTCCCTCCCCACCTTCCTGTGCTCAGTACAGTGATTGGCTTTGATAAGCTTGTGTATGTACACCATGTTTATTGAGGTGTTTCTCTATTTGAGTCTTCATCCTTACTCCCATCTCCCTCGGTTGTCCCCTCCTTCACTCTATTACAATTTTCGCTCCTTTGTCTGGAGTTTCACACTGTTTTCCAAACCAGTTGCACTAAGTTTCAATCTCACCAACAGTATATCAGAGTTCCTACCCCTCCACACCCTTGTCAGAATTTATTATTGTTTGTATTGTTAAGGACCCAGAAAATTAAGATTTATGTTTTTCATGGAACTTAAATGTCTTGAACAGTATTATGATTTACTTGCATACTGGTGAAATAAAATGTTAATCTAAATAGAATATATCACAAGAGCATCCAATGAGTTGTAAAATACTGTTTATTAAAACGTGTTGCTGTAGCCGGGCGTGGTGGCAGATGCTTGTAATCTCAGTGCTTGGGAGGTAGAGACAGGAGGATCGGACAGGTTCGACACCAGCTGTGCTGGCTTAAGAAACCCTGTTTCCAAAAAATAAAAAAGTATAAAATAGGTCTGCGAGTGTAGCTCGGTGGTAGAAGGGCTTCCAGGAACCCTAGTACCATGGTGCATGTTTGTAATCCCAGTATTCGGGAGGCTGAGACCGAAGGATCGTGGGGTTCTGGACAGCCTCAGCTACTTAGTGAAGCTCTCTGCAACTTAGTGAGACTCTGTTTCAAAATAAAGAATAAAATATAAGGCAGTGGGTGTAACTTGGAGGTCAAATGCCTCTGGGTTCCATCCCCAGACCCACACACAAAAAAATATGCTGTTGATAAAATAGGGATAATAATAGCAAAGACCTAAGTACGTAATAAATATTTTACATGTATTAATAAATTTAATTCTTATAACAAGATTATTACTTATCAATATTAACCAATTTTATAGCATTGAGAGACAAAATAAATTTTCCCTGAGTCATGGAGTTAACATGCCACAGAACTAATTTCATACCTAGCACATCTAGCTCCAGACTCTGCACTCTTGACACAAGATTCCACCTATCAGCATGAGAAACCAAGGTGTGCTGAGCCTGAGTTACTAAACTAGACTCACTCATAGAACCTATCACCTCCTCTCAGTGCCCAGCCAAATCCTAGCACTGAGCCTTCATTCTTTAAAGAAGTATTTTTGAGGACAGAACAAGCAAGTTGATTAAGAATGCATTCTCCAGATTCAGATCTATCAAAATTAAACATTTACCCAATTATTTAGAGCTTTTTGAGACCACGTGTGATATTGACCTTTGTACACCTCAGTTTTTACAACTGAAAAATGAGGGTAAAAACAGGAACTGTTCCCCCTGGGTTATTTCAAAGCTTAAAGAAAGAAGTTTGGGGTCAGTTTTTGATTTGGCTTACACTTTTAATTTTGCTTTTCTGATCCTTCATTTTTATAAACCATCTAGATACAAGTAAATGTATGCCATGAAGACGAGGTTCCACAGAGCAAGTGTTGTTCGAGTTCTTTAGTGAGGGAATGATCTTAGAGTTGCATGTGTATTAGATTTTGATAATCTCATCTGATTTCTGCTGCAAAATAGAAATGATCATTCAGTTTTGAAAAGAACAAAAAACATGAAATGGAAATGATCTTATAGAAAAAAAAGCTTACAGCTAAGGATGTAGTTTAGTAGTAGATTACTTATTCATTGTGTACAAGATTCGGGGTTCATCCCCAGGAACACCAAAAAAAAAAAAAAACCCACAAACTTCTTTCCGTCTGCATTGCATTTAAATGACCCAGAAAAATAACAATTATCCTACCAGCATTCACCATGTTATTTGTTCTTAGCTGCTTTATTGATTTACCTTTAATGCATAATTATCCAGTGTGCTTAACATTACTAATTCAGGCCCAGCTTAACCTCCCATCAAATGAAGGCTCTCTCATTATTCTCCTCTAAGCTATTCCTCCTCTTCCTTTTCCGATTTCCTAAGTCCCGTTACGCTAAATTAGAACTTTAGAGACTGTCATTTGTAAGGGTAAATGAGCTGTTCCTGTTCACATTTCTCAGGTGTCAGGCACCCATTTGTTACTGTGGTCACTATTCTAGGTGTCAGTTTGTTTTGTCTTGTAATGAGGAAACCGTCATTCTCTATTTGCCAAATTAAAGAGGACATTTGCAGAATGCCAGGACTTGATAGATTATGACTGAGAGAGCCACTCAGACATCTGGATAAGCATGGCAGGAGATAGTCTAAAGAAAAGAAATGGCAATAACAACCATACAATGAAATACAAGGACACAAAGGGTCTAGGAATCCAGAAGCACTGAGAAATGCCTGCTAAGTGATGTTTCTGGAGGATCTCCAGGCCACCCAGGATTTTCTGGTCAAAAGGTAACACTGAAAATGTTGGAGCTCACCAGGTATGGAAGCGCACATCTGCAATCCCAGAACTTTGGAGGCTGAGACAGGACAATAGGTTAGAAGCCAAACTTAGCGATTTAGCGAGACCCTCGACAACTTAGCCAGACCCTGTTTCAAAATAAAAAAAACGAAAAATACGAAAAAGACAGGGGTATAGCTGGGAGGTATATTGCCCCTGGGTTCAATCCCCAGTACAAAAAAAAAATGTTTTAGCTCAGAAAACAGTACCCTAAAATGTGTCACTATAAATTCTAAGCTGAATTGTGGCCTAAAGATTCTCCAGAAACACCACGTGACATGGTGGCGCATGCCTATAATCTCAGTACTTGGCAAGAGAAACGGGATTGTAGTTTCTTGACCAGCCTCAGAAACTTAGTGAGACTCTAAGCAATCTAGTGAGATCTTGTTTCAAGTTAAAAGAGAGAAAAAACAATTAAAAAGGGGCTTGGTATATATCTTGGAGGGAAAATGCCTCTGGGTTTAATCTCTAGTACCATAAAACCAAGATAAAATGCAAACTGAGGGCACCCCGAGAGAAGGAAACGCATGGAAAAGCTTTCTCTCAAGTTACCTTTTCTGTGTATGTCCAGGATCCACCAAAGAGAAACATAATTGCTTTCAAGTCTTCTCATTAAAATTTTGTTGATTAGGGAGGATTAAACTCATTTCACATGGAAAGAGACTGAAAGTCTTTCCTAGAGCCAAGAAACACTTTCTCTCAAGACACTTTCTGATCGCCAGCTCATTCTCTTCTCTAAAAACCATTCAGTACCCTTCTCAAGTTCTTGCAGTCTCACACTTCTCTCTTTCCAATGAGGAGAATATTTAAGCCTTAAACATCTAGTTCCTCTACTTTTTTATTTTACATTGTTCCTGAGCATATGAGCACATTAATAAATCCTTGTGTCTTTTCCCTGTAAAGTGTCAACTCGTTTTCTCCCATTAAACTGTCAGTTGGTTTCAGCAGACACAAAGAACAAACCTTCAGAGAAAAGCTATAAACTCCACCAAAAAATTTCATTAAACTCTGAAAATACGAAAAAGTAAAAAAACTCAACAATCCCATATCAGTCTATTTTTTATCCAATTTGACCATCTTTACCTATTCAGGGAAGGCACTGATATTAAATATGATGTATTTGACTCTACCAAAACTTAATTTCTGTCATGGGTGTCAACCCAGGTTATGTGTGATTCTTTCCAGAAGCATTTTTATTTTAATTGTATATAACTAAAAACTCTGTCAAACTGAAAGAAATTGCACAATAATCATGGTGATTTAGATTATAGTGCATGTGGCTTCAAGTTATATGACATACACAGAAAAACAGGGAAGCGTTTTTTAAAAAGGGATCTTAAAATATGACAGTGCTGGTGACAATTTCTTACTTCAAATTTCTTAAGTAGCTGTCCAGAATCTTCAAGACAAACACACATACACACACACACACACACACACACACACACACACATATATATATATATATATATATATATATATATATATCACATATATATATACAAGGAGAGAGGAACCTGACACTGAAAAACTAAAATAAGTGCCGTACATAGTCATAATAAAAAGTAGAAATTCTTTTGTGGCAATTTAAAAAAAAATGCCTATTTTAAAGAAGACTTTGAGTATGGTAGTGAATGTCTGATGTCCTTGTACTTGAGAAGCTGATTCAGGAGGATTGCAGGCTTAAGTCCAGCCTCAGAAACTTGGCAAGACCTTCAGTGTGTGTGTGTGTGTGTGTGTGTGTGTGTGTGTGTGTGTGTGTGTGTGACTTAGGATTGAATTTACAGGCATTCAACCACTTAACTATACTCCCAGCCCTTTTTACTCTGAACAGGGTCTCACTAAATTACTGATGTCTCATTAAATTGCTGAGGCTGGCCTTTAACCTGTGATCCTCCTGTCTCAGCTTCCCAAGTACTGGCATCACAGATGTATACCATCATACCTGGCTATGAGACTTAAAATCTGTGACATAATATCTGTGAAACTGGTTTACATACATTTACCTAATAATTTCTCTTTATTTCTAAATATACAGAACTTTTCTTTCTAACACTAAGCATATAAAAGAAAAGCAAGTAGCAAACTTAAATAACTGCTATTTAAGTATACTCAATTTTATTTCATTTATATTGTAGTTTTATGTTAGAGTTTTAATTTTAGCTGTTATTTTAATTTTGTCTGTAAATCTATGAATGGATAATTTTCAGATAATCTAATATGATGTTACAACAGATATAAGAGGAATATTGTTAAATGTTCTATTAAGTTCATCATTAATAAAAAACTGGACAATTTTTTCCCCGGTGGTGCTGGGGTTCCTGGAAGCCCTTCTACCTCTGGGCTACACTCCCAGACCTATTTTATATTTTGGAAATGGGGTCTCTTAAGCCAGCGCCACTGGCTTAGAACCTGGGCGATCCTCCTGTCTCCGCCTCCCAAGCGCGGGGATTACAAGTGTGCGCCACCACACCTAGCTGGATAAATCTTATAAGTAGCTTAAAGGACAAAGAGAAAACACAGTGTTATATGAAGTAGATTAAAAATTAAAGTGATATTTTGGGTGACACATCCACAAGATTGAGTTTATTTGCCTGTTCATAGCTAAGAATTATTTTATATTGTTATTAATATCCCGTTCGTAGAGTTGCAAAACAGCTCAAAGCCAAGAAAGGTCAAACATTAAAACCTAAAAGGATGTACTCAAAATATTTCATAGTTTTTCACTGAATACACCCAATAATCTCTTTTACTTACTCCACATCTTTTTTATACAAAACACTTTTATTATTTTAAAATACTTTGTGATACCAATATATCATATGAATTTTAATAAAAAGAAAGTTTTCAGTTCTTTCTATGTTGAGAAAATAAGTTATAGCAAATGCATGCTCGGGATGCTGAAAAATTGAGGTTGAAAATTATTGTGTATGCATTCTTGAGAGGGAGGAAAGATCAGTGGTACAGTAAACTAGGTGGCACATGCTTGTCATCCCAAAACTTGGGAGAATGAGACAAGAGGATAATAAGATCCAGGATGGCCTAGAATCTGAGTAACCTAGCAAAATTCTGTTTTAAAATAAAACATAAAAAGGGCTGGGCAGTGTAGCTCAGAGGTAAAATGATCCTGGGTTTAATTACCAGCACCCCTCCCCTGTCTTCTAAATATCATCTCCATCTTATTATTTTATTTTTTGAGAAGAAAATTTCAAATCAGATCAAAAGCTGTATTTAAAATATATTGTGGGTATAAAATAAGGTCACTCCAATGAGAACAAATAGAAGTTATTTGTTCAGAGGACTGTATAACAAGGGAGAAAATCTCTATCACATACATTTGGCAGAAGCTCAAAGATAGAGTAAGGAGACTTCACAGTAGAAAAAATGGGGGAGGCATTAGGAATTTTTCTGAGCGGAAGTTGTTTGCATGAGTAAGCTGGAAGCAAGCTACTTAAAAGTGGCACATATTATGTAATTAATTTGAGAAATATATTTGATTTTTTTCGGTAGTTTCTGAACTAGGAGCAGTACAAATTAGGAGCTGATGATGGATAAACCAACTTATCCCTGTCCTGGAGACCATGGCTGCAGAGGCCATGGTTTGTTTTCCTGGACTCTTTTCTGCAGGTTCCATGGTCTCACATCTCAAAATTGTTGAGCAGAGGTTACGAGTCAGAATTCTCTTCTCACGAATGGACTGGCAATTGGTACACTCAGTTTCACTTTCACACTTTTTCATCCTTTTCTAACTTGTACATACTTAACCAACTGAGGAAAGTCTAGAAATCCAGAGCTTCAACACTTGTGGGTTATCTGATAGACTCCATGACCAACCACACTTCAAGTTCTTCATGATGATTTTGTGTTGTATCACCATGGCAATCAGCTGATGAGACAGTTGCTGTACAGAAGCATATAACACCCTCCGTAGGATAGAACAGACCAGCACCTGTCAAAAATGAGAAACATAAAAACAACTAATAGTCCACATAAAATGCTTTAGATCCAAGAACCATAATTTCTCAAAAAATCAGGACGATAAATTCCACCATCTTTGAATATCAGTTTTAGAAAGCCAAGTAGCTTATTTTTGTCACTGGTCATTAAACCCAGGCAGATTATACCTCTGTGTCAAACACCCAGCCCTATTTTATTTTATTTTTGTTTTAAACATGGTATCATCCCGATGTGGTGGCACAGGGTTGTAATCCATGTACTTGGGAGGCTGAGACAGGAGGATCACAAGTTCGCAGACAGCCTCAGCTACTCAGTGAGGCCCTATTTAACTTAGTGAGATCCTATTTCAAAATAAAGAATAAAAAATAGGACTGGAGGTGTAGCTCAGAGCTGGAATGCCTCTGGGTTTCATCCCCAACACCAAATAAGTAAGTACATAAGTAAGTAAGTAAGTAAGTACATACATACATACATACATACATACATACATACATACATACATACATAACAGGCTCTTACTAAGTTGATGAGACTAGCCTCAAATCTGTGATGGTTCTGTCTTAGCCTACTAAGTACTAGGATTACAGATATATGCCATCATGCCTGGCTAAGAGTTCTTGAGCAATGTAATCACTTTACACCTTTCACTACTCAAGTCTAAGAGTTAAGAATGATCTGTAATTCACCTAGGGCAGAAGTGATGGGCTTATTGACGGCTTTCAGGAACTCTATAGATGAAGAAAGAGAAACCATAGATGACAAATAAGGTGACCTGAGAGAGGTGGGTGGGGGAAAGAGTAAAATTCCATAATGTACATGATATACATTCATAAACATATCAAAATCAATCACTAAGCCAAACATTAGAAGAAAAGAGGGAGAGGGAATAGGGTGGGAATTGTGAAAGGACTAAATGAGTGTTGTGTGAATGTATGCCTCTACCATCTTGACCACATTAAGTTGTACATCTGCAATGCACCAAAAAAAAAAGAAAAAAAATTTATGATAAGTTTATTCAACTTTAATTATTTATATGTATCAAGGGTCCAGTCTGCAGCCAGCTCTAAGTGCAGGTGGTAAGATTCCCAGCAGAAAGAATGCAGGGTGAGCCATCATCTAGAGAACAAACAGCAAACATCAGCTTTGTCCTGCAGACCCATTCCTTATATAAGGTTCTGCACAAAATGGGGCACGTTTATGTAAGTGTGATGTGAACATATATGTTGCACTTTGCTTAGTCATTGCACATGTGTGTTATACTTGCTTATAATTGCACAAAACCGTATGCAGTGCACATGTGTGTGATGTGCTCACACTATTATATGGGATGTGGTGCATGCACCAGTGATTGTGCAGGGACCATGGGCACCCACTGGTTTGTGGGGTTGACCTGATGAACATTATATTGAGTGAGGTTAGTCAATCACTGAAAGTGAAGGGTCATATGTTTTCTCTAATACGTGAAAGCTAGGGAGTAATTTAGATACAAGAGGGAATCCAGATGATGGAGGCAAAGCCTCAGTGGAAATACGGAGATGATCTAAGGGAAGAGGAGGAGGAAGACTGACGTTCAGTAATAGAAATATTACCATCAACTATGTATACATATGTGAATTTACCAAGTCTTAATACTATGTAATGGGAAGGAGAAAAATGGGGTGGTGGGGGACACCAAGTACTGTGTGCATATATGTCATTGTCAGTATGATTTACATTAAGATGTGAGACTATACTGTACCAGTAAAAACACATTATAAAAATGAATTATTAGTCCTTTTTAGGTGGCATGTTTGTCCCATGATTCTAGGAAGGTTGTTGAATACAGATTAATAATTTCCTAATACTTTATAAACAAATTATAATAATTTGGACTTTTTTCCCTTCATTTTTCTTTTATTTTCTGAATCAAAAAGACATTAATAAAGTTGCAGGTTGATTTAAGGTCATTTGTCCAAGATGCACAGAAGCATCATTAGCCATATTTGCTAATGTTTTATTTGATGAGATTTAAACTATCTAGAGGTTTTCTACTATGAAGTCCCATAGCTGCGTGGCATATCTATGAATCATCAAGTTTGAGGAACAGTTTCTATTTGTGATAATCTAAAAGCAGTATTAGAATGGGGATGTTCTGAACAAATAACTATCATATAAAAAAAAATAAAAGAGCCATTGTTGGTGGATGACAAACAGATGTCTATAGAAAAAAAGAATAATCATCTTTATAAACAAGAGAATGAAAAGTAACAGAAATTAGATAGAGGTCTGTGTGCAGCATTCCATGTGGAATCTGTTCAGTATCTGAGATCATCTGCTTGTTCAAAGTCTTGGATCAAAATGTACTTCAGACTGAATATTTTTAGAGGATTTCAAGAACTCATAGTTTGGGGTTCCCTAAAAAAGTGTCTTTCCAATTTTCTGAAATTCTAGATTGTCTTCTTTTGTCATAAAATGGTAACTCAAGAATATGCTCCCTGGTTTTATTGCTGATTTTGTTGTGAACAGCCCCCTCACCAAGCTTTCTTTAAAAGAAGAACCATGAACTCCCAAAGTGCTTCTCTTACTGTGAAAATGCCCTGTATTCTCCCTATTTCTCCCTATTGGCTATTTCTTGCCCTCCTAAATAAATCTCTGTCTATGTTCAAGATCTTGGATCTGAATTTGGACAGTGCTACAATTCTTTTCTATCATGTAAACCAAGGACCCTGCCAGTCCTGAGTTAAGTTGTCCCCTCTCCCCCACTGGGAACTTCTTGGACCCTCCATTAATGCTTCTTCTGTTACACTGTGAATCACAATTTTATTCCACTGTGTCTCAATTTCTTCCAAAATATGTCTTCTCACAGCTGTTTTCTTTTTGCCTGACCTTTCTTTCTTGTCTTTTCTTTCTTTCATTTTCTACTGCCAAATTATAACACCAGCCCTTTTCGTTATTATTTTGTTTTGAGACAGGTCTTGCTATGTTCTTGAGAGTCTTACTATGTATCACTGAGGCTGGTCCTGGACCTGTAGTCATCCTGCCTCAGGCTCCCAAGTACTGGGATCACATGCATGTTCCACCTCCTGATCTTTTAAATGCTTATAGATTTTATGCTCAAAGTATTCAACCAATTATTGCAAGTCCCATTCGCTTATCTTGGGTTGTTTGGTTTGTTTGCATTTGGTTGCGCAGGAGATTGAACCCTGGGGCATTCTACCTCCAAGATGCACCCCCAACCCTATTTAACTTTTATTCTGAAACAGGGTCTCACTTGGTGAATGAGTCTCATTATTTTTTGAGGCTGTCTTTGAACCTGTAATCCTCTTGTCTCGGCCTCCCAAGTACCAGAATTATAAAAATATGACTCCACTCTGGTCTCCTGCCGCTTATCTTGCAATGATTCTTTTCAATAAATTCTTTAACTCAATCCTCGGTTGTTTATTTGACACTTTCCAGTTAAAAAAAAATCCTCAGAATAGCTCAATTTAACTCCATCACAGGCAAATCTGCATTGTTTCCTATCTTTAGAATAAAACTGAGAGCTTTTGATATGACAAACAGACAATCTATCTAGTTTATTATCTGACAGAAATTTCCCTGCAGCTCAGGGCAAGTAGAATCATTGAAATGCAGGCATTTATCTGTCATGAGCTTTCTTATTACTGATTTTTCCTAATAGTGCATTCACATTGCCCAGTCCATCTTATGAGCAAGTATGAGGGATGTGGTTCTCCTCAACACTTTCCTGGAAAAATAATTTTCAAATGTTTTATGGAGTTGCATTTTTTTTCATGCAGTAGGAGAGAGGAGAAAGGACTAAACTGAAGATGGAAGCTAAAGGGGTTTTTGAGTTACAAATGTGGTTATGCTTGCTCCTGTTTTAAGTATTAAAATCATTTAGTACAAGTTGTATTGCCAGAGGCAAAGATCCTTAACAAAGTAAATCCTCTAACAGCAAAATAAATACTATGAGATCACAGCCCTTGGTGGTGGGAGAGTCTCCAAGGGTTACCAAACAGCAAAATCGGCTTAAGGTGATGGGGCCAAAGGTTAACTCCTTATCTGGAAATATTGCACAATCACTCTCGCCTGTGGGTGAAATCATTGCCTTATCTCTGACCTTTGGTACCACTTTGTATCTCCAGTTCCATATCTCAAATGAATGGGAAAATATTCTCATTCAGGTGTCACAAGTGCTGCACTGCTCTTCTAAGAATAAACTCTTATCAATCTTTTTATAACCCCTGTGTGGATAGTAATCAGGATAAGTCTATTGAAGGGCTACTAATCTAGTTAGTTAGAGATGACATGTGTTTATTAAGAATGAACATAATTAAATATTGATTTTTAAATAGAGTCTGAGATTATCTATGTTATTGTAAGCTAGGAGGAAAATTGCTCCTTACCCCCTCTTGATTCTTATGTGGGCTCCTTGATTGGGTCTAGAAATCAAATATACAAAGAATAGATTAGCAAAATATAAAAGCAAATGCTGTATAAAGTTTTTTTTGGGGGGGGGGTGTCTGAGGATGGAACCCAGAGGCATTTGACCTCCGAGCTATACTCCCTGCCCAATTTTTTATTGTTAATTTTGAAACAGGGTCTCACTGAGTTGCGGAGGGCCTCACTAAGTAGCTGAGGCTGTCTGCGAACTGTGATCCTCCAGTCTCAGCCTCCCAAATGCTGGGATTACAAAAGTGCACCACCATGCCAGGCTGCTTTATAAAGTTTTATATGTACCTGAGGATCTTTACAAGAGAATAAATGTCCAAAAAATGCCCAAAGTAAGTTGTTCTTATATAATTTTGGGGAAAAATTATGAAGAAATGGTAGGATAAATTATCTAAAATATGGAAAATAAATTCTAAGGAAGTCACTAGGAGATCTAGGAGATGTGGAGTGGGGTCCTTTTGTGAATTCATTTTCTCAGGCCCAGTGCAGCATGGGTACCCATTCTCTAGTGATAAGGACTGTCATAGTACAGAGAAGGCATCCCTCCCAAAGGAATGTAGGACAAGGCTGGCTGGATGGGCAATCCCCTTTGCAACTAAGATTTGTCTAGTGTTTGTAGTCTAATCAGTCTACTACCTCAGGTAATTTTGAGTTGGCACATTCTTAAGTTCTTCACTGTAAAACTCTATATTGTTTGTTTACTGTAGCTTTTTAATTGTTAAAGAATAAGTCATAAAAGAATTCAGATTTAGTTAGGTTGTTATGCTTAGAAATAAAAAAAAATGTAGTTCATTCCATTAAATTCTATGTGATATAGTTGTAAAATTGAGAGAAATCAGTGCGGAAGACCAGCACATGCCACTCCAAAATATTCCTTTTCATACAGACATAGAGGAGCTCTGAACACATACTACAAATAATCATTTTGTAGTATAAATTGACATTTGTAGCGAAAATCTCCATTTATGAACAAATCTCCTCTTCTGTATCAGGAAGAAAAAAGAATCGTAAGAGATCCATCAACACAGAGAGCACAGATTTACATATGCATTGAATAAAAAACCCTATTCTGATAATTTTCTATAACTTAGCCCCCACACCTATATATTTTGTTTTAGCTGAATATATTTTATACAAAATATATGCCACCTCTTTGAGTTCATTTCCTCAGTTTATCCTATATCTATATATGTATATCTCCTGTACGTATATATGTACGTGTGTGTGTGTGTGTGTGTGTGTGTGTGTTTGTGTGTGTGTGTGTGTACTCTCTTAGGCTGAAAAGAGTCTCACCAATTTGCTGAGGCTTCAAACCTGTGATCCTCCTGTCTCAGCCTTCCAAGAACTGAGATCACAGGCAGTCACCACCACATCCAGATGCCTGAATGTTTCAACTGTAAAAAAAAAAAAAAAAAAAAAAAGAACATGTTTGTCTGCCATTACCATTACAGATTAAGCATGAATTTTTTTCCTATTGTTATCCCAGCCTCTGCATTTGAAAGGAGGGTAGAAGGAGAAAGATGACTTGCTTCCCTTAAAGCAGCATGTCTGGAATAAAGTGCAAAAATAATTCAAACATAGTAAAAAATAGATAGCAGTCTCACATCATCAGTAGCACCATTTTTCTGCTTTCCTTAACTTAATTTACAATTAAGAATTTCCTTATTTCTTTTTCTAATACAGTATGTTAGACACTCAAGTTATTTACATTCATGCCTAAGACTATTACTTCTTGGCCTTTGACTAATTGTTGTACATTTAGAACTAGTACTTTCTGTTATGACAAATAATGTTCTGTTTAAATAGCAGTTTTAATGTGTGTGTGTGTGTGTGTGTGTGTGTGTGTGTGTGTGTGTGTGTGTGTGGTATTGGGGATGGAAACCAGGGGCGTTCTACCTCTGAGCAACACCCCCAGCCCCCCAGCCCCATTTTTGTGTGTGTGTGTGTGTGTGTGTGTGTGTGTGTGGTACTAGGGGTGGAAACCAGGAGCATTCTACCTCCAAGCTATACCCTCTGCCCTATTTCTTATTCTTTATTTTGAAACCGGGCCTCACTAAGTTGCAGAGAGCTTCACTAAGTAGCTGAGGCTGTCCACAAACTGATCCTCTGGTGTCAGCCTCTCAAATGCTGAGATTACAAGTGTGCACCACCACAGCCGGCTCATATTTTTTATTCTTTATTTTGAAACAGGGTCTCACTGAGTTTCAAAGACCCTTACTAAGTAGTAGCTGAGGCTATCCTCGAACCACAGTCCTCCTGTCTCAGCCTCCTAAATGATGGGATTACAAGCCTGCACCACCATGCCCGGCTTAACTATTTTTTGATTCAAGTCTTATTTAAAAGTATATTAACAATCCAAAAATTTTAAAAAATGTTTCAATTTTGTTGCTCTTTCTGTTCACTCTTAATACATTAGATATAAAATTATATTTTATTCTATCAGCTGTTTGGCACTTACTGACTTCCTTTGTTGTCTAATTGTGTGTGGTGTGTGTGTGAGTGTGTATGAGTGTGTGTGTGTGAGAGAGAGAGAGTGTGTGTGTGTGTGTGTGTGTGTGTGTAGGGGTTTAAAATATGTTATGGAGATTTGATAAAAGTAAAGGTTTATTTTTGCTGATTAATAAATATTGTTCTTTATGCTATTTGTATACTTTCTATTTCTCCTGCTGTTTATCTGCCAGAGCTTTTTGATTTAAGAAAAATGTGTTAACCTCTGACACTACTATTTTCTGTCCAATTTTTTATTTTCAAGAAGTTAGTGCTTCACAGATTTGATTCAATAGTTTAATGTATAAAAATTCAATATTATTATTATTATTATTATTATTATTATTACTATTTATATTACTAGGGATTACCAAAGAATGTTCTGCTTCTGAGCTATAGCCCAACCCTGATTATTTATTATTAATTAATTAATTTATTTATTTATTTGGTTCTGAGTATTGAATCCTGGGGGTATTCTACCTCTGAGCTACAACCCTAGCCCTATTCTGTTTTCTTTTTTTTATTTTATTTTAAATAGGATCTCAATACGTTGCTGAACCTGGCCTTAAACCTGTGATTCTCCTGTTTCACTGACCCAAGAACTGGGATTATAGGAATTTACCACCATGTCTGGCTCATAGTAGCATTATTTTGGGTCACATACTTTATTTCTATATAGACAGTTAAATTTTAAAGTTTAAATCTGTAGTTTATTTCTACATTAGTATAAAATATATAGGCATATCTTCAAATAATCAGGTATATATGATTAAAATTTGCCACTTTAGCCAGGCATGGTGGCACACGCTTATAATCCCCGTGCTTGGGAGGCAGAGACAGAGAGATCACGCAGGTTCGAAGCCAGCCTCACTGGCTTAAGAGACCCTATTTCCAAATAAAAATATAAAAAATAGGTGTCTGGCAGTGTAGCCGGGAGGTAGAAGGGTTTCCAGGAACCCCCCCCCCCAAATTTCCCACTTTAGCAATTATTTGAAATACTTATTTTCTCATGTAATAGCATTTTATATCAGTAGCATTTGGAGTTTCTTTTCTATTCTACCGCTATGGCTATCCTAAAACAATTCTGTATCATTTGAATCATTATATTTTAAAAACACATTTTAATAATTGGTAAAAATATAATTGTAATTATCTTTATTTTTTGTGGTACTGGGGTTCCTGGAAGCCCTTCTACCTCCGGGCAGCGCTCCCAGACCTATTTTTATACTTTTTTATTTGGAAACAGGGTCTCTTCAGCCAGAGCGGCTGGCTTCGAACCTGCACGATCCTCCTGCCTCTGCCTCCTAAGCGCAAGAATTACAAGCGTGCGCCAGCACGCCTGGCTGGGCTCTAATTATCCTTTTTGTATTTGTTTTGCTTCCGTAATACTTGATTTAAGATAAAATTAAAATGTTATCAAGTTACAAAGAATCCAATGAGTTTTTGAAACAGATTATACTGAGCTGATCTCTTATCAAGAAAAAAAGCCTTTTCTCAGAACTTAGCTTCATACAGCCTGAGTTTAACTTCTTTGTGGAAGTAAATAAGATCACCCAAATGAGAAGCAAAGGCTATTTATTCAGAGCTTGCTATAGCAAATCAATTAGTCACCATCACTTGCAGTTGGCAGAGACTCAGAGGCAAGCAGGGAAGTGAGGAATCTTTAAAATGGAAGAAGACTGAATTATGTCCTAATTGTAGGCCAGTGGCAGGATGGGAAAGTTGTAACCAGGCTAACTAGCAGCTGAGCATCCTATGTTAGTTAGGGATGCATATGTGTGTGTGTTTTTCCAATTGGTCTTATGTTAAATATACAGGCAATAATTAAGAAATCTGTCAGTTCTTAATTAAGTCTTGGCTATTTTAGGCCAATTATTACATGGGTTTTTTATGACTTCCTGGAATGGACACTATAAAAAATGAGTTGTTTTGCTAATCTGGTTGGTGGGCACGAACAGTCTTTTTCTTTGTAGTCTTGTCATTGTCCAAATTATGTGTTCGCCTGGCTCTGCTGTTCACTAACTGCTATATTGTAGGCAAATTATTTAAGCCCTCCTTTCCTAAATTCTCTCCAATGTAAACTAAGAATAATACCTGTTACATCATTTCTGGTGATGATTCAAGGGGTAAGAATTTATGTAAGTGTGTGACGCATATTAAATGATATTTGAGTATTTGGAAAAAGAGAAAAGAAAATAATGAATTCTCTATAAAGGGTTTAGTTACATGAAGGTGTATTTTTCTTAACGCTTATATGTGATTTGAAATTCTTCATGAATAAAATACTAAGGAATTAAAAAAACTTTGTAAAGAATGTATCAAATGAAAATATAATTAAAAAAGAATAACAATTTCATTCTGCAAATGTGTAGATCACTGAAATGTTGAGTTAAATTAATTTATACTTATTTATTTTTGGATTTCTAAAATATTATCTATACTATATTATGAAGTAAAATCACATATATTATATTGTGTGAACTTTTCTACAACTATGAAACAGATGTATGCATGTACCAAAGACAGAATCCAGATTTCTTATGTAAAAGGTATTTCTCTAGTCAGACAAGAAATAATTTTTTTAGTATATAAAGAAATTTTGTGATCTAATTTTTAAGTTAGTATAAGTGTCATAACTTCTTTTTTTGTGTGGTACTAGAGATTGAACCCAGGAGCAATCTACCACCATGCTACACCCCCAGACATTTTTTGTTTTGTTTTGTTTTGAAGCAAGGTCTCAGTAGGTTTCTGAGAAAAGTTCCTACATTGATTAGAATGGCCTCAAATTGTGATTCTCCTGTCTCAGCTTTCAGTGTACTGGGATGACAGGTGTGTGCCACACCACACAGAAAAATCAATCATTTCATAAGTAAAAGAGGCCATGGGGTAATGAGATACCTCTATTGGGCTAAGGACTCATAAGAAAATAATTCTCTTTGGCTAGAGTCTCTCCTATGTTCCATTTTCTCCCAAGCTTCCTCATACTAGGGACAACATCTTACTTTTTGCTATTCTCACTTAGCATAATGTTCTCAGGTTCCATCATCTTCCTGAAAATGACATAATTTTCTAACTGAGATGAGAAGGGAGAAGAGGAAAGCACCCTAATCCACGTACTGTGCATTCGCAAACATATCGAAGTCAGTCACTAAGCCAGCATGAGAAGTAGGGAGCGGGGAGAAAATGGGGTGGGAACTGGGGAAGGTCTAAATGAGTGATTCATGCCTCTATCATCCTATACCTTAAAATGATATATGATTACAACGCACCAATAAGTTTTAAAAAGTGTGGCATGGTAAACCAGATTGGTTTAGCCATTGGAAGATAAAAAAAAATGGGTTTAGCCATGGGAAGATAAAAAAATAAGTTTACTGTACATATATATATATATATATATATATATATATATATATACTATAATAGTATGTTTTCTGTAAACTGCAAGGTAAAACCTCAATAAAAGTAGAATGTATGCTTGAATACTATTAAAAGATGTATTTTTAAAAAAGAATATAATTCTTTTTAACAAAGAGATTTTTTCCATTTTTTAAATTTTTATTGTTGCATTGTAGTCGTACATCTTAATGGGGTTCAGGTTGGTAGAGGCATAATGTGCACATCATTTATTTAGCCCTTCCCCAATTCCTACCCCAATTCTTCCCCTTTCCCTCCTTTTCATGTATCTGACTTTGATATATTTATGAATATACTTTGTGTACATTAGGGAATTTTCCTTCCCCCCCTCATCCCCTTTAATTAGGTCCCCTTATTTACTCGTCTATAATATCTCCTTCCTCATCTAAAGTTCCTCCCATGACTATTTTCCTCCCTAGCTTCTGCATATTAGAAAAAGCATCTGATTTTACTTTTTGTGACTGACTAATCTCACTTCACATAATGTTCCCCAGTTCCATCTCCACAAATGACATCCCTTTGTTTTTCTTTATGGCGGAGTTAAAACTCCATTGTGTACATATCCTATGGTTTTGTAATCTATTGATCTGTCCAATCTTGGCTGGTTTCATAGTTTAGCAATTACGAATTGTGCAGCTATGAACATAGATAAACAAGCAGTAGTTAGGAAGTTTGGTTTCCAATATTTTGGGTAGATACCCAAAAGTGGTATTGCTCGGTCATATGGTAGGTTCTCTTCCATTCTTCTGAAGATCCTCCATGCTGTTTTCCCAAGTGGTTGCAATAATTTGCAATCCCCCCAACAATGTATTAGAGTTTCCATTTTTCCACATCCTTGCCGGCATTTGTTGTTGTTTGAGTTTTGAATGATTACCTTTCTATTTAAAGTGCTTGATTGGTGGTATAATTGCTTGGATCTAGAGTGTCCTCCAAGACCTCACAAAGAATAGCCAGTCACGTTAATTTGGTTGCTCCGGGGGGGGGGGGGTTCTGGAGGGTGTGGCCTTGGGATTATAAATGATCCCTCCTCCCTCTTTGTTTGCTGAGTCCAGCCTCTATGATATGTAGACCAGTGTGTTCTCTCTCTCTCTCTCTCTCTCTCTCTCTCTCTCTCTCTCTCTCTCTCTCTCTCTCTCTCTCTCTCTCTTTCTGCTGACATGACCTGAGCTTTGCAGATCTGTAGATCCTGCCTGACATGATCTCAACCCTTGAAATTTGCAGAATTGTAGCAAATAAATTCCTTCTTCCTCTATGTTGTGTGGTGATCAGGTGTGTTGGAGTATTGAATTATAACAGTAAGAATGCTCACTAAAACAGGTGGCTTGCTTTTATGGATATGGGACAGAAAAGTATGGAGAGGAGAGAGGGAGCTCTTGTTCAATATATAGTATTTTAGACATCTTAGTCCTATTGAGGCTGAATTTTTATTTTCTCTGCACATGTAAATCTGTCTGTAAATAATCCTGAGAACTTTAAAGCAGCTGGCTTGACCCTGAAAAGGTAAAAAAGGCTTGACCCTGAAGAGTGTAAAAAAGAACTTTAGAATCTAGCAGGGGCTGGCTTGACCACGAAGGGGATGAACTCTGCTGGCATGTGCCTCTGAGTCACTGTCACCTTTAGGGGCATCACTCTTTGGTTTAGTTACATGAAAGAAAATTAAGCTGTTCAGAATTTTCTTTTTTTTTTTTTTTTAACTGAGAGCAACAATGTAAGATGATTGAAGAGCAAACCCAAAGACTCTTCAATTTTCCAAATTGCCTTAATTTTATGGAGAAGCAATGCTACATCTTGTTAAATTATATTATGATAAAGAGACGCTGGTTGCTTCTCAGCATGAATCTGAAAGCAAATTATTTCTACAAAAAAAAAGTACGATGTATTTAACTAGACAAGCAATTACGTTGTGGTGCTACTATCTCCCCTGCCTCCGATTAGAAAAGAAGAATTCAATTATCACTCCATTAGATCAAAATATAATTTCAGCAATATATTCCAAGTGAATTAATTTACTCCAAAGCAGGTTCCAATGGATTTTTAGATTAATCTTCATACATTTTGCTGATTGAAAATCTTAGTCAATGTGTTTTTCTTAAAAACAAAACTTAAACCTCATTAATATTTGTTCAATGTTATTTCTTAAAATTATGCACTATATTATATTTAATTTACAGCACATGATAATTGGGTTTGCTGTATGTATGCTTTAATCAAATTACTGTATGAGTGCCTTTGTAGATGATTCTATGGTTTAATTTCCATTATTTTGCAATATGCAATAGCCACAAATAAATACTAAATTTCGATGTATATAAACATTAGAAAAATAAGTATATGATGAGGTGAAGAGAGAAGGGGAAAGAGACAAACAGAATCAATAAAAGTTAAATGGTTATAAATTGGCATTTTATTTTTCACATCATTTTTAATTTAGACGTCTTTTTTTCTTGCCTTACTGTTCTGACTAAAACCTTGAGTAAAATATAAAATATAAAAAGGTCAAGAATAGGTATGTTTCACTTGATCCCAATCTTAAGAAAACACCATTCAGTCCTCTTTCTGTTAGGTTTATTTTTACACATATGCCTTTTATCCAACTGAGAACGATTGCTTTTACTTCTAATTTGCAAAAATTTTTAATTGAGAATTGATGCTAGACTCTGTTAAATGCCTTTTTTATGTCTAATTCTACTCACTTCATTTTTAAGTTTTTTTTATCATAGTGATAAAAATTCATTGATTTCAAATGTTAAATAACCATCTGGCATCCCTGATATAACCCCCCTTGTCTGTGATGCATTATTCTTTCTGTACCCTTTGGTTTCAGCTTGCTAAAATCGTGTTTACAATTTTTGCATTAACTTCATAAATGATGCTGTTTGGTGGTAATTTTTTCTTGGCAATGCCTTATTGCAATCTTGGTTTCAGGTGAATGCTTACCTACAGAAGAAGTTGCAGAGTATGCTAAGCTTTTCAATTCTCTGTAAGATTTTGTGTGGAAATTCCATTTCTCAATATTCCATTGGATTCATCAGTAAAGACATGTAAGCCCAGAATTTCTTTCTAAGTAGAATTAAGATTATTTATGTTGTCCGTATTTTAAGTAAGCCTCAATACATTGCATCTTTATAGAAATTTGTTCATTATATTGATACATTTGCATTTTAATGACCTAAAGTTGTTCATGGTATTTTCCTATTATCCTTTTAATATTTGAGAAATTAGCAATGATATTATCACTCACATGCCTGCTATTAGTATTTTGTGTCCTTTCTCTGTTCCCCCATGAGTCATACTAAGCATGGTATTCATTTTTCTTCTGGGAGGTTACCATTGGCTTTTATTCAGTTTCTATTCTATTCTTGGGTCTTGGTTTAAAGACTTGTTAGGCAGAAGCAAAAGTAGTGTTTAGGCTTGAGTTCCTTATTTCTTCCCTAATGAGACAAAGTCTTCCAAATACTTTGCCAATGCCCCATGAATTATGAGGTTTCTCTCTCTGACTAGTAGAAAATCACTGTTCTTGCTGCATTTGAACTGGGCAGGAGTTGGGAGAGAGACACAATTTAGTCCACAGTAGCAGTTGCATAGAAAAGAAGATACAACATTTATCACTGGTAATGTCTGGATTGGGTTGTGTGAGAAGGCGAGCAGGGAGGGGGAAGTATAGGACCTTTCACTTTAGTATATTAGTATTTTAATGTGGAATTATGACTAATTTTAACTTTATTAAAAGTTATTCTTTGGGCAGTACATGGTGCATGCTTGTAATCCCAGCATTTGGAGGCTGAGACAGGAGGATTGCAGTTTGTAGACAGCCTCAGCTACTTAATGAGGCCCTTTGCAATCAGTGAGACCCTGTTTCAAAAAAAGAATAAAAATGTAAAGCTGGGGGAGGGCTTGCTCGGAAGTATAATTTCCCTGGGTTCCATCCCCAGTAACTGCAAAAAAAAAAAAAAATGTATTCTTCATTACTGAACTTAATATGGTCAGGATGGAGAAGACAAAATGAAAGAAAAAAAAATAAAGACAGCCCTTTGGGAGCAAACTGAATGACAACATTAAAAAAAAAACAGTAATGACTATTCGCCAAACAATTGAACTGGAGGTACTTCATTTACTTCATAAGGAGTCCATAAAATTATTCTAGGTTGCTAGGTAACAATATTTCCTAATCCTGGATAAGTATCAAATCACTGGAGGAGCATCTTCATTTGTTTGTTTTTGTTTTGTTTTGTTTTCATAAGGAGAGTCTCAAAAACACAGCTTATTGAGTATTATATTTGGAGATACTACTTTAGTAGTCTAGATTTTATAATGGACTACCATGTATCCATTATCCAGGTTCAACAATGAGTAACAGTGTGCCAATCATACATTGTCTCTATTAAATTAAAAAAAAGAATTCTACATCACTTAAAGCAAATTTCAGAAATCAATATCTCATTTTACCTGTCAATAATTTACTATGTATCTCTACTATAATACACACTATACGAATTATTTATTTATTTATTTTTTGGTGGTACTGGAAACCCTTTTGCCCCCGGGCTACACTCCCAGACACCTATTTTTTTTATATTTTTATTTGGAAACAGGGTCTCTTAAGCCAGAGCGGCCAGCTTTGAACCTGCACGATCCTCCTGTCTCCGCCTCCCAAGCATGGGGATTACAAGCGTGTGCCACAACGGCCAGCGTTTTAAGAGTTATTTTTTTAAAAACCATCAAATCACTCACATCTGTCAAAATAAATAGAAACTCTTTAATTGCTTAGAATTTTTTTTGTCTATACTCAATCTTTCCTGTCTTCAATATATATTTACCAAATATATATGTATATTTGGTTTATTTCAGGTTAGAATTTTAACAACATCTCTTAAGTCTCTTTTCATAAGCTCTCTTCCTCATTGCCCCAGTGTTCTTTGATACATCAATAGAATCACATCATTTATCCTGAAGGTGGCAGAACATAACACTTTGGCTTAATATGAGGCTTTGACTCCTAATTTTTATATTGTTAACCTTATATTTCTACCCCTGTGGTTCCTGTGCACTGGTATTTACATGGAGAGACTTAATCGAAAGTCAGCATTTCATTGTTTTAACACAATTTGTCATCAGAATATTTTCTGTTAAAGATACACAGGCAAAATAATGTGTTCCAAGTGCCAAGTCTCTTGAACAAGCCAGGTGGGTTGGCACAGGCCTGTAATCCCAGGACTTGGGAGGTGGAGACAGAAGGATAAACAGTTTGAAGCCAGACTCAGCAACTTAGTGAGACCCTGTTTCAAAATTTAAAAATAAGGCAGACTGAGGGGGTATAGTTTAGAGGTAGAATGTTCTTGGGTTCAATCTACACACACACACACACACACACACACACAAACATTTCTTGAATGAATTATTCTCTTTTGAATATTTACCACTTTTTTTGTGGTACTGGAGATTGAACCCAGAGACATTCTACCTCCAAGATACCCCACCCAAATCTTTTTTTTTTTTTTATTGTATCTTTTGCAAAAGGGTCTCCCTAAGTTGTGGATGAACTCACTAAGTAGCCGGGTCTGGCTGCAAACCGGAGGTCCTCCTGTCTCTGCCTCCCAAGTACTGGGATTACAAGCCTGAGCCACCATACCCAGCACACTCTTTCAATATACCATTTAGACTATCAGTTTCTACATATTGTGGTAATGTTTTTGTTTTGTCTTGTTTTTTGACTAGAGATTGATCTCAGGGTCATTTTACCTCTGAGGTATACTCAAGGCCTAGTTTTTTTTCTTTTTTTCTGGTACAAGGGATGGAACCCAGGGACATTCTACCTCTGAGTTACACTCCCAGCCCTATTTATTTTTTATTTTTTATTTTGAAACAGGGTCTCAGTGAGTTGCAAAGTGCCTCACTAAGTAGTTGAGGCTGCCTTCAAACCACAATCCTCTTGTCTTAGCCTCCCAAATTCTGGGATTGCAAGGATGTGTCACCTTACCTGGCTAAACCCTATTTTTTTAAACAAGGACTCAGTTGCTGAAGGCCTTGCTAAGTTGCTGAGGCTGGCCTTGAACCAGTGAACTTCCAGTGAGCCTTCTGTATCAGTACTGTAATCCAAGTGGTGTACACCATCACACTTAGCTTTGTATTTTGTATGTGTGTATGTATTTTAACTGAATTTTCATGTTTTTATAATCAAAATAATATATCCAAACAAATTCTTAGACAATTCATTTCTTTATTATGGTCATCCTCAGTTTTCTTCTTTCTTATATAATGTAACCATTTTGATTAGTTCTTTATTTTTTTCATAGTTCCCTGAGAAAAAGTAAGCATGTAAATATGTATATATTTATATATATACATTTATGTACATATTTATATACATATATCTATACACATATACATTTTAATATATTTATACATATTAAATGCATATTTATATCTATATGAATGCATAACATATATTATATAATATATATTATATGTAAATATATAATATATACATATATACACATATAATATATACATTTATACATGCTATATATGTATATAAATACATAATTATATAATATATTATATAAATATATATAAATGTATTTGTAAAAATATATGCATATACATTTAATATGTGTAAAATATTAACCATGTTTATAGGTATATGCATATGCATATAAATGTATATGTATAAAAATATATGTATATAAATGTATATGTATATATGTATATAAATGTATATGTATAAATATATGTATATATGCTTAATTTTCCAGCAGGGAAATATGAAAAATAAAGAAGTATATATATTTTTTTTTCATACTGCCAATATTCCTAGTTTATACAACATGTAACTTACAACATCTAAACATGTTACTATACCTTAAAGTTCTGTATCTTAACCATACTGTCCTATGTGTTGTTCTTTTAAACTTTATATGTTCCAGATGTGTCAGATCATCTTCATTTGTTGCTAATTTAACAGGCAGTTCTACTACAGTTTACTTAACTAATGCCCTTTAATGAACAAAAGGCCTAATTCCAGATTTGTGCTATTACTAATATGCTGCAATACATAATAAAATGCACATCACTTTGTTATTTTGTATTTTTGCCATAAACTCTTAGGAATATACCCTTGGAATTAATATTTATAAGACTAAGAATAATTGCTTACATATCTAAACATAATTCTATTATTTTGTATTTCCACTAGCAATAATGTCAAACTGCCTGTTTCTCTCTCAGCTATACCAATGGAGAATGTATTTAAAGTTTTACATTTTTTGTAAATTTGGTACATAAGAGCTAGGCATGGTGGCACATGCCTAAATCCTTTAACTTGGGAGACTGAGACAGGAGGATCACAGCTTCAAGAACAGCTTCAGCAACTTACTGAGATTCTCAGTAACCTAGTCCTGTTTGATAAAAAAGGGGGGGCCAGAGAAATGCTGGGGGTGTAGCTCAGAGTTAGAATGACCATGACCCTTGGTTTTGTCCACTGTACCACATAAAAAACATGAAAAATATCACAGTATTGTTTAGTCATTATCTATGTTATTATAAGCCAAGTTGAGTAGTTTTTTATGACTGAAATTTGTTGGCATTTTTCTGTATACTTTCTTTGCAGGCATCATTGTAATAAATTTCAAATATTATTCTGGTGTTAAATGTGAATTGGTTCCAAAGGTATTTATATAGTAATATAGCAAGTATTCACACAATTAGAATATACAGAAAGCATAACAAATAAAAGGCATGCTGTCCCATGGTGGGTTTTTTTATCCTTTTTAATCTCATACAATTTCAGTCATGGTTAGAATTTTAGCTGTAAGAACAATCTATAAGTTCCAATACTATTTAGTGAAAAACATTTAGAAGAAAAAAAAACAGTCAACAGCAGGGCTTCTAAGACTTCCAATGGTTGGGAAAATTATTTCCTTTTATTATAGTAATAATAGGGAAAGATGAATAAAATTTGTAAAAAATTTAATATACAGACACAATGCAAATTAAGTGACTACATGTGAGTGAATTATGTGAGAAAGGACAGGGTTGACTAGACCAAGTTGGTGTGAAACAAGACATCGATACGGAATGAGCTAGAAAATGTATATCATTCTAAGGTAAATGGATTCTGCCTGACAGTCAATAGGGCTGTTCCCCAAGCTTTTGATCTGGGATGGGACATGGTAAAATTCTGAACTGTTGCATTAATCACTGTTGTTGATTGACCAATGTACAGCCGAGAAAATTCGTGATGTCCATTGGACTTCCTTTTATTACATGTGGTCTCTTGCATCTCATCTACATTTATCTCTCAGGTTATCTCTCTCTTTTTTTGATCACAGGTGTCAGTATCATAGAGCCATGGAAACAGAGGTCTATGTCAAAATATGTACACATTCAAATTCTCCCAGCATGTAACTCTATGCTTTCTGTTTTCAGTCAGCTAGCATTCATATTTCTCTACTATGCATAAGAAATGAGCCAAGCATAAAGAAGAAAATACTTTCAATGATTTTGCTCTACTGATATAAAAGATTAGACGTTCCTTTTAAAATTAAATATTGATTAAGACTTCAATAATACCAAAGATTAAATAACATCGAAATCTAGCCTCAATACATTGGCGTACAATAAATAAAAATAGAAAATACTTTAATTCATACTGATCTCAGAGAAAAGTGAGAGATCTTCTAAGGGATTAAAACTGGAGAAGAAATTAAACCTCAGAGAGGTAAGCCTTTACTATGCTTTTTACTAATCCGGTTCAATAAGAGAGAGAGAGGCCAGAAGAGAACAGGTTTTAAGATTTATAAACCTAGGTGCTTGCACTTAAAAGACATTATATACATTATATTCAACTGAGCAGGGTGTGGAACAATTTTATAATTGCACTGATAACATTAGGCGTGTAAAGATAAAGATAATGAATAAATATTGAAAATCCATGCAGAAAAAAATTACAGAAAGACTATTTGTTTCATTGTAGGATCTAGATAAGGAAAAAAAGAATAAACCATTTCCTTAAAAAGTTATAATTATATGTTGACTGTCCTGTAAGTTTGAGGCCCAGTTCACTTTACATATAATGCTTAATTATCAGCCAATAAACATATTAAAAATTTCCTCTGGAATAGTTGTATCCCAGGACATTTAAGCCTAAATTCCTAAACTATAAAACATACTAGAAAAAAAATAACTGTATCTGAGAGATTATAAACTAAATAAATAGTCATATAAGAATTCTGACCATTCAACATAGCTTAATTACTAGATATTGGCAATAGATTAGTTAAGTTTAAAATTAAAGAAAGAACTGAAGGCACCACACACAGCAAAAATATTAACATCAACAGTCTGTAAAAACATCTGTATTTGAATGAATATCAAAAAGAATTTCTAAAGATGATTAATTAATTTTTGAAATTAAAATCTGTTGGTGGCCAGGCTTGGTGGCGCAAGCTTGTAATCCCCGTGCTTGGGAGGCGAAGACAGGATCGCGCAGGTTCGAGGTCAGCTGCGCTGGCTTAAGAGAACCTGTGTCCAAATAAAAATGTATAAAAAATGGGTCTGGGAGTGTAGCCCGGAGGTAGAATGGTTTCCAGGAACCCCAGTACCACCAAAAAAAAAATAAATAAATAAAAAAAATCTGTTGATGGACTAATTGGTAAGTCAGACATAGATAAATAAAAAGTTGGGGTTTGCAAGACATAATAGAAGACACCACCCAGAATCTATTCATAGAGAGTCAGAAAATGTGCAAGACTGAATCTCATCATAGTAAGACTGCGAAACAACAAAAATAAGAGGAGATCTCAAAACCAGTCAGTGAACAATGACACCTTGACAATCTACTCCTTAAAGGGACTGATAGGAGCCAAACAGCTGTGGCTACATTTGCTTAGAATGTATACCCCGTGGAAAACTATAGGAATCAGTGTACAAATGCATTAACAAGTGGGCAAACCCAAGGTTTGTTCCTAAAGCTTTTAGCCTTTCCAGCATGGATTACTATAAGCAAAGTCTGCCGTCATCTTCCCTTACTATTCTCAATTTCATTGTCAGCTATTTGAAGACATGGCCAGGTATCACACATAGTCTTAGAATTTACACAGTCCTCTATGCATCGAGTGAAGGCAATCGTTTAATATAATTTATTTGAACTGACCCGAATCATTGCATACATATGCAATGAATTTATGATTATATTAAAACTAATTTCAAAAATGACATCCATAATTTCTAGAAGTTTCTGTTTGATGCCCTCTAATCCAGCTATATTTTTGTTAGGAGAGTCACAGTTATTTTGTTGGGTGTTGAATGCCAAACTGATGTTTCCAATTTATTCATTTGGCAAAAGGCAGATTTCCTTGTTTGAGCAAAGGAGTAGTAGATGTTTATGTTTAGAAAATGTGAGGATTTATTCGGTTTGCAAAATGCCTTCTATTTCTTTTTTAGTACAGAGTTGCCAGGAAATTTTGAAATTATGATAAATATTTAACAAATTTTGTCCAGTTTGTTAGTGATATTTTGGTAAATAAATTATTATATTTTCAGTTTTATATAGAATATCATTAAATGGAGTCTAAGCTGTTTGTGATTATACAAGAAATAATTGTTCATTCAAAGATTTGAAGAGAGGGAGCTAAGCAAATAAAATGATTCATAATCCTGCTACCAAAGATAGCCACTTTTAAGATTTTCTTGTTATAAATATTCAAATATTTTCTATTCATAATCATGCACATAAGCACAGATATATAAAGCAATTATTATCTACATGTATATGTTTTGTGTATGAAAATGCACTTATACAATGACTATTTATGCACATAAATAATTTTATAACTTCATAATGTATATTAAAATATTTTTATATAATACCAATGTACCTCTAGCATTAATTTATGCATAAAATTAATTTTAATAGGTATGCTATAAGTATTTGATCATATTGTTGGGTTTCAATATCCCATTTTTCTCAATCTCAGGCTTGCTATAGTAAACTATTATTTTATATAAATTCTTTTTGAAGTTGTTATATTGATTCTTAGAATATATTCTAAATTGAATTTTCCATTTTAAATATAGGACCATTTATAAAACATTAACAAATATTTGAACTCATTTTGTTCACTCTCATAAGTAGTTAGAAAATTCTGGTCATATAGAATTCTACTCCTTGCAAGTAAATATCCTAATTTTTTCCTTCTCCTCTTTCTTCTCCTCCTCCTCCTCCTCCTCCTCCTCCTCCTCCTCTTCCTCCTCCTCATTCTTCTCCTTATTTTTGGAAAAATGCATTTAGATGTTGAATTTTGTAGCTTGCCCCCCCAAAAAATCTCTAAATTTTCTACACTTATTATTTTTCATTAGACAAAATTAATACTAAACTATTTCTAAAGCTGAATTAGATTTCTTTCTACCTACTATGTTTATGAGATGATTTACATATGGCACATATAATAGATATATGTATTATGTGTGTATATGTATATGATATATGCATCTAATATGTTTATATTTTGTTTCTCTGTGTGAACTTGGAAATTCAAATTTTTTTTTTTTGTACTGGGGATTGAACCCAGGAGTATCCTATCTTTGAGCAGATATCCCCAGCCATATTTTATTTATTTATTTATTTATTTATTTATTTATTTATTTATTTATGGTACTGGGGATGGAACCCAGGGGCATTCTACCTATAAGATCCAGCCCCAGCCCTAAGTTTTTATTCTTTCTTTTGAAACAGGGTTTCACTGAGTTGCAGAGGGCCTCACTAAGTAGCTGAGGCTGGCCGCGAACCGCAATCCTCCTATTTCAGCCTCCCAAATGCTGGAATTACAAGCTTGTGCCACCATGTCTGAATTTTTAGTTTTATTTTTGAAAGAGTATCTCACTAAGTTGTAGATGGCCTCGCTAAGTTTCTGAGGCTGGCCACAAATCTATGATCCTTCTGACTCAGCCTCCCAATACTGAGATTACAAGTGTGCACCACCATGTCTGGCTGAAATAATATAATTTAAGACCTGTCTCAAGGAAGTCAAATAAAATTGACTTAGCATTGATTGATTTAAGATGAATTTTATCATCTTTGAAAATTAATTAAAAGTTTCATTGTTTGCCTCTTTTAAACTAAATACTTATAACTGTACCAATCAAACTGAAAGCATGAAATTCCACATTCTATTTAGAAAAGCTAAAGAAAATTACATCCGCTCATTGGATTTATATGAAAGGAAAAAAAGACAAATTTTGTATTCATTCAGCAAAGCACTCTCTGAAGTGTGTGGTTTGAGTTTAATCTAATACCATTCCACCTCCTCCGTCTTTTGTCCTGCATGAGGCAATTATAACTCCAGATTGCTACAAGACCTGAGAACACCAGGAAGACTCTTAACACCTCGACTCTCTGGCACAAGACCACACTCAACAGCTTATTAAGATTCAGGCATCGGCACCAATGACTAACAGACGGCATAGGCCTGGGATTCATTTCCAACTCATTTAATTACAGAAATCAATGAACTTCTGGAGCTGGGCCAGGTGAAGAAAAATGAACCTAGACAAAATGACATTTTGTTTGTGCTATCAAGATAGTTCAAGCAACCCTACCTAAGGAAATTATTACAATATATAAGACACCAAAATGGCAAAATGGTGAGAATAAAATGTCTGAAAGATATGCTCTTGGATAAAAAAAATACATGATTTAGGTTTGCAATTACATTAAATTACAATGGTGTCAAACCTTTTTGACCACAAACCATGACAAGAAATATATTTTGCATCATAATTTATTACAAATACACATACACATAAGCTGCAACATAAAATTACTATCAATGAAAGTATGGGAAAAGATATAAGAACAATATGTGTAGTATAATAAGATGTCTGGCAGTTAGTAAGTTGCCTCAGCAAGTGTTAACAGTTTCTCTTCAATTTTTTGAAAATACATAAATCCAGAATATGAGCAATTTCATTTTAAGTTACAAGGACAAGTTTGTTTTCGAAAGAGTTGAAATATCTGAATATGACACACTTGCAATCCGATAGATAAAGTGCAACATAGGGTCTGATAGTTGACAAATGGATAATAGTACAGAAGGTGAAGCTCAGAGACATTTAAAAGCAGCACAAGCACAGTATAATAAAGTAGCATCATAAGCTGTCCTTGAACTGGACAAAAAAACAGAAAAGAAATATAAAAGAGCACTGGGGATTGAAGAAGGATCAAGAAGTGAAAGGCAGCCTCAAGTATTTTCTAATGACTTTAATGAGCATAGGAGGAAATAAGCCCAAAGAGAAACAGATTCTGCATCCTAACTGTCAACCCAGGAGTTATATTACCTGGGGCAAGTAAATTAGCTGCCACAGGCTACAGTTTTCTTGTTCATAAAACAGACTGATGATGGTTTCTACCTTCTATGGTACCTGGTTCTTTTTTAAAATAAATGCTTTAATTTTGAGAAATGTAAATACTTTGTACAAAAATATGTCAATAAATGCTAAATATCATTAATAATATCAGAGTTAATATTCTTTGTTAGCTGTATACAAATATCACAGTTCTATTATGGCAGCTATTTTGTTTATCTCTCCAGTATTAGGCAATGATTATTTCTATAATCAGTGTTTGCCAAAGAAATGGCATGTCTGTAGAAGGTTACTCTTATCATTCTACATGAACTAATTTCCTCAGAGATAAGTGGAAATTGCTCTTCAATTGATGGTGGATGTTCAATCATTACCCTACAGAGGGAAACCTGATGGGGTGTGTCCATACAGCGCCTAAGTGATTCAGCAGAAAAGGGGCAAAGATGGCGCCTGGAGGAAGCTAGGAAGGCATGGTTTCCCCATTCATTATGGGTGGGGAGACTGAGGGGTTTTTCTCTTTTTACCTTTAAAGGAGCTTTCTGCACACATGAATGGCTCATGTACTGGCCTGGGATTGGCCGTGAACTACGTGCTAGTGATCTTTATCCCGGATAGGATAGGCTATTTCTCATGGGAATTTCCCTCGTGGTTTGGTGCTATATATATGATTGCTTGGAGAGAAATAAATGAGATCTTGCTTGACTTGACTCCCGGCTTGTGGGTTTGTGTTCGAATCGTCGGTACTCATCATCTCGTCAAGCCCCGCCAGCTGTCGGGCTGGATCCCGACAGAAATCAATTCATATATTAAATCTTTGAGTGTAATTTTTCTCCATACTTTCATTTTTCCTTGTTTTTTATAGTACTGTCATTTTCTCTGTCATACACACTAGAAATCTGGGGTAATTTTTCATTAAGTACTGAGCATAGAAATATAGTACACAAAACTACACTGAGATTCCATCTAACCCAAATCAGAGTGGCAAACATAAAGAAGTGAAATAACAAGAAATCCTGGTGAGGATGTGGGGAAATAGGAACTTTTTTTACATTGTCAGTAGGAGTACAAACTAGTTAAGCCACTCTGGAGATCACTGTGGAGATTCCTTAGAAATATAATCCAGCTACACCCCTCCTAGGTTTCTTTTCAAAGGGGTTGAAATCAGAGAACTACAGTAACATATGCAGATCCATGTTCATAGCAGCACGATTCGTAATAGCCAAAATATGGAACCAACCTTGGTCTCCATCAACAGATGAATGGATTGCAAACTTACGGCGAATACAATGGAATTCTACTCCATTATGAACATTATGTTAAGTGAGATTAGCCAAGCACAGAAAGAGAAGGGACATATGTTTTCTCTAATACGTCCAATTCCTCTGGTATTCCTCTGGTATTAGGAATACCAGAGGGACTCCAAATAATGGAAGAAAACCTTAGCAAAGCCAGAAAGGAGGGGTAGAGGAGCAAGAAGGCTGAGGCTAATTAATGGAAAAGCTACATGCAAGTATGTGTATATATGTGAATATAACATAGCTAACTTGGACACTCAATATTGGGAGGGAGAGAAAAGGGGAAGCGCATGGGGGGCACCAAGTACTGTGTGAATATATGCCTTTGTCATCATGATCCATATTATGATGTGAGACTGTAGTGCAACAATAAAATAACATTACAAAAAGTAATAGTATAGTGTATAAGTAGTAAAAGTAGTAAAAATAGTAAAAGTATAGTGCAGAAGTAATGTGCCTACAAATAAAATGGCATTGATAATCTGGTCTATAGACAGCTATACACACACAGACACACAGACACACACACACACACACACACACACATACTTTTTGGATTTCTCCATTAACTACATTGAGGTAGTCTCTTGATTCTATTACATATTTTAATATATATTTATTTGACAATAATATATTCAGTCTACAATTGTGCAAATGCCATATGTGTGGTTATTGATGCAAAGTTTATAAACAGAATATTGATTTAAGGAATTCATTACTTGCAGCATGTAAAGAAAGATTCAGATATTATGGCATTATTTAATAAATATTAAAATAAAATATATACTGGGATCTCATGAAGGCAAGGGACACAGTAAAGGTAAATTTATCAACCCAGAAAAAGTTGGTAGTTCAAGGAAAGAATAGATACTAAGATCTTAGCCTTGAATAGTGTATAGAAATTTGTCAAGATAACTTTCTACTGTGGCTAAAAATACTTCACTGGGTGGATTAAATGACAGAAATTTATATTGTGAGAGTTTTGAGTCTAGAGGTCCATGATCAAGAAGATAATCTTATCGTATCCTCTATGGTTTATCTTCTGCACTTTCACATATGCACCATCTTTTATGTGTGTCCCAATTTTCTATTCTTCTAAGAAAATTGATCATATTAAATTATGGAATATACTAACAACCTCATTTAAATTAATTTTATTTCTGCTGGGCATGGTGGCGCACGCTTGTAATCCCCGCGCTTGGGAGGCAGAGACAGGAGGATCGCGCAGGTTTGAAGCCAGCCGCGCGCGCTGGCTTAGGAGACCCTGTTTCCAAATAAAAATGTAAAAATAGGTCTGGGAGTGTAGCCCAGGAACCCCAGTACCACCAAAATTAATTAATTAATTAATTAATTAATTATTTCTTTAAGGAACTTATCCCTCAATAGAGTCACATTTTAAGGAATGAGAGATAAGGGTTTTAATATATAAATTCAGTCCCAAACAATAACCTGGTAAGTTTCAGTTTTCATTTAACTCATTCAAATAAAATCATTTCTACTATAATAAAATATTTAAATTTTTATTTGAATAGAAAAAACTGTTCTGAAACATTATCATTTTCTGTAACATTAGTATTCTCTGCAAACTCAAATAAAACTATAGAATTTATGAACAAAACAGGGTTGGTACACAATACTCAAAAATTTTATAATATCACATAAAAAGAGATGTAAGGGAGAGACTTAGCACCCACCCTAATTTGTATTTCAGCTTTGTCACTTCCTGATTTATGTTCTTAGCACAGGCTATTTCTATGATCTGTGCATCACACTCATTTTATTCAATATGTGTATCTTATAAAATGCAATATGACAAGAAAATAGGTAAAAGCCATAAAGATATTTAGGAAACAAAACTGCCCCTTTCTTCAAATGGCACGAGGTTTACATGCGGTATTTAAAATAAACCATTAATTACTGATTATCAAGATTAATTCTCACTATGATGTATAATTACATTGTATCAACAAAAAAAATAAAATGGTATATCAAAAATTTTAAAACTATGAAAGAGAATACTTGCTAAGAGTGATTAAAACATTACCTGTCTAATGATGGATTTATCTTAAAATTAGGGAGATGGGTTTTGTGTTACATACCTGTAATCCCAATACTTGGGAAGGAGTCTGAGATGGGGGTATTACAAGTTTAGGACCAGCCTTAGCAATTTAGTGAGACTCTACTTGAAAATACAAAATAAAACAGAGCTAAGAACTTGGTTCAGAAGTAGAATGACCTTGGGTTCAATTCCTGCTGCCACCAAAAAAAAAAAATCAGTTAAGGAATGATTCATGCTAAGTGAAATAAGAAATCATCTAATAAGAAATTCACATTCTTTAAAGGCATTTTTGCTATATTAAAATAATAAGTAATAGTATTTAGTTTTTAACACTTCTTGTTATTAATTTGCCAAGTATTTATATCATTCATTATTATTTAATGAAAATTTTATGAATTAGATATTTATATCATTCATTTTATATTAGATTAATTAATTCTGATCGATGTTATATAAATTGCCCAATAATCCATATCTAATAAGTAGTAAGCTAAGATTTGAACTCAGGCTAAGGAACAAAGCTCCTATTCTTTCATTTTTTACATTCTGCACTGGCTTAAAAGATATAATATTTACATCATTACAGTTGTAATAGCTAGGATAAATTATTTCATAAATTAGAAAATATATTTGATTCATTGATTTGAAAACGATGAGAATACTATGATGAAAGCATTCTTCAAATTAGGGTGATAAAATTGGTGTTCTCATAAGGTAATTGTCTTGCTAAAGATTACACCCCAAGTTATTTACAGCCTAGCTACACAGGAAACGGAATTGTTACATACTGCTTTAACATACAAGAACCAACATAGATGTGCATTCACACAGGACAGTATATATTACAACGGAATCGTTCAGAAAGGACACAGAGCAAAAGTTCACCTACTGTAGACAATGCGATGAAAAGGGAACCATGAACCAAGAGACAGTAGCTATAAACAAAGAGGTAGCTGAAATCATGAGTTTTAAGAGGATCACAGAAAATAGCATTGTTTGACATTCAATAACAAAAATGATTTGATAATGAGTTGCAAACTCTTTTAGACCATAACCATAATTGTCCCTGATCTCGGTTAGTTATTCAGAGTTTTAGGGGGCTGTGTTAGAACTGCTCTTTGTTCTTCCCAGGATTTCTTTATGGTAGATTGATCTTTAATTGTCATTGCTGTATTACCCTTTGTAGTCATTATGTTGAGCAGAATAGCAAAAGATGCCAAAGCATAAAAGTCATCTGGGAACTGCCTTAGGTGCCATTCCTACCTAACCTGTATGAGTACACTGTAAAATTTCCAAGTCTATGACACCGTTTTTGTTAGTATTCTGTTACTTTTATTTGTACTTTAATCTTTTGCTTAGTCAAACGGGTGACATATGAGCAGGAATAGATCAATATGGCAGGATAAGCCTTCAGAAGTACGTCACTCTATCTGATAGATGCTTTTTAGTTTTGAATGTAAGAAAACAGAAAATCCAACTCAAAATTGGTTGTTAAGCAATGACTCATATTTATTGTCTCAAAAGGAAGAAATGTAGACACAAACAGTGTTGTGTTAGATGGTTTAGCACTTCAATGCATTATGTCTTACAGAAACCTCTGCTTTCCTCATCTCTGTATGTTCCTCCAGAGATGGTTCCATTTCAAGGCTTAGTCTAATTTTTGGAGGGTGGTACCCAGTCACAGCCTCTAACACCTTGACTCTTAAAATTACCATCAGGAGAGAGAATAGTAGTTTCACTTGACTCTACTAAATGAAAAGAATCTTACCAGAAATTTCCAAATAATAACAATTAATAACTTCCTGTTATTGTGAATCATTTAACATTCCTAAACCCAATTTTGACAGGAAGAAAGGAAATGTGGTTCCTCTGATTCCATGTTCCTATTTGAAGAATATAAATAAATGTAATTAGAATTTGTGTGAATAAGGAAAAAAGAGAAAAACAAATACAGGATTTGTACCCAAGCACAATCTTTCTATATGACCATTAGAAAACAACAGGTTAAGAAAGACATGGTGGCATACGCCTGTAATCCCAGTACTTGAGAGGCTGAGACAGGAGAACTGCATGTTGGAGGCCAGCCTCAGCAACTTAGCAAGGCCTCAAAAAAATCAGAAGGGCTAGGGCATAGCTCAGAGTAAATATCCCTAGCTTTAATCACCCATATGTGCTCACTCCCTCAAAATAAAAGACAGACAGAGAGAGAGAGAGAGAGAGAGAGAGAGAGAGAGAGAGAGAGAGAGAGAGAGAGAGAGAGGGAGAAAGAAGTAAAGAAAAAATAGCAAGTTAGATATAAGTTTGCCTAATGTGTCTGACCTGTAGATAGGTAATTGGTTCAATGAATGTGAACCAATACAGAAATATGAAACTCTCTGTTATTGTGCAGGATATATTTAATACCTTAAGTTTTTTTTTTTTTTTTTTCGGTACTGGGAGTGGAACCCGGGCACATTCTACCTCTGAGCTACACTCCCAGCTCTGATTTTTATTCTTTATTTTGAAACAGGGTCTCACTAATTTGTGGAGGGCCTCACTAAGTAGCTGAGGCTGGTCAAGAACTCGGATCCTCTTGTATCAGCCTCCCAAATGCTGGGATTACAAGTGTGCACCACCACGGCTGGCTAATACCTTAGGTTTTTGAAGCATCTTTTTTTTTTTTAGAGATAACTGATTTATGCAAATATTCATAGATAATATAGTAGACTGCTTACTAGATCTTGTCAACATGGATTCCAGGATCGTTTATCTACTCTCGACTATTATTTTTTTTTTATTTTTACATGTAGACTCCCTTATTCCTATTCAGTGTAGAAGAGTATTTCTAATTAATACTAACCTTTCTATGAACACTTTCTTTTCTTTAGTTTTGTTTTGGTTGTGTTTTTTTAAATTTTTATTGAACATAAATGGTATACATTTAAACTATATTTGATGCCCTCTCCCCGCTCCCTCACCTGTTTTCCCTTCCCCCCTCCCAGCAATAAAACAATGATTGTCCCGGGTAACCATGCCATATTCATAATTTTACTTATATTCGGATGTGGACCCTCATTAATCAAGTTCAGCCTTCCTCCTTCTCTATCTTTCCATTCAAGCTTTGCTGGTATTTCCCCTCTGTTATCTGGAGTACCACTAGTATCCTCTGGATTCCCTAGTTTGGGCATATTAGCAAAAACATATGTACCTTCTCCTTCTGTGCTTGGCTGGTCTCGCTTAACATAATGCTCTCCAGGACTTTCCATCTTCTTGCAAAGGTATGATTTTGTTCTTCTTTATGGCTGAGTAGAATTCCATTGTGTGTATTTCCCAGAGTTTTGCAATCCATTCATCTGTTGATGGGGACCTGGATTGGTTCCATATTTTGGCTATTACAAATTGTGCTGCTATGAACATAGGTATGCATATGTTGCTATAGTTCTCTGTTTTCAACCCCTTTGGAAAAATACCCAGGAGTGGTAGAGCTGGATCATATGGTGGATCTATTCCTAGCTTTCTTAGGAATCTCCACACAGATCTCCATAGTGGCTGAACTAGTTTTCATTCCCACCAACAGTGTAAAAGAGTTCCTCTTTACCCACATCCTCGCCAGCATTTGTTGTTGTTTGATTTCTTTATGCTTGCCACTCTGACTGGGGTTAGATGGAATCTCATTGTAGTTTTGATTTGCATCTCTCTGATGGCCAGTGATGTAGAACATTTTTTCATGTATCTATTGGCCCTTTGTATCTCTTCTTTTGTGAAGTGTCTGTTTAGTTCATTTGCCCATTTCTTGATTGGGTTGTTTGTTTTGCTAGTGTAGAGTTTTTTGAGCTCTTTGTATATTCTGGATATTAGCCCCCTATCAGAATGGTGGTTGGTAAAGATCTTTTCCCATTCTGTAGGCTTCCTCTTTAGGTTATTGATAGTTTCCTTTGATGAGAAAAAACTTTTTAGTTTGATGCTATCCCACTTGTTTTTATTCTTGCTTTAATTTCCTGAGCTTTGGAGGTTTTGTTGAGAAAGTTACTGCCTGTGCCAATATTTTGTAGTGTCTATTAACACTTTCTAAAATACTCAGTACTCACTTGAAAATAGATGAGATAGTAAGTAATAGAAAGTATACTTGCTACTGTATAGATTACTGTCAGGCAGTGGTCATTGGTATTGGAGTTGATCTCAGAACTGATCCCAGCAAGTGCTTTGATTTCTTTGAATTCATCTTTTTCTCTCTGAAAGGGAAATCAAATCTTACTAAAATTACCTTAAGGCAATTCTGCTCAAAGTGCAGTCTGTAGACCTGCATAGAAAATATTTTATTGGCTTAGGATGAAATAAGTAGAGAAGCTGAAAATAAGTATTTTGGTATAACAATTTGACAGAGTAATTTTGTGTCTGTGTGATGAAATAAAAGTTTTTACAAATGGATTGCATTTCATATGGTTATTTCTCTCATTTGGTGATATATTTTTATTCTTTTTCTTTTTTTAGTAGATGTATTGGTTCATAAATATTGGAGAAAAATATTTTGTTAATTTGCCACAGGTAGCTTAAGAAACACTTCCTAAAGTCTTCCCTTCTCTCATTAACAGCATCTTTCTAAACTTTCATCATTTTTTATGTCAGTAGAGTATATATAAGGAAGATGGTGTAGCAGACCAGCAAGATGAACTGTGATGCTCCATGTACTCTAAGACACACAAGACTTGAGCTCAAGAACCAGTTTTATTAAAACTTAAATATTTTAAAAGCTTTATTTTGGTTACACATCTGGAAAATCTTAGTATGGTGGCTGTTTACATTAAATATCTGCATAAATTTTTCACGAACTATACAAATCAGTAAGAAGGAAAGAATTAACAGTACAAATTCCATACTTTTATCATAACTAGAAAATGAAGAACACCAGAACATTTTTTGCAAAGTTTCCTGTTGAATTTTTGACATTGGCTTTTCTGAAATAGTATGGGAGAGCAAGATACATTGATGAATAACTTTTCAGGAAGGAGGAAACGTGGGGGAAAGGACCTACAGACTTCAGATATCATCTGTTTAAAAGAAAGTGTATCATCAGGCACGGTAGCACACATCAGTAATATCAGAACTTGGGAGGCTTAGACAGTAGCATGATAGATTTGAGAATAGTTTTGAGAACCTAGAGAAACCCTTTTTCCAAAAACATGAGGAGTGTACATAAGAGGTTCAATCTCCAGTACCAAACATTTACACACACACACACACACACACACACACACACACACACACATACATGGAAGATACACCCTAAATAACAAAACACAAATAAGAAATTCCAGTAGGTCAGAGGATGATGATTAGCAGAAAGGGACATAAGTATGCATGAGACTAAACGTGACATATAAGAAAAATAATATTTTGGTGGGGAGAAGTGGATAAAATAAAAAGAAAATTAGATTTTCTTTAGATATAAAGTTATAATAAAAAAGAAAGTGAGAAGAGAAATGTTAACATTTGTTAACGACAACAAAAATAAAAAAAAGGACACGTTGCAACTCCCTACACAGCCTGCATTAGATAAATTAGACTTCATTACCCTGATGTTAGAGTGTTCTCGTATAAGACATTTTTAAGAATCCTCAAACTGAGAAGCGTGTCAACAAAAATACAGACATAAGCATTCTTCATGTAATCAAAGCTACTGTAAGAGGAAAATAAAAAATGGATAATCCAAATACTTAACCTATTGAAAATTTGTACCTCTCTTCCAATAAAATATAAACATAAAATAAAAATCAACTAACACAACTCTGAAGAAAAAATTAAGCCCTCTTGAAATATATATTTGGTATGGGAAAAACAACTTTCTAAAATTACATGAAAACCTTAAGATAGAAATGGAAAGAGACAGACATTCATAAATCAAACAATAAAAATTAAATATATACATATCTATATATAGCATATAATCCATGAAAAATAAAAGATAGCTAGAAAAAATGAATTCAAGTGAAATTTATTAGGGAACTTTAAGGAAAACAATATAAACAAAAATCAAAATATATAAATAAGAGTTACCTAAGGAAAATGTTTACAATGAAAGATGAGTATGATAATTCAGAATGTATTTATTTATTTATTTATTTATTTCAGAATGTATTTATTTATTTATTTATTTATTTCATGTCTGGGAATGGAACCCAGGGGAATTCGACCTCCAAGCTACACCCCCTGCCCTATCTTTTATTCTTTTTATTTTGAAACAGGGTCTCACTAAATTGCAGACGTCCTCACAAAGTAGCTGAGACTGTTTGCAAACCGCAATCCTCTAGTCTCAGCCTCCCGAATGCTGGGATTACTAGCATGCACCACCAAGTCCAGTATGCATTGTATTTTAGATTCCTGTAGAACAAAACAGTTGCATGGAAAAAATATTTTAAAATATACTCCAAGAAATATTTCAATAAATCTAGAAGACCTTAATTTGTATATCAAAATGGTTCAGAGAGTTTCTTAAAAAGTAGATGTAGAATGAGTAATCCTGATGCATGTACTAATAAAATTGTTTAAAAATTAAATACTTACAGAATGGGAGAAAATCTTTGCCAGCTACATCTCTGACAGAGAACTAATATCTATAATATATAAAGAACTTAAAAACAACACTAGAAAAAGAATAACCTAATTTAAAAAATGGGCCACTGAATTGAATAAACATTTCTCAAAAGACAAATGCAAATGGCAATGAATATATGAAGAAGTTTTCAGCATCATTAGCAATCAGGGAACTGCAAATCAAGATTACATTGAGATTCCATCTAACTCCAGTTAGAGTGGCAATCATCAAGAATACAAACATTGATGTTAGGGAAAATGTGGGAAAATAGGACTTCTTATACACTGTTGCTGGAAATGTAAATTAGTATAACCACTATGGGATCTGTATGGAGGTTTCTCAAAAGACTGGGAATGGAATCACCATATGACCCAGCTATACCACCCTTCAGTATCTTTCCAAAACAATTACAGTCAGAATACTGTAAGTAATACTTGTATATCCAGAACATAAAAAAACAATTCATAAAAACCAAGTTGTGCAACTAACATAGGCATCTGTCAAGAGATGAGTGGATAATGAAAATGTGGTATGTAAACACAATAGAATTTTATGAAGAACTGATGGAGACAGTTCAAATTATGTTGTGCCAATGTATGAAGGTATGACTACCAATCTCACTATTGTATACCAGAAGAGATGGGTAGCTGGGTGAAACCTGAAGGGAAACAAACCAAGAACTGTGTGTATTTATTTCTATGATGCTATTTTTCTATATGAGGCATACTTACCATGCATCAAAAAAAGCATACAAGCCAGGTGTGGTGGCGCACGCTTGTAATCCCAGCATTTGGGAGGCTGAGACCAGAGGATAGTGGTTCGCAGGCAGCCTCAGCTACTTAGTGAGGCCCTCTGCAATTTAGTGAGAACCTGTTTCAAAATAAAGAATAGCCGGGCATGGTGGTGCAGGCTTGTAATCCCCGCGTTTGGGAGGCAGAGATAGAATTGCGTAGGTTCAAAGCCAGCCGTGCTGGCTTAAGAGACCCTGCTTCCAAATAGAAAAAGGAAAGAAAAATAGGTCTGTAAGTGTAGCCCGGAGGTAGAAGGGTTTACAGAAACTCTAGTACCACCAAAAAAAAAAAAAAAAAAAAAAGAACAATGATCAAAACCATAATGAATAATGATTGATTTTATGTTAACTTGACTGAAGTACAAAATCCTTAAACATTTGGTTCAACTTTATTAAGAGGATGCTTCTATCTGACAATAACATGTGAATCAGTAGTCTGAATACAGAAAATGTCCTCCCCATTGTTGGTGGTGTTGTACAGTCTGAATTGAATACCCAAATAAAGCAAATACCTGAATGAGAGAAACTTCTGTCTCTCTGCCTGTCTATAGCAACATAAGAACGATTCCGTTTGATGACAGGTTTTACTTGTAACCTGAGAATAACCTTCAAATGAAATTAACTAAAATGAGCTGATAACTGGGGAGGGGCTTGATCACCTTGGCCCCCTCTCCAGTTACCCTGAAAGCTGTGTAAGATGGAAAGAGTATGGAGAAGAAGAAGAAAATCTCACCTTGTCTAAATGATCCTGAGCAGAGCCCTAGGCTGCCCTACTGAGATCTCCTAGTGCCTGTATATTAGAGGGCAGATGGGAAATACAGTGCAGAAAGACATTTGGAACGAGGTTGTTTTAAACTACTTTCTTATTTCAAGGCACAAAAATGTCTCCATTCTCAGCTGGGCATGGTGGTGTACTCTTGTAATCCCAGCATTTGGGAGGCTGAGATCGGAAGATCGCAGTTCGCAGACAGCCTCAGCTACTTAGTGAGGCCCTCCGCAACATAGTGAGACCCTATTTCAAAATTAAGAATAAAAAAACAGGGCAGAGGTTATAGCTCAGAGGTTATATAACCTTCTTGGGTTCCATCCCCAGACCTGCAAAAAAAAAAAAAAAAGCCTCCATCCTTATCTTATCCTGATGGTGAACAGGAATCTAACCAAGCTTCAAATATTAGAGGTATCTCACAGGACCTTAATGAAAGGAGGAAGGTAATGAACAGAGGAGATTTTTAAGTCACAATCAGGAGAGAATGACATAAAGCTTGCAATTACCTGTTAGAGAAAATTTAACTGTGAAGGGTCTGAATTTACAGGAGGCAAGTATCCAGCTAAGGATTCTGCTAATAAATTCAAAAGGGCTGTTCTTGGTTTGAAAATGTCAAAGAATAAGAATCTGTTAGATCATATAAAGGGAAACACATAAAATTTCAGGAGCTGATGATGGCAAGGGCTATTTTAGTCACTTAGATATTGACTTAAAGAACTTTTTATTGTTTAAAGGAAAAAAATAAATATTTGAATCCAGGGTTAACAGATTTAGGTTATAAATCCCTATGAAGGTTTAATGAATCAAATAAGTATTAATCTCTAAGGTAAAGAACTAAAACACTTGGTAGACTGAGAAAGACCTCTGTGAAGGTCAACCAATGTGACCAAGATACAAAGAATAATTAAATGGAGGATAAAAGAACCAGGGCTCAGTTTAATTATTGATAGAGATCAACACAGAATCAAGACAAAAGATTTTATGCCATTTAAAAAGCACTGAGTGCCTAAAATAGCAGATACCTAGAATATGCTGTCTCAAGGAAAATGAGAAGGGACTAACTCCAGAGTTCTTAAGAATTCCGGGATAATTGTCAGAGAAGCATTCCCATTATTATGAATTATTTACTAGGTTTAAATTAACATAGGGCCAAGATAGAGAAGGTAAACAACATGAAGATACCTGGAAATTCTTCCCCAAAGCTTTGAGTTTTATTTTCCAGAGTCACAAGTATTCTTTCTGCTCTGTTTGCTTCATCTCTGGGGAATCTTCCCCAAATGCCTCCGGCACACAGCTACCTATGAGAAAGTCCCTCTCCACTATTAAAATGAGCTTTGGGGAAATGCTGTGTTAAAGACAGTTACTTTGAGGTGTGATTGCTCAAAATTTGTGTAAACGGTACTTCAACAGGTGGAAAATCTTTGCAAGGCAAAAGAGTGGCACTTTAATGAAGGGTTTCATATGAGAACCATTAGGACTGGTTTGTGGGAGCTGTTGATAAAATCCCACTAGCACTTACATGTCCTTTTGTCCTCTGTGTCAGACTTGCTCGACTCCCTTCCCTACTCCTAAGAGGCCCATTTTAAATTTGACTGGGCTAAGTGAGCACAAGACAACAATCCCGCAAGTCATGTTCAATGTATTTAAGGACTTTACATTGCTGAAAATAAGGCACCATGAACTGAAGAGTGATTGGATGCAAAGCATGCCTAGGCACGATTAGGGAAAAGAAAATCGGAAAATTAAGCAAAATGGTAATAGAACCCAGCAAGACATTACTGGTTAGTGATACAGTTAAATGAAACCAGAGGGAAGCAATTGAAAAGGAAAACGGCCTGGAAATGACATGGCTGCTGGTATTGACAAAGGTGGCTCATTCCAACAAACCAGCTCATGGCCCAGTGGGACTTAGCAAGGGAAAAGGTCTCCAGCTGGACTTGCAAAGGGAGTGAGGCACAAAAAAGGGTGCGTGGTGTGGACAGTTTGCAGTCAGATATTCCAAAAGTCAGAGGAGATTCAGGGGTCAAGTTGAGGATATGTTCTTAATCTCAGAGGGAATGGACCAAAGCGCTAGTCCAATTATGTTCAATACTTTCCAGTGACAAACGCCCTTTCTTCTCTCCCCTGCAGAAGTTTTCAGGTAGAGTTCCTATTAAGGTGACTTCCTCTGGAGCCAAATGGTCTTTAAAAAACAAAAATCGGTGCATATTGTTTATTCAGTATGGCTCCTTTCATTGTGAGCCAAATGGTATTTAGAGTTTTTGTTTATAGTATTATCCTTTTGGTGCGATGAGCAGTGAGTGGGGCTATAAGATTCAAACAATAACAACTAGTAGATAATGGGAAAAAAGGAAGAGACAAAGGACTCAACTTCACTGACAATGCAAAATGTATCAAATTTAATTCAATAAATATTTTTAATTTTTATTTAGAATCCACCATCATCCTAGATATATATATATATATATGTGTGAGTAAAAAATGAAAAAATGAACATATGGGTAGCTTCCTATATTTCAATCTAATACCTGCTTTCAAAGAAGGTATAAAAGCAATGTTATAGACAAAAGGATAGGTTACAACTGAGAAATGGAGAGGAAAGAAGAGTTTTACAAGAGTCACTAAAAAGAAGATGACCCATAGGTAAGCCTCAGAATGATGACATTTTCTTAGAAGGTTCTAAGGTTTTTTAAGTCTCACCATTCTTGATATTTTTCTTCTCTTATGAAGAAAAGATATTGGTCCAAATATCACATTAAAATGAGGGCACACACTATGAAAAATAATAGGCCATGGGATCTTCTAATTGGTATTAAGTCTTTTCATTTTAATCAATGGAAGGAGAAACTGTAAGAAATTTCATATTTGCATTTTTAAAAAAATGTTATCTGAAGAAGGAATTTATACTGAGTGCATCAACCCAGACTTCTCAGTTCTACAAAGACAGTGCCTTTGGGTAAAGTAACTGTGCTTTTGAGAGGAATTGAGTTATTATCACAGGCCTGGACTTCAGAGGCTGTGTTTTCTGAATACAAAAACCAACTAACAAAATAAATAAAAAGGGAACCTAACAGAGTGGCTCTAAACTGCTGCTCAGCACGTTCAGCCTGCTTACCTAGTCAAGCATTCCTTGGAACAAGCCCCCTATTGGTTTTATTTAACAAGAGAAGTACTTCTATTCACACTGGCACACCTTTAGTGATTGTTGGTTTAAGAGGAATTCAACAGAATCAGCAGGACAAACTAATCACAGTTCTGAATCAAGGTTCCTAAACAAAAGAGTTAATACTGAAGATTCAGCATCTTGAAAATCCACTCTTTCCCTTTTGAAATTGACTGCCTATTTCCCCCTTTTCTTAAAATGCTTCCTTTAGAGGGAAAATGTTTATTGACATTATTAAAAACATTCTTTGTAGTCTAGGGTTATTTTTAAAAAGCATGTGATTTATAGAAAATTTTTTTTTAAAGTTAGGGAAGTTTTTTACTTGAAAGTTAGTTGTCAAATAATTCTATCATTGTCAAAAGGCCTTCATATGTTGAATCCTGTAAAAATTTCTAACTTTTCTTTTTGCGATTGTCTCAGAAACTATTCTTAAATATGATTGTTAAGAAATATTTTCTTAAAGACAACTTGATTATTTACATCTGCAAAACTCTTTCTGTTATGAATCTAGATTGACTGAGAGTAGCAAGATAGAGTGGAGATTATGAAGTCCTTATTAGAAGTTAGCTACTACCCCAGCACACACTATCCATAGATCTCAGCTTTGTTCACTTACTTTAATCTCCTCCCCTTGCACTATTCTTCATACTGAAAGATATTTGGCGCATCCCCCTGCTGCACAGAGACACGCGGAGATCCATAATATGATATGAATGGCTTTATTTGTGGGAGGTCGGCCTCTAGCCCCTGCGTGCACGCGGGGGCTAGAGTGTGTCTCTCTGTCTCTCTGTCGGGCTCCCCTCTGAACTCTGAACTCGCTTCTTCCTGACTGGGAGGCATGGTCCCCTCTCAGAATCGCCGGGCTCCACCTCCTAGCTTCCTGCCCTGCCCCTTTGTGGGGCAGGGGCAGCTCTAACCTTTCACATACTGAATAATTGCTATGGATCTATTTTCATGTCACTGATTCTTCTTTAATCAGCTGTTAAATTTACTCAGTTGATTTAACTTGATTGTCTTTTATACACAGTTCCTCTAATTAAATTCCTATGCTTACTAAGGTTAAGCACAGTTAGTTTCCTATACAGTTGTGCATGGTTTACACCCTTGTATGCTAAGTCGGCTGACTTTGTCATCTAAAGGCTGGTTTCTACTGATTGTCTTTTCTCTTGAGTCTCCCTGATTTTTCTTTGTAGGCAGAGTAATACCAGATTTGGTTTTAGAGTATTGTGGATACTGTTTTGAATTCTGTTATTGTCCCCTGAAGAGCAAGATGCCTGATGCATTTAGCGCAGAAAGTTAGCTTGAGCACAAGAATATTGCAAATGCTGTTTCCTTGGAGGTGGACAGCTGAAATTCCTGTGAGGTTCTCTCAGTGTTAGCTGAACTGCTTAGAGTGCCCAGTGTAAATGTGCTTTAGGTATATGCTCCATATGTGGAAATCTTACAGACAGAATATGCAGTTCTCATTTTCTTGCTTTTTCATTTCTTTCAGCTTTCTAGCTGATATGGTTGCCCAAATTCTGCATTTGGTTTTTCAGGCTTGGATTAAGTGCTGGTTTTCTGTATGAACTTTAGTCATATTGGATAAAGCCTGCTCTTAGAATTAAAGTACTGAAAAACAAAAAACTGCACCCACCCATATTCCTAATTGTCTACATCTCTCAGTATATACCTGCATTGAGTTACTCTCTAATGTTTTCTAGTAGTTGGTTTCAAAATTTTTCATAGTTAATGGTTGCTACTAGTTAAAAGTGGACCAATAATTTTCATGTGGAGTCATTAGCATGCTTCATTAATAGAATCACAATGATTTCCTCTAGGGATCATATGAAGATAAGCCATATACAGCACAGAATTATATAATACTTGTCAAACAACGGTTGCTAAAATAATTGGCTTTGGTAGATACAAAACATGGTAGATGAGGTGGCCATATAGTTAGAATTGGTTTCTATGAGTCATATGATCATGCTATTCATTATAAGATGGAAGTAGTATATTCAGAATTGAGCATAAATGGTCTGAGGACACAATTAAGCTGCAAGCATAGTTTTTCAGACTACCATGAAGACTTCCTCTTCAGTATTTGTCTGGCATCTTTCCTTCAACTCCTACCTGTAGCCATGTTGGAGGTAGCCCATTATGATAATTTGATGATGAAAGAATAAAATCTAGCTTACTTTGTATGACTTTGCCTTTATTCTGTGGCTCTACTATAAGCCCACTTATGAGTGGTCCTGAAGGACAGCAGTGGGGGAGAAATCCTCTCAGTCACTAGAATTCTGGGCAGTACTCCTGGCTATCCTCTTAGTGTTAAAAACAAATAGTGGCCCAGAGTAAGAGTAGGTATCATTCATGGGCAGTGATGAGTAGCTTTCAAAGTGGAACAAAATATGACATTGTTTCCTACAATAAAGCACATAAAAATTCATCTACCAAAGAAGAGGCAAAAAGCAAGGAAGTATCAGACTGATTCAGCCTATTGCTATTGTCAAACTTTTGTGTCAGCCAGTTTACTGTTGGTGCAACAGACTAACGAACTAATGGAGGCAATGAGCCTCTGTGCCCCAAGGCAAGCCTGCTTCTAACCAGGGCTGATCTTCTTCCTCTTGTTAACTGTCTGATCTATAAGTAGCAGAGACTCTATGATGATGCTGATCAAATCCACGCTTGTAAGGAGACTCACTAGCTGCTAGTGATAACTGGATCACTTCTGCTCTGAAAAGGACGGCAAATAGTCCTGGTTGGAATTGAAAAATAAACCCTGTATGGGTTTGCTTTTACTATTGTCATGAGAAATGGTTCTAGAGCAGTTTCCAGTGGTAGAGAGTGAGGAATACATTCAGGATAGGCAGGTCAAGGTCCCTGTCTTACATAATAAAGAATTTTAGCACATGCCAGTCATAGACATAGACAGAGGTTTATTAAGGAGAATAAGAAATATACATTTGAGGGAGAATGAAGCCACCCCAAAAGTAAGAGAGGACCTTTGTGGAGTTTACAGTTCTTTTTTTTTATAGGAAACGCTCATGAAAGGTGGGTAGAAAGAGGTATGTGGAAACGACATTAGTCCAACAGTCACAAGATTATTTAGAGTGTTTTGGTCATATTTGGGTTTTTGATGGGGTCTTAACTATTTTCTCAACAGGTATCTCTTTTGTTTAATTTATTCAGTTTTTATTTAAATCATTTATGGGTGTGATGTCTTATAGTGCTCAAGGATATTACTCTTCTATGTAACTTCTTTCCTCTGACTAACAGTTATCTCTCCATCTTAACTCTTCCTTGGTTTTAATAGTTTAAGGCATATGATAAGCAAGTTTATAGTTTAGTTTTGGGTCACCTTTCTGGATCTTTTGTATTTTCTCTGTTGTCTGATAAATAGATACTCTTTTGAGGATAGTTAATAGCACTAAGGATAATTATTAACACTTGTAAATTCCCCCAGAAATCTAGGACTTACAGAACTGGCTGGGGAGTAAAGTATTGGGAAGTTTTGTCACAGGCTTCCATATTAAAGTTGTATTTTTCCTCCATTTTCTTTTATCTACTTTTTTAACTCCTTCTTTTCTATTTCTTTTATTTCATCTATACTACCTCACTATCTCATGGAATTTATTCAACATCATTATACGTTTGAAGGGGGTTTTATTGATTCATGCAGAATATTGCATAATATTACCTAAGACCAGAGGATCTGCTTTATAGCATAGAAAGTAACTGTAGGCTCATGGCCATGAAATCCTATATCATATAGAGGTTGCTTGCATAATAAAGCTCTGAGTATCCTTTTAAATATTAAGCACAGGTATCATTTGAATGTATGCATCATTCCAAAATTCTTCTGATGATTCAAATTCTAATGTATTAGTATTAGGTGATGGTGTTCTTAAAAAGTGATTAACTCATGAGGAAGAACCCTCATGAATGGTGTTTGTGACCTTACAAAAATGCTGGTAGAAACTGGCAAGACACTTTGCTTTTCTGTACCTGCCTACTGTGTGAGAATATAGTATTTGTCTTATTTGGAGAAAGCAACAGTAAGGCACCATCTTGAAAGCAAAGACAAGGTCATAACAAGATGCTGAACCTACAAGCACCTTGATTTTGGACTTCTCAGCCACAAAAACTATGAGAAATAAATGAGGATTTCTTATATATCACCCAATATCAAGTATTTTATTATTGCAGCTGTAATAGACTAACATAGCCAACCATATACTAATTTTAGAGTTTCTAAGGAATATGGCCTATGTAAGTAAATTATCTTTTAACATAAACCCACATTCAGAAAAAGAAAAACCTAACAGGATGATGTGGTTATGAAGAGTAGCACATATCACACTAATCCTTTGACCAAGAATAATCAGCTTATTCAAAAAATTAGATCAATTGTAGCATCCTACCTGTAGGTCCCAAGGAGCATAACCTAATAGAATAAAATAAAGTGTCTTCATTGACAGATGCATTAAATACTTACAGAACATAGTATGTGTCTGGAGGACACTGTTGGGGGATCATTGTTGCAGGTTAATCAGCAAAGGTAGGTAGGTAATATTCTGCAGGACACAGATAAAATTCAAATACTTGCTCTGGACAAGTTTCTAGATTCTAAATTCATTTTCACCTACTTCTTTATACAAATCTCTCTAAGTATATTGTCCAAAAGCTGTTTCTGATTTGCAGGTCAAGATTCTGCTTTCCAGACATCTACTTTAAGGCTTGGAGTCATCTAGGGCTTGGAATGTGCAATGTTGGCCACTCTGTGCAACACTCTACTCTAGTGGATAAAGTAACGCTAGCCCGTCTTGGAACTTATTGCTGGGGGAATTCTGAGCCAAGTATCTCTTTGCTTATGGGCTAAATGCTTGAGACTTGGAACTGCAGGAAAATGCTGGCTTATATCAGGGTAAGGTTCAGAGATCCTTGTATTTTCTGTCATCACTGGGACTCATCTGTTTCTGAAGTGTTCTGTCCTGATTAACTGATACACAGCTGACAAAAGCAATCTGGAAGAGTTATCAAGTTTTTCTTTGATCTTCTCTTATTTTTCCTTTTGTACACTTACCTTCTTCTGTACTACTTTTAAAAAGATAGTTGCTGTCATTTTATATTTCTTTAGCTCCAAAGACTCCCTACCACATTTCGGACACATCTTTTCATTTTCAGCTAATTTGATTTAGTTCGTTGTAATTATTTATACCTATTAAGCCAGGTGCAGTAGTACAAACCTATAATCCAAGTATTTGGGAGGCTGAGACACAAAGATCACATATTTGAAGCCAGGTTCTGTAATTTAGCAAGGCTGTTTCAAAAAAAATAAATAAAATAAAAATAGGACTGGGGATGTAGCTGAGACATATAACAGCCCTTGTTTCAATCTTCAGTGCCAAAATAAAAAACGTTTACACCTGTAAAAATGATTTATACCTGTTATAAGAGAAGCCCTATGCTTCAAATATGAAGGTACAAATATGACCAACAAATTGTTATTAAACATATGTTGTGTGAATGGTCTGAACCATTCATTAGCATGGAAAATAGTCAAGAGAAGTAAAGGAATAAGAGGTCTATTGTTCCTAATAGATGAAAAATTAACTTTGTAAATAATGCAAATATTAGATCCTGCACAGAGGATTGACTCATGTTGTCTCTTAGGGAAATTAATATTTTTATTATGTAAGAAGCTTAGTTGATGTCTGACATAGTCTTACTAGGGAATTCAATAGTGTGTTTTCTGATCTGGAATAAAAAGACCCAAATTCAAGTTTATTCATTGGTTCAAGACAGTCTGTCTCAGAATCCTGTGGTCAACAGATCACAGACCCAGGGCTAAATTAAGGCATATTATATGTTTACAGACACTAGACATGTAATGTACCAAAGGAACAAATCTTCCCCCTCCCCTTTTCTCTCTCATGTCTGAGCTTTGCTGAAGTGTGGGTGAATGTTGAAGAAAATCTATCTAAATACTTTCCATATACTATTACATTAAATACCATTAAAGACTTATATCCCAATAAAGCTCACCAGACATCATCATCTTGGCCTAAGAAGTATGGTTTAAACTAACTCATTATTTTCTTGCCTCCTTCAAAAAATAAAACAATGGTTTCTCAAGTGGATGACATTAACCAATAAATTTGGGTTATTTATCAGAGACTTAGAATTATAACTTCTTTGGACATCTTAGAAAAGACATTTGATACAAGAAGTGGCAGCAATATAACTATCTGAAAGTTTGCAAAGATTTTTCTTATTCATAGGATTACACAGAAGATAAAAGTTATAAAATATCATGTAAAGTATAATGTATATACAATATCATATTTATTTAGGAAAATATATATAGCAGTTTTATGAGAGTTAAATGATCAAATTTGGGTTCCCAAAACCCTTCCCAGTCTATACATACACACATAACAAGATAAATATTAATAAAATGTATAAATTTTAGAATACTATTAAATAATAATGTCTTATGTGGTATAAGGTATTGTATGAATTACATAAAAATATAAACTAATTTTCTGTCATCTTCTCATCTGTGTTAATGGCAACCCTATCCATCCAGCCTTAAGACAAAAATACTTGTAGTCAGTTCTCCTCTATTCTATTTATATGTCTTCTTACACAGATAATTACAGATTATTATTGTCACTGCATTCAAATACAAATATTGTCACTGCATTCAAATAATACAGACTATTATTGTCACAGTATTCAAAGTACTACCAGGATTGTATCATCACATTGTAATATCTTCGCTACCTTAAGGCCTTTACAGGAGGTTCAACTGCTCTTCCAGATTAAATACTCATGTCTGCCTATACTAAATGAAAGAAGCAAGAGGTGATATATTTTTTTAATCCTAAAAATGTAGAGGACCATGCAGAAAGCCAAGGTTAATATAACTTAAACCATGGCCCCAGAAAGTCATTGACCTAATTAATACCTTGCCATATAAGGAGACCAAGGCTTGAGAATCATCTCATGCACAGAAACTTTGGTTATCCTGTGTGTCTTAGGAAAATTTCTCTTTATCCTGAAATAAATGAATGGTTTCCTAACAGATGTCCTAGTCATCTTTTTTTTTTTTTTTTTTTTTTTTTTTTTTTTTTTTTGGTGGTACTGGAGTTTCTGGAAGCCCTTCTACCTCTGGGCTACACTCCCAGACCTATTTTTACATTTTTATTTGGAAACAGGGTCTTCTAAGCCAGCGCACATGGCTGGCTTTGAACCTGCGCGATCCTCCTGTCTCTGCCTCCCAAGCACAGGGATTATAAGCATGCCCACCACGCCCGGCTTGTCCTAGTCATCTTAGCACCCTTTAAATCAAGGCCTGTAAGACAGATACCTTGATGGATCACACTCTTGAGATAATTCTCTCTGATCAGCCTAACACCTGACTGACTGAGAGATATCTTAGGAATTGGCATCTTTTACCAGTGTAAACTTACAAGCAGTTAAAAAAAAAAACTCCATTTTTAAAGCTATCCACTCCTTTATGTGAAGTCTGTTGTGGTGACTCAGATTACAACTGACCTTGGAATTCTTATAGTATAAAGAGGAGCAGTCTGTACCTCATAAATAATAATAATGATGATGATGCAGGTTGTTTTACATTTAGAAAGCCTGGACACCTTTTATTCAAGAGGGGGGATGAGCAATTGAGTAAGACCCTCTTTCAGAACAAAAATAAGCCAAAAAAAATTTTTTTAAGGGCTGGGGTATAGCTTGGAATAAAGATAACCCTTGGATCAATTCCCAGCACACCAAAATAAAGTAAATAAAATAAAATAGAAAGGATGGAGAGCCATACTCCAAATTTCAATAAACTAGCTAAAGAAGTATTCTGCTGTTTTTGCATCCTAGATTCATGTAAGTAGATTTAATGGAGAAAGGAAAAGGCTTCTCTAATTATCTCTAAAAAGGAACTTTCCCATCATTTAGTCTAATATTCTCTCTCAAATGATGAGTAATAGGATACCTAGAAGGGCAAACTCACTATGCCAATTTTTCCATTAGTTAGATGTTGAATGGAGCCTGGAATTAAGCTCTGTGATTTCAGGGTATTTTCTATGGCCCAAGATAGTGCAGCCTAGACGGACATTAGCTATGAGTAGAATTTTACAGCATATTTTTACAGATTCCTTAGGGTTTCAATTATAAGTTTAACTTTTTAGTTTCTTCTTATCAATCTAAGACCACTTATAAAATGGTACTGAAATGAAGGACATAATTTAATCAATTACTTCAGAAAATTTTTTACTCAGTAGCTTCTATGTATTTATATTTTATATGCATTTATCTCCCACAGAAGTACATACACAATAAATGTAAAAAAATTAATATCTCTACCTTTTTGGTATCTCTTATGCCTTTCCAATTACTCTAAAAGTGATTTTCTAAATCATTTTGGTCAGTCATTTTCCTTGTTATGCCTCGTCCCGTTTAATTCCTTTTCTCAATTTGTCCCAGAATTACCCTTTTGTACAAAGATAGGCTTAATACGTTATACCCTAGTTGGGATTCTGTATGAAATTTAGAGTGAGCACGTGATGTAGTATTGTCCTATGGGCTCTATATAACTGTACTTCCAAAGGATGCATCCAAGGATTCAACCAAACCAATTTAAAGAGAAAGATTGTCAGAATCATACCAAATATAAAAATGCTACTGAAAACTATTCTAGGAGAGAAGACTGAAATCAGGAAAGAAATAACAGGCTCATGACAACAGGTTTTAGGAGCTGGACCTGGAACCCAATGTGGTATTTTCAACCTTTCCTATGGATGGAGGTTGGAGTAGATCATGAAAGTGTTGTAATATTCATTACCCAGGCTTATTAAATATGTCTGCCTCCTCTCTCCTATCTCTTCAACAATTACTTAGAAAAAAATTTTTGACAAACGATATGTTTTATCATGATTTTGTTTTTGTTCTTTCCCCTTCTTTATAAAATATACTTTTATTGGTGCACTATAGCCTCACATTATAATGTAGTTCAGAATGATAGGGACATACATGTTATATCTTTTTGATCAACAAAGCATATGTTATTTGGAGCCTTTGTCAGTCTGAATAACTGTAAAGACCATTGTCCTCCATTCTCATTCCCATCTGACGGCTTGCAATGGATATATAGCACAGGTATGGATCAAATTTGCTATTTCTAACTGCTAGGGTCCAAGGTGGTTGGTTATTATGACATAGACTATCCCATCTCTAATGACACAAACATGTTGATGATTTGGACGTCACCTACACACTCAGAAGATTTCCCACAGGTAAAGTAGAATGAAACTTATATCTATGCTTATCTGGAAACAAGTTTTCCTGTGTATTATCCATTCACCAGGATCCAGGTACAGCAAAATAACAAGTTCAAATGGAGACTCAGTAATTTGGGTCAAAGAGATCATAATGAAAAACCAGCTGATTTATACCTAAGGATCAGATGTGGAATGCTACTCGTATAGCCACTGCTTTCCCCATTAATAGATCTAGATTATTCCTCAAGAGGAAGATCTCTGGGAGATTTCACTCAGAGGTTGATCTTCTCTAAATTCAGGGAAAGCCAAAGGAAAGTGTCTGAAATATATTTCCATGTAGAACATGTTTAGTTTCCTTACTTTCCTCTTTCTTCCTCCCCTTCTAATATTTTGTTCTTTTCATTGACTTTTTCTTAAGGACACACACACACAAACAAAAAGAAAAAAAAATTGAGAGAAACAAATAAAACCATTAAAAAACTAAGAAAAAAACAGGTGTGATGGTGCACACTTGTAATTGAAGTGCTTAGGAGGCTGAGACAGGAGAATTGCAAGTTTGCTGCCAGCCTCAGTTACTTAGTGAAGCCCTCTGCAACTTAGTGAGACCCTGTTTCAAAATAAATAACAAAAACTAAGGCTGGGGGTTTGGCTCAGAGGTAAATTGCTGCTGGGTTCAATCCCCAGTACCAAAAAAAAAAAAAAAAAAAAAAACCTAAGAAAAACAGAACTATGAATAATTCTTCAGAGATGGGAGAAATTAATATTCTAATATTCAGCAAAGAAAGTAAGGTCTTGGTCCCAGAAGTTTTCTTTCTTTCTCTTCACTTAACTGCCTCAAGGATATACATGGGCTATTGTTAGGCTCTAGTTCAGACCTAACTTTCATAGGCTCTAAACCATTTTCTTATTTAATACTCTGGATAATCAGTTTAGTTATTTCATATGTTTGCAGAGTCAAATCTGCAATTTCAGATTTGGAATCACAAAATGATTTCACTCAAGTCAGATTTTCTTTGACACATGTTTAAAAGTTAAAGATAAATGGTACAGCCTAAACCTTTTTTTTTTTTTTTTTTTTTTTTTTTAGCACGCCATCTTATGATCAGGTTTGTGGGATAATTCCACCTCCATTTGAATTTGTGATTCATTTTATTATATGTGGAAGCACAATAAAAAAATCTTTTCTAGAATATTTATCCTATGGATATTTTATTTCAGTCAACGATTCCCTTCAATAGGTATATTTTTGTGTTTAGAACATCCAGGAGATTGGAACTTCTTAGTCTCCACAGATTTGATGATTGTTAGATTAAGCAATCAAATATTCATTCATTCATGGCAATTCTTGGGTAAAATGATGAGTATTCTCCTATTTGAATGGTTTAGTCTAATTCCCCTCAAAGCAGATCCTGAGATAAAAGTTGCTATGCATAAAGTAGAAATGATGAATGGTGGAATCAAGAAAGGAAACAGAAAAAGTCAACTCAAGAGTACATTGCTGAGTTAGTCACTGCTGTGAATTGCCAGTGCTCTCTCCCACAGGATCTAAGAAACCTCTTAGATCCTATGCAATATGCATGAGATTTTTCCATTTGGATAAAGAATGGAGGAAACATACTCATCATCTCTCATCCCCCATAATTCAAAAGTTCCTCAGTGGATATTAACAACTTTGCACTTCCAGGTTGTTCATGCTTAAGTCTGGAGTACATTCCTAGGGGTGTCCAAGAGAAGCTATGGGCCAAGAAACAGAATTTAAGGGGCTTTCAGGCTGCACCTGCATGAAGCTCATTGAGGACCATGTGGAATTTATTACTAAAACAATGGCTTAAAGAAGAGCTAAAGCCAGAAAGATTTGAAGTGGCTCACAAAAGGGACCCGAGATATTTAAACCCTTGAACTACACAGATATAGCAATATCCTCTACTAATTCAATCCACCAAAGTGTCCCATTCAAGATGGGAGCCAGTCATAAATTCTACAAGCAACACAAAAGATTTAGAAAAAAAAAAACTAACATTCTCCTTAAAGCCACATAGTTTAAAAGCCATATTGATATTTATCTTTTCTCTCTAATTTTTTTCTAGTATCCGCTCAGCCTAAACCAACTCTTCAATTATCCTAAAAGCCTTGCTTGAAATATGAGTCAAATTTTTTACAAGTATTAATTATGTTGCATATAGGACTTGATTGCTACAACTGCCAATTATCCACTACTGCTACCAAGAGATGTTATAGCAAATCCTCTCTGACTCTGTTAGAAGGTGAGAATACCAATCTACTCAATTCCAGTACTTGGGATGTTGAGATAGCAGAATTGCAGGTTCAAAGACATATGCAATTACTTAGTGAGATTCTGTTTCAAAAAACTAAAAATTCAAAGAGCCGGGATGTATCTCTAAGGTAGGAGCCCCTGAGTTCAATCTCCAGTAACACACACACACACACACACACACACACACACACTCACTCACATGTAATTTAAAATTAATTATGGCCAACAGTATAATATCTTGGGTTTTTTTTTTTTTTTTGAGGGGCCCTGGTTTCTGCTAGAATGAGAAGTTCCAAAGTAACCATGTGCCATGTGCTGGGTCAGATTCTTTGGAACACTTACTGTATTCTCTGAGAGAAGAATTTCTTCAGTTAGGACTTAAATCAAGCAAATTCTACATGAAAAAAGGGAAATTACTATCCTACAAGTGAGTAAATGGAAATGATAGTGAGAGGGCCTATTCTACTTTTGTTTCTATGTATTCAAGTTATGAGAAACACATCCCATATAGGGGAGTTATACCCACACAGAACTATCTTCCACTACCCATTCTGGCCTTTGGAGGACAGTCACTATTGAACTTCTCAGGGATGCCAATTCTGCTCACAGTTGAGTATTCTTTACTACCTAAAAGGGTGTCCCTAGACACTCAGAATTAATTTATAACCACATGCCCTTTTCTGTATTTTTCCAGTACTAGTAAATACTACTTACTGTATTATCTCTTTCATTTATCATACAAACAGAATGATCATACTTTTAAAAGCCATTTGAGTAACCTTCTGAAAGGAGAAACTCTTCTAAGAATATTGAATCTCAGTATTCTTACAGTGATGGATATAAAATATACATTGATGGATATTAAATCTTATATTTATTTTCTCTCCTAACCAAGACAAACTCTACAGATATTTACCAATAGTTTCACATATATTTAACCATGACTTTAAATATATTATGTAGCCAGGCATGGTGGCACACGCTTGTCATCCCTGCGCTTGGGAGGTGGAGACAGGAGGATCACGCAGGTTCGAAGCCAGCCTTGCTGGCTTAAGAGACCCTGTTTCCAAATAAAAATATAAAATAGGCCTGGGAGTGTAGCCCGGAGGTAGAAAGGTTTCCATGAACCCCAGTACCACAAAATAAATAAATAAGTAAATAAATAAATAAATAAATAAATAAATAATGTAGATTATGTTCTTTTTTTTTTTAGGTACTAGGATGAAATCCAGGGGCATGCTCCCTCCTTATACCCCCAGACCTATTTTTTATTCTTTATTTTGAAACGGTCTCACTGAGTTGCAGCTTCACTAAGTAACTGAGGCTATTTGCAAACCGGGATCCTCCTAACTCAGTCTCCCAAATGCTAGAATTACAAGCATGCGCCACCATGCCTGGTTTGTAGATTATGTTCTTAAAGAATCATTGTACTAAATCCTGATCCTGATGTTTAACATAAAGGCAATGTTAGGTAGTAGAGGCTGAGGCATACATTATAGCCTGCAAGAAACATCTTGAGAAGAACCTACTTTATGTGAATATACAGAGGGTCACCAAGCAAGAACAAGCTCTACATCTATATTTAAAGGCAGAAGAATCTCTTGCTGGCATAGAGAGTTCAGAGACTTTGGTAGTAAATCCTTACTGCAGTAAGTATTATTCTGAGCTACTAATTTTCTATAGCCTAAGTTTCAGGGCCCAAATCCTTTAGGTTTCTGACACTGACATAGAAAACCTGTCAGACTTGCATATTATTTTTTCTGTCAGCCCTTCCATGATTAAAATTAAATTCTGGAACTCATTTTTAATCATATCTTTTTAGAAGTAATGAAAAGGAGGGTTAAAGAGGATTTCCTTTAACCCTGAAATACAGGCATTTAAGTTCCTCAACCTTTTCTGAGTTGGGAGCTGGCTGACAAAAATTTCATTTTTTTGGAGGGGTTGCATGATTCCCAAAGTAGTTAATAAATTGGACCTATTCATAATCCATATAATTAAATATTTTTCATAGTGTTTAATTGTTCCAGGTATCATATAATCCAATACTTCACATTCCACATGCCCATTATTATAACCAACAAAAAGTAAAACTAATTATATTTCATGCCATGTGCTAACCTCTAAATCCACTCTTGGAACTAATGTTATTAATGTGAGTTCTTTTCAAAACGGACATAAAATAAAGACCCACAAAATGTATATTATTTGGAAACATATCAAAGGAACAACAGTAAGGGATATTGGGAATAAAACCTAAAAGAAGACAAAGCCACTGCAAAAATGTTCAACCAATTTTTCCAATACTAGAAGCAACTTCTTGCTCAATGCAATGGAATGTTCTAAGAATATGTATAAAATGTGTCATAAAGAAAGGAAGGGTATTTGCACATGCCTGTAATTCCAGCATGTGGGACACTGAGTCAGGAGGTTCAAAGTTTTGACGTCAGCCTCAGCAATTTAGCAAAATTCTCAGCAACTTAGTGATAACTTGTTTCAAACTAAAAAAATAAAATAGGGCTTAGGGCATAGCTTAGAGGTAGAATGCCCCTGGGTTCAATCTCCAGTACAAAAAAAAATCATCATCCTAATTTCTCATTGTAGGCTAGTATGCCAGTTTATTGTGAAGAACAATGGAACTTGTTAGAAATCCAAATTCTCTAACTTGTCCAGCTTCAGGGATGACACCCAAAGGATCTATATATTAACAGACCTTTAGGGTAAATCTGAGGCACATTAGCATGTAATGTCACTGGATTCTAGCCTGGTTCTATACACTGATCCAAATGTCTACTGCTTTATAAATAAAGTTTTATTGAAACAAAACCATGTTTATTATTTAGCTGATTGTTTTTGATTGCAAGAAACTGAGAAATTGAAACAGAGATCAAATAAATTGAAAAGAGTAACTTACTTACTACCTAGCCATTTGTAAAAAATGTTTGCTGACTGCTAAGCTATAGAATCCAGAAAGAGGAGCTATGATAGTGCAGGCTATTTGCCAACTAATCACACATACACAAATACACACACACACACACACACACACACACACACACATATCATGCCATAGGATTTAAGAGGTAAAGACATGTACATATGCGAGAATGCCAATAACAATCTTAATATCTTGTATGGTGTAGGTTGGGGGAGTAGGAAGGAAGCTAGGGGAAAGTCTACCACGTGTCTTGTGCATGTATGTCACTATCATTATGAGTATTATTATGATGTAAGACTATAATGAACCTATAAAAGTATAAAGAAAGAGACAATGAGATGAATGCAGAACACACTCCCTAGGGAAAGGTCAAGTTGGACCATGAAATGTAGAGTTAGACAGATACAAAAAATAGAGCATAGCACTTTCTCAAATAGTATAATCAAAGCTTATCAAAATTAAGGCTTATAAAAATATACAATTAAGTGAAGTAGTTCAAATGTTGCATTCCAGATTTGAAGGAGACAAGAGTGAATTTTAAAAATTCTTCTATTGGCAGGAATGTGAGCTAAAGAAGAAAATTATTAGATATTTTGAGACTTTTCTTGAAGTGATAAAAAATCAAAACACAGGACAAAATTCCAGCACAAAGTGCAGTATTACATATTCCATTTCCATTTCTCATTGCCTTATAAAATGTAATAGTCTTCTCTTTTGCTAATCCTGTAGAATGCCCTATAATGAATGTTTTATTGACTCAGTCATATACTTGCAGACCATCACAATTTTCAGCTTTCTTTCTTGAGGCTGAATGATATCATATGAATAATCACAAACCAGCGGAAGAAATAATGGATGGAATAATCAAGTTGCACTACAGATGTTGACTTTCAAATGTCGTAAGGAATTATCTCTTTTACTTTTCCTTCAAATATTTCATTCAAAAAGGAAAGAAGTTCTAAGTTAATGTTGACTTCTTCAGCTACTACTTCATAATTCTTTTATTTCACACTTAAAACCCTCTAAACCTTGGCTGATTTAAGAGGCATGAATTAGTGGGAATTAATCAACTATTATTTCAATAAATATAAATAGGAGGGTCCACTGCCTACATAATAAACCATGTTTAAATAACTTAATATTAAGAGCATTTAAGAGTTCAAACTTCTATTTATTCTATTTTATTTATATATTGTTTTAAAGACCTAGCAAACCAGATATGTGTTCTAATTTGATTTAGATCATTATTAGCTGACAGTTTGTCTCTAGGGCAAATTACTTACCAAGGCTGGTAGACACTATTCCCACTTAAAATAGTGTTTTCCTAGATTCTAATACTTTCCATTACCTCTTTTAAGAAGATTGCATGCATATCTGGTGTGGACATATCTTTATTAAGTGTACTATTTAGCTGATTTGGAAGCATAAATAATAGTTATGTGATCAACAGGTGATTAAATAAAATAGTATAAATGAGCAGATAATTATGTTACACTTATATGAGTCAGATAAAATAATGTTTCATATAACACAGAAAAATAACAATGGGTAAGTCTGAATAGAGTATGGAGTACCCCTGTAATCTAACTTTTACTCTCTCTTATCCAAATGGAATACAAATGGATGTATTTTGCACCAACAGAAGCAGAAGCTTGATGTAGGATCTGACATCATCCCTGTGCACAACTCTACAGAAGATTAGAATAATTGGTTCTTCTCTTTTATATAACCCTTATGCAGAACAAGTCCTGCATAACTGATTTGGGTTAAGCAGGGGTACTGAGTAATTTCAGACTTGGGATTTTATCTCTGAATTTGTTTAGTGTATACCTTCACTTTGCCAAATACTTGAAATTCTCTAGAAGAGAAAACAAGATTTTTTTGTTTCTCTTTAGGTTTTTGTTGTACGCCGAGAAGAAGAAAGTAGATTCTAAGCTTTAATAACACTACTATGTAATCTCCATAATTTTCTGCATTATTCTTGTCACAAGATTGGCTTAAAAATATTTGTAGGATTTAGGCCCAAAACTTTTAATGTGTAAAAGGGAAACATTGGTCCCACTATTAAATGAAAGCACATGCTGACTGATATACTCACTGTTGGAGATATTTGATAATGTATGTTGCAGAATCATAGACTCTTCAACGAGAACATTTAGATGGCAAGACAAGATAAACCTGTCCAAAAACTTGCCATCACCACATGGCAACTAAAAGAAATTACAGGGAAATGATATTTATAGCATATACGATTTAATGGAAAGTCATTATCATCTTCTGATTGTTATAGTACTTTTATGGAAAACCAGTATGATATGAAGTTTCATATCATATGTCATAGAGCCAATATGATATGAAGATGAAGAAGAGCTGTTAGAAAAGGAAGTTGCTTTTAAAATTGAATTCCTTTCTTTAGAGCTACATTCTAAATTATATTTAAAAGAGGATGCAGAAAGCATCAAATATATCTAAAATTTAATTGAGTAAAAGATAAAGAGGTTCCTCTGCTTAGATGAGCAACATGTGCAACTTTATTTTAGGGTGGCTTTGCAGTTCAAAGTAAGAAATAGACAGTAAGTTTCAACTTTGATGTTTCAATTACTTGAATTTATATATTCTAATAACAAGGATATTCACTGAAGCATGGTCATTGAAGAGGGAAATGGCAGGCATAATGACTCTTAAAGATGAAGAAGGAGATTCTATACATGAGCAAATAAGGCAAATTAACTGAGGGGATGGGAGGAGAGAAGAGGGAAACTCTCAAAAGCACATGATGTACTTAAACAAACATATCAAACTCAATTACTAAGCCAACCATCAGAAAGATGGATGGGAAGGTAATGGGGTGGGAATTGGGTAAGAGCTAATTGGGTGATGTGTGCATGTATTTCTCCACCATCTTTTATCACATTAAGTTTTATGACTATAATGCACCAATAAAAAATGTTTAAAAATATGTATTTAGTAAAAAGTCCTCCCCAAATGAACTCATGAAAACAATTGGCTTAAACCCTTCAATTTGAATAAATATAGATATATATTAATTATGATTATGAATTTATAATTTATAACTATTATCCCAAAGTTGAGTAGCTCTATACTTTAATAATGTAGAAATGTGCCATTTCCTGAATTCATAACTGTTTCTCTTTGTTCTGAATTTATATCCTTTACACTTGTTCAAAATTATCTTCCATTTTAGGTCTTCTCACATCTTTTGTCTGATGAATGACACTTGACTCAATTTTTTTTCAAGTTTACTTACAACCAAGAATATATTTTGGATTAATTTCATATCTTCAAAGGATAGTTTTCTAATCACACACTAACTGAACTATTCACTAAAGTACTGTAGCTTCTTAGGAGGTAAAATGTCATCACTGAAAGATATTTCTCCTCATAACTTTAGTTGTTCTTTGTTTTTTATGATTTTTCTTTACTTTTATTTATAAGTGGAACATATTAAAAATGGTGTATGTTTAGACTGTGCTTGATGCCCTCTCCCCCACACCCCAAGTCCCCTTCATTAACCTTATACTGTTGGAAGGTTAATTTACAAATCAACTTATCAACTCAAAAAAATACAATAATGGAAACATGCTTTCTTGACAAGAAGGGAAAGCAGAAAACGGAAAGCAGGTGAGATATGGGGAGAGACTGTGACCATGCTAATCAAATACAACCTGAGCTTTGGTGCCTCTGGGGGTTGTGACCAGTATTATGAGGGGGTGGTTTTCCTAGAGTTTGAAACAAAGGGCATTTTACCTTGGAGATACACCCCTAGAATATATATATATATATATATATATATATATATATATATATATATATGTGTGTGTGTGTGTGTGTGTGTGTGTGTGTGTGTGTGTATGTTTGTGTGTGTGTGTGTGTGTGTGTGTGTGTGTGTGTGTACCCGTAGTTTTGAAACAGGGTCTTTCTAGGTTGCTGAAAGTTTCAGTAAATTTCTGAAGCTAGCCTTGAACTTGAAATCCTCCTGTCTCAGCCTGGGATTACAGGTGTGCAATACCATGCCCAGCTATTATGATTGCTTAAGATTATTTTTGTGCTTTTTTGAAAGCATAATCATGGTGTTTTGTGTTTAAATTCCTATCACCTAGCATAGACTTGGCACAAAGTATGTATATGTCCACTACATGTGTCTCCAAATGCTAAGGGGATGAGACAGTAAGAAGATTATGGATTATAGACAAGTTGTTCCAAAGGACTTGGCCTTTATCTCAGACCTGAAGGCTAAGCCTAGCAATTAAATGTAGGGCCATGAGCAGAGAAGTGATTCTAATCTGGAAATACATTTGGAAGTAGAGACATACACTGCTTTGTGAATATACTTCTCAAATGTTTTTAAAGCTGATCTCTTCCAATTCTGGCAATAATTTAGATAAATCATAATTTGAAGTAAAATATTAGGCCAGAATTTTCTGGGTTAGACATATCCTTCATAACCTAACTGAATAATTGATATCTTTTTTTCTCATGCTGTGAAAATGCCAACCTTTCAATTCCTCAAGCAGCCCAGTACAGATGGTCTTATATTGCAGAGCCAACAACTGTCACTTTATTTTACCAATATCGAAGAGACAGAATGATTACATTTACATCAATCATCTTGAATAATAGAGACAAAAATCGCAGCATTATTGCAAAATAAATGTCTCCCACTTTCTAGAGAAGTGTCTATGATTTGGAGCACTTAGTTGTGATAAAGGAAGAGAAAATCAGTCTTACGACAACAGTTTAGGCTATTGAGTCAGAGGCGGGTAAAGAATAGTTTTTCAGAAGTCACACAAACAGGTGACTCATGACTACAGAAACTTTCAGCCTTCCTTTGGGGGCAAAAGAGAATTCCAACAAGAATCCAGCAGAATTACTCAATTGTCTAGCACTCTGGTAATGTCTCCATAAACCAGATGGTTTAAATGTGTTGAATGACAGTATAAGAAAGCAAAACACTCAAGTATCTTATTCTCTCTAATTGTTTTGACAAACTTTAGTATCTATATAGCCTGTAATTTCAACTAGGATAACTACAGGCTGTTATAATTTTGTTCTTTTCAATTGTGTTTATTGTGCTGACTGAAATTCTGTCAGAAAATTGGAAACAAAACTGATAAAGAAGAGAAAAAATGAGGCATGGTAGTGCACACCTGTAATCCTGAGAGGCTGAGACAGGAGAATCACAGGTTTGTGGTCAGCTTCAGAAAGTCAGTGAAGCTCTCAACAACTTAATAAAACTCTGTTTAAAAATTTAAGATTGAAAGGTTTGAGGGTGTGGTTATTGTAGAGGCTTGGAGGTGAGGCTTAAAGTTAGAATGACTCTGGATTGAAGCCCCAATATCACACACAAAAGTAAAAGAGAAAAAGAAAATATTCATTAATTTATGTCCCTCTACAGAAATATGAATTATATAGGTTTACTGATATTGGTTCCAGTTTTGAAGGTTATCTAATATACAACAAATGATATCAGTGAATATTTTATTTGCTTCTTACCTTCTTGAATATATAAATAATGGTTATATGTAAAATGATGCCTTCAAATGATATGGTTATTTGGATGTTTTACTTTTTTATTTAAATATCTTACTCAAGTATATAATTATCTTAACTAGCAGAGTATCTTCCTAAGTCTTGTCCAATACCTTCCTACATTGTTTTCCTAAAAAGCAACAAGTATTGGTAGATGTATTATCAGCACTCCATAGGTACTTTTGAATTAGATAAAGAAGAGTGGTCTTTGTTTTTCACTTGACATTCATAGGTCACTTTTCCAAATGCAAATTCTGTTTATTGAATTAGTAAAAAAATTGTATTCTATTGTTTTTGCATTTTTTCTCTACTTTTTATGCAGTACACACATTTAATTGCTTTAAAGTAATATGCCAGTGGGAAAAATACAATTTTCTATCTTAGTAAAATAAAGACCTTTCTACAGTAACTTAAAAACTGCTGAACAAAAACATTTCAATTTGGCAGGTGGCTAGGACTCCTGAGGAATCATGTCACTGCTAAGTTTCAAAGAAACATTTGAAATTAAAGTTTGGAGCTTTTCAAAGGTCCCTTCTGAGTCCAAAATTTTGGCAGATGTCAAGATTTTAGGAAATCATTTTGGAAGAGAAGGACTAGCCTGACTGTCTTTTTCACCCCTGCCCAGAGAGATTAAAGCAAAGACTAAATCAGCCTTGGGTTTGAAAAAGAAGAATCTTACCCTAATAAAATGGAAGTATTGTCATTCCTATGGCCTGATGCTTGAGATGTCAGAGGTAGTTGCAGTGCAATTGGGACCATCTTGGTAAAAGTTCTAGGTTTAATCATTTGAATCTTTAGTTGTATAAATTCAGGGAGGTCTCTTATTTTCTCAGGTCTTTAGTTCCTCCATGTGCCCAGTGAAAATCACAATAATGGCAACTGGATCCCAAGTGTAATGTTTATGAAGACATTTTGGAAAGTTAAAGGAATATGAATTTATTTTGTATAGCTCATCACCCCATTTGTACTCCTGCCTATATCAACAAAATTTTATTGAATGGTCTCAATTTTCCTATTTGCTTTTGTTAGCATGGACTTGACATAGTGATAAAAGAATCTGAGCTCACATCATTCTCAATGCCAACAGTCCTGATTAAAATTATTTGGTGCAATGGAAGTGAGCACTTCAAGATGAGTCATTTTAAAAGCCAATGTGGTCAAAATGATGAAATTAACCATGTGGTTTCTCTGATTTGTATAACCAGATAATCAGCATATTGGAAGCAAATGAACCAAGTTCTAATAATTTCCATTTTCAACAATATTAGTCATTTGAGTTTTCACTAAGGTTATGCAATGTGAGCCACACTGGTTTATAGTGCAGAGTAGGGAATGAGCAACAGATAGGAATATAAGAAGAGACAGTGCAGACAAAACTTTAAAACTTTTAAGAAGAAAAGAAATTGTAAAATAGCACAATGCAAATAATAAACTTTATGTGATTTCTAAGCTATATTTCATAACAGAGGATGTTGATATCAAAGAGTGAGTTGTCTTGAGAAATGGGAATAAGTTTATAAACTGAGCTAAGGTTAAAGCAATTTACATAACACTTGAAGCCACCAAAGGAGAAAGAGTTAGGCTTATTTGCCATATTCAAGGGCATTTTTTGGTTTTGGTGAGATGCTACTTACAGTATTCAGGTTAACTAAGCTTAACTGCAAGGCACAGCAGAGGTAAATTTTCTAGGTAGACTACCAGTTGTGTTCATAGGACAGACTTTCTGTGTTAAAGAAGAATTCTGGACGAAAATCAGAATTGGGCACAGATTTAGAGGGTGGGTGGGCCACAGTGAAGGGCATGATTATAATCTCATAGGACTATAGAAGACAGGAGCAGTCTCCTCTTATGCTGACTAGACCCTAATGGATGCTCCTGAAATACATAGGATATTGTTCTAATCTTATAGGGTATCAGTAGTCCACTAGCATCAGGTATCAGTGGCTAGGACCTCTAATAATGCTAAATATTATTTAAGGCTAGTGCTAAATATGGTTTCCTTTTTATAAAATAGTTCTTTCTTTCCTCGAGCCCAATGCTTTATTGGTAGCTTTTTTTCTTTTTTTCTTGTGGTCCTGGGAATTGAACACAGGCCATTCTACCTCCAGGCTACACTCTTAGTTTTGTTTGTTTGCTTGTTTTGTTTTGTCGTGAAATGAGGTCTCACTAGGATGTTGAGTCTTGCTAAGTTTCTGAAGCTGGTCTTGAATCTGCAATCCTCCTGTATCGGCCTTCTAAGTAGTAGGTGCCACTGTGCCCTACTGTAACTGATCTTTTGCACATCCAGGAAGTAAGATTTGAGGCAGAAGAGCGAGTTTATAATGTTGTTCACTTTATAAATATTGCCACACTAAGCAGTAGGTAAGAGGGGTGTTGGAGAGAGGCTGCTTGAAAATTTGTTCTTTCACTGCTAAAAGTGACTTTTTAGTTTAGGAACCATAGACACCTACAGCTAGTTCAAAGTAGTAGTTGGTATAAAGTATTGGAATCCATGCCCCAAATAATATGGATTCTGAAGGAGAAATGTTAATTTTAGGGAATAATCCCACCACTAGGATTCAATTTTATTAGTACATTATAAAAGGCTGTGTTAATTAAACACATGTATGCATACATATTTACATTGAAAATAGATCAGTACATTGTTTATAATTGGTAAGGCATCCCCAAAGTGAGAAGCCTTGTCATGTTCCAGCCTCTTTCCACTTAGTCTGCATATGGAGATCTGTGTTGCTAGCATTTTTGTTAGATGTCTGCTAGGTATCTGATAGAGCACAATGGAGCAGCAATCCTTGGCCCACAGAGCTCAAGAGCCACTTAATCGGTGAGTAGTGCAGTAGCAGGTCTATGGACTGAGATTTCATTAAAAGAGCAACAGTACAACCCAGGCCAGCTGCTGAGTGCCAAGTCTGCAAGCATTACCCAGGAGAAGAATGAAACCCAGCTACTCCTGCCGTCAGAAACCTAGACATGGGAGGCCCCAAAGGCAAGACATATATAAACAAGTTGCACTGCACTGAGTTAAATGGAACATTTTAGTTTATTAAGAAAAAAAAACGAGTGGAAAATAAATTAGTATGAAAAGGAAATAAATAAATGAGAAAGACAAGGTTATGTATCACAGGCTATAGACATTTTAAAATAAAAATGTAGATACCAAGCTCCGTGTAATGAATCTTTTGTTTTTATGTATGTCTGGACTGAGCATCTCAAAAACTTTTGGAAAATGATGTGTAAGAATGAATCCATACATTCAGCATAAGCAAAGGTGTTCATTTCTGGTTGAGAGGTTATCCGTGGAGTTCAGTCACTTTCTTCTTTGTATATCACCACCCAAACCTCTAGGTATCAGGAGTATCTTGCTAAGAGTGGGTAGTATTTGAAAGTTTCAGAACACTGAAGTGAAAGTGGATATACTGGACCAACTATGTGTGGTCTCCCATGTCAGTGTCACTGAGAGTTATAACATCTCCTAGTATAGTCAATGAGAGATGTTCTGGATTTGATCTATCAAAATACAAAACATAAACCCTACATAAGTAGCATTTAACCTTAGGAGATACACTTAATACACTTTTTAGACATGGGAATTTATTTCAGATGTGAGATTGATATTCATGCTTAAGGTAATCAGAATAAAAAAGGATTAATTCAGATTCAGTTGATTTAGGCATGGAAGAATGGGTCCAATCCCAAGCTTATTTATTTTTTTAATTTCCCAAGAATTTTTCTAATGCATATTTTCTTATAAAGTTAAGACTGTCAACTATACTTAAGAGAAGATTTTATGTTTAAAAAATAGTAAAATAAGATGATGATGATGATGATGATGATGATGATTATTATTATTATTATTATTACGGGTTTGGGGAGGGAACCCAGGGGCATTTGACTTACAAGCTATACTCCCTGCCCTATTTTTTTTTTTTATTCCTTATTTTGAAACAGTTTCTCACTAAGTGCAGAGGGCCTCACTAAGTAGCTGAGGCTGTCCATGAACCGTGATCCTCTGGTCTCAGCCTCCCAAATGCTGGGATTATGAGCGTGTGCCACCACGCCCAGTTTATATTGATCTTTTGATATTAAACAAGCTTAATTTGGTAAGTATAGTACAATACATATGGTTGGAAAGTGCTATATTAGAGGAATACTTTGTTACATTTTGAACAACAGAGTTTTATTACTTAGTTTTACATTTGTTTAATACATATTTTTTGAGTTTTTACTTTGTGTAGGCAATCTTATTAGCACATATTTGAGGATATCGTTGGCCCATTTATACACATAAACTTTTTAAATGACAAAAGAAAAGTTGTGTTTATTTGCTTGTTCAATTATTTTTCATTAATTTGACGTTAGCTGAGAAAATTGAGAGTAGAATGCTTCTTTCAAAAAGATAATTGAGCAGGATAATTTGAGGTCACTCATGAAAGGCAGGTGATCATTCATGCCTGTTTACCTCAGACTTATACCACCAACTATATTTTATTTTGTATTTTTATATTTTTAAACAGGGTCTTGCTAAATTGCTGAAGCTGACCTGGAACCTGAGATTTTCCTGTCTCTGCCTCCAAAGTACTAGGATTTCAGGCATAGGACACACACCTAACTTATTCTTGCCTGTTTTATTCTCTGCTTTAAATTCTGACTAATGTGGCTGATCGTGGTGGCATAGTCTTGTAATTCCGGTGCTTGGGAGGCTGAGGCAGGAGGATCGCACAGGTTTGAAGCCAGCCTCAGCTAATTCGTCAGGATCTCAGCAACTTAGTAAGACCTTGTTTCCAAATAAAATATAAAATAGGTATGGGAGTATAGCCTGGAGGTAGAAAGCCTCTGGGTTCCACCCCCAGTATGACAAAAAAATAAAATAAAAATTCTGACTAACATGTAGTGTCATAGTTGACAAATCTTTGTGGCCATTAATGTGACATATTTTCATTTGCTCTAAAGGTTTATAAGACTGTATCAATTGAAGAGTCAGTACAAATTTCAAAAGATATTTGGAAGATGCTAAAACTTGTCACAAGAAAATGTAAAAGGATGTGTACAGAGTATTCTTATTGAGAGTCACCAATGCTCTGTCACACTCTACAAATGGCTTTCAAATGACTGTGGAAGTAAAACAACAGTAAAATGTGGGAGGCAGATGTAATAATTTTTAATCCTTAAATCTAGTTCTCAAATTATCCAACCACAGAAAAAAGCACAATTACCATTGCAAAATGCAAAGCAATGATAGTGACCTCAGTCTTCCTTTGGATTCTGGGCCACTTTTCTTTTTTGTGTTCCCTAGCTAAACTGGCAGATGGAGAGAAAGATAGATTACAGACTACTTTAGATTCTCTTACAAAGACTAAAGTCTTTAACTGTGTCACTGTAGAAACTCAGATAGTTCAGTTAGGAAAGCAGTAGTTTCAAGGAGAGAAAAATAATTTGATAAAAGAAAGAAAAATTGTGTAAGGTATAAGCAAATATTTAATTATAACTAAATGTGAGCATGTTTTTATAGACACAATTGTATATCTATTTGTGTTTCTACCTTTCTAAGTGTGGAGAGCACAGAGACAAAAATTCAACTAGTCTGTATTTTTATTTCTGAGTATGATTGTTGGAACTACATCATACAATGATCTAAATTTCTACTCCAAATGCTATCAATGTTGTATATAATAAAATATTTGCAATTATATCAAGGAAGTAGGATAAATAGTAGGCTTTCTAGTTAAGTTTATACCTACTAATAATTTTGTCATTTGTTAGTTTCAGATGAAATAGTTGCTGATAATTTAATTTAGGGTTTTACTCAGATACATGAAGTGCCTAAATTTGGTTGTCTTTGGCCAGGAATGGTAGTGAATGCCTGTAATCCCAATACTTGGTAGGCTGAGAGGAACATCACAGGTTTAAAATCAGCCTTAGCAACTTATCAAGGGTCTTAATAATTTAGTAAGACACTGTTTCCAAATTAAAAAAAAATTTTAAATAGGGCTGGAGTTGTAGCTTGGAAAAAGAATGTCCCTTGGGTTCAATCTCCAGCACCAAAAAGGAAAAGAAGTGGCTTCCATTATTAATCAAATCAAAGTCTCATCTAGGCACTATTTATTAGGTAGATTGCAAAGGAGTCTTGCAGAGAATAAAGTATCATGTTAGTTCCTAAAGATTAGGTTAATTTGATTCATACAATTGTCATTTTTTTTCTGGAAATGCAGCCACATAGTAATAATGGGATTGGTTCCTTATACACCAGACTATTTTGCTTTCTGTCAGAGACATTCTCGGTCTCAGGGTGTTACTTGATTCTTGTGGGTTATAGGTCCCACAAGAAGCCAGATGAAAGCATATGAAGCAAAAGATAACTACTCCTGTGTCTAGAATTTAGAAAATATTCAACAATACTGATGGCTAACAGTCATATAAAGACTTGTGGATATCAGGGCATATTTATCACTTATCTTTCTCTGTCTTTTTCTTTCTGTACTCTCTTTCTTCTCTACCTCCTCTTCCTCTTCTTCCTCCTTCATCATCATCATCATCATCATCATCATCTTCTTATAATAATAATAATAATAATAATAATAATAATAATATCATCATCATCATTATATGAGAGAAATGTATCAGGTTTATTATGTCTTGTTTTGATGATAGAAAAATAAAGTATAAAAATATAACTAATTTGCCCTAATAAAGAGTAAAAACAGTTTAAAAAGGAATGATTTAAATTCAAATCTCATGACATTTTGAGAAGTATTCTTTTAACATTACAGCATATAATCTGGCTAACTGAGTAGAAATTCAATGTATTCACCAAATGTAGAAACATTTCATATAATTTGTGAATCTATACATAGAAAAAACTGTGTCCTATGCTGGTGGTATCTATAGGTTTATTTGGCTGAACTCTGTTCAATCCTAGGTTACTTTCTCAGAAAGTTAAGAATTATAAATTTGCTCTTATATGTGGAAACTAGAGAGAAAATAGGAAACAAAAGGGACTTCAGATAAATGATGAGAAAGATCAGTAGAATTGTAGAAGAGGGGAAGTGGAGGGAGATAGGGAAAGAAAAAATGGGAAATATTGATGGAAACAACTCAAATAATTCTATGCCCACATATAAAAGCATAACTGCCAATCTCACTAACATGTATGGGAGGCTCAGCAAGTGGGGTGGGGTTAGAGGGAGACACATGAAAGGCGCTCTGGATGTATGTTTTTATCACTTTGAATCTCACTATGATATATAATTGCAATGTACCAATAAAAGAGTAAAAAAGAAAACAAAGAAAAAATGGATATGCAAGTTAGAAAGTTTGTAGGCTTTCTTTGCTGTATTCATAGGGTCTTATTCAAAGTAAGTCAAATAATTTTGCCTTCCTGAATCCTATATGCACTGATTTTCTGTCAACTGCACTAAATCAAATTTTGTAGAGGAATCTGGAGGGACTCTGCATGAAATAGAGACCTCTCTTGGCTCTAGTGTGAGTCTTTTCTGAGATGGGGAGCTAGCTCTGCATGGGGATACTAGTGACCTTCAACCCTAATGAATTTCATAATGTGGCACCTCTTCACCAACAGCTTCCCCAAACACCTTAGGCAGTTCATTCTAGGCATATCAGTGCTGCAGACCACTTGAGCATATGCCTCCTGTGGACAGCTTCCTGGTAAATTCCATCAATCTAACACTTAGCCTACTACTACCAAATGGACCAAGGATGTGCTCCCTAATTGAAGTCTGGATCACAGATATAAGAAGAAAGTGTCTGTTCCTAGATTTCTTCATTAAGCACTTTGCCTCAGCCCTAAAAAGTAGAAGTTGCTCCCAAAGGTACTATTCCTATATCATTATAGTTATCTTTTCTTTTTTAATGTTTAAGGTGTGAACTTTATTGAACTGGTCTCAAGTCAGTGTAACAGGTAAGCCCTGGCTGCCTCCACACCTCAGCCTACTCCCAGGGAGAACAAAATCCTTCATACATCTCAAGTTGGGGGACAAAAAGTTGGGGGGCCTTGATGGCTGACCATTCAATATAAAACAAAATAAAAAAGTATTAAGGCGAAGATTAAAGAAATTTGCATTACATAATTTACACAAAAGCAATGCTGTCACCTCCCCTGTGTGGACTCAGGCGAGGACTGGACCATCCTCCTTGAAGCGGAGTGGGGCGGCTTTTGGGAGGGCGAGGGACTTCCTGTAACAATGCATCTCACTATTATTTGGAATGACTATTAAAAAAAAAGAACAATGTACAATCAAAGTCCTGGGCCACATTGTTGAACTTTGGGGATGCTCGCTCCAACCGACTGCTGTCACCTTCACCGTTCCAGTTTTTAAATCGCCAAAATAGCCGGGCGTGGTGGCGCACGCTTGTAATCCCCGCGCTTGGGAGGCAGAGACAGGAGGATCGCGCAGGTTCGAAGCTAGCCCCGCGCGCTGGCTTAGGAGACCCTGTTTCCAAATAAAAATGCAAAAATAGGTCTGGGAGTGTAGCCCGGAGGTAGAAGGGCTTCCAGGAACCCCAGTACCACAAAAAAAAAAAAAAAAAAAATCGCCAAAATAAAAAAAAAAAAAAACAAAACAAAAAAGGAAACAAATAAAGCCATGCCAATCTGATCTCTTTTTTTCTGCACATTAGGCTTTGTCAAGAAAGGGTGTAACACAGCTAAGTAACAGTCCGCCTAGAAGCATGTGCGGTGCACGATGGAGGGGCTGGATTCGTCACACTCCTGCTTGCTGATCCACATCTGCTGGAAGGTGGACAGCGAGGCCAGGATGGAGCCGCCGATCCACACGGAGTACTTGCGCTCAGGGTAAGCAACGATCTTGATCTCCATCGTGCCAGGGGCCAGGGCTGGGATCTCCGTCTGCATCCGGTCGGCGATACCTGGGTACATGGTGGTACCACCAGACAGCACTGTGTTGGCATAGAGGTCCTTGCGGATGTCAACATCACTCTTCATGATGGAATTGAAGGTAGTCTCATGGATGCCACAGGATTCCATGCCCAGGAAAGAAGGCCGAAAGAGCGCCTTGGGGCAGCGGAATCGCTCATTGCCAAGGGTGAGCACCTGGCTGTCAGGCAGCTCTAGCTCTTCTCCAGGGAGGAGTTGGAGGCTGCGGTGGCCATCTCCTGCTCCAAGTCCAGGGCAACATAGCACAGCTTCTCCTTGATGTCACATACAATTTCCCTCTCAGCTGTGGTGGTGAAGCTGTAGCCCCGCTCAGTCAGAATCTTCATGAGGTAGTCTGTCAGGTCCCGGCCAGCCAGGTCCAGACGCAGGATGGCATGGGGAAGGGCGTACCCCTCGTAGATGGGCCCGGTGTGGGTGACGCCGTCACCGGAGTCCATCACAATGCTAGTGGTACGGCCAGAGGCGTACAGGGACAGCACAGCCTGGATGGCCATATACATGGCTGGAGTGTTAAAGGTCTCGAACATGATCTGGGTCATCTTTCCACGGTTGGCCTTGGGGTTCAGGGGAGCCTCAGTCAGCAGCACCGGGTGCTCCTCAGGGGCCACACTCAGCTCGTTGTAGAAGGTGTGATGCCAGATCTTCTCCATGTCGTCCCAGTTGGTGACAATGCCGTGCTCGATGGGGTACTTGTGTGTCGGGATGCCTCTCTTGCTCTGAGCCTCGTCACCAACATAGGAGTCCTTCTGGCCCATGCCCACCATCACGCCCTGGTGCCGTGGACACCCCACGATGGACGGGAAGACGGCCCTGGGGGGCATAGTCACCGGCGAAGTCGGCCTTGCACATGCCGGAGCGGTTGTCAACGATGAGCGCAGTGATATCGTCATCCATGTGAGCTGGGTGGCGGGTGTGGACCAGCGGCGGCGGAGCGTCGAGGGGACTGTGCTCGCGGGGTGGACGCAATCTTGGCCTATAGTTATCTTTATAATTTTGTATGTGATTCTTTCTTATAATTAATAATTTTATAGTAAAATTCTGTACAATTTTCAATGTAGCTTTTATCTCCAGATAGGAATCTAATATGCAGATAAAATAATGCTCTGAAGAAAATTTGCAGCATTCAGTGAAAAATTAGTAAAGAAAAAAACGTAGCTAGGTGTGGTGGAACATGTCTGTAATCCTAGTGCTTTGGAGGCTGAGAAAGGAGAATTGCGGATCTGAGTCAGCCTTAGCAACTTAGTGAGACTTTTATCAACATAATGAGTCCATGTTTCAAATTTTTAAAAAAGCTGGGAAATGAAGGTCTGAAGTCCCTGGATTCAATTCATAGTAAATAAATAAATAAATAAATAAATAAATAAATAAATAAATAAAATAAAATATAAGAAGAAAAGGAAAAGCTCAAAATCAAGGTTCTAAGTATCTATCTCAAGTAACCTTGAGTAATAAAATGATACTTTAATATGCTTTTACTGGTGCATTGTAATTAGACATCACAATGAAGTTCAAAGCGATAGAAACATACATCACACAGCACTTGGGGTGTTTCCCTCGGGTTCCTACTCTGCTCCTTCCCCCTCCCTGAACATGTGACTGAGATTAGTATTCCTTTTTTTCTTGATTTTTTTGGTGATATAGGGATTGGGCTCATTAGCATTCTACCTCTAAACTACATCCCCAGCCCTATTTTTATTTTTTATTTTGAAACAGGGTCTCACTAAGTTTTGCGAGTCTTCACAAGATTACTGAGTAAGACAGTGAACCTGTGATCCTACTGTCTCAGCCTCCTAGGTACTGGGATTATAGGCACACACTGCCACTCCCAGCTCTTGGTATTGGTTTTGACATCCACATTTATTAAAGGTTTTGAATTTTAAAATAATTTAATATAATTAACATGTTAGAAAAATATACAACACAAGCAATAGGTTTATAGAAACCATTCAATAATACCAAAAAAAAACAATCTATGACAAAATAGCCTTAGCATAGTAAGAATACAGAAGACTCATCCAGGCATGATGCATGGTGGCATCCACCTGAATCCCAGCACTTGGGAGGCTGAAACAGATCACAGTTTCAAGATAAGTCTCAACAATGTAGTGAGATTGTGAGCAACCTAGAAAAATCCTGTTCCAAAACAAAGAAAAATATATAAATAAAAAATTTTAAAAGGCAAGGGTA